>NC_140941.1:99726030-100326030 GCF_014529385.1 Adiantum capillus-veneris | reverse complement strand
AAAGTACGTACCTAAACAAAGCAGTGATGCTTGCATCTGACCACCCATATACTGACTGAAGATTCAAAAACGCCAGACAAGTACAAAGCACAGATATTTTGGCGCCTTCATAGATTGGTTGACGTGCCAACTTCTTCAACATGTCTTCAAGAGATAGGCGCATGGCTTCTGGTGCTACTTCGTTCGCGTTCTCCTCACTTGTCTGGAAGAAGGCATCTAGCATCTCCTCCATGCCGTCGTCTTCTGTTTGTAAGCCCTTTTCTGCTTCCATCCATGGCTCTATATTGGTCGGACCTTCACGCATAATCTTTTTTTTCTCTCTCTCTCAGATGTAGGTGCTATGTTGCAGAAATCAATGCCCGTTCCATAGGAGCCGTATCGCAGATTCTTTACGATTTCTCTAGCAAACTCTCCGTACTTGTGCACATGCTCATTACATATCCTACGCTTGCGCAGGATTTGATACTTGCAGAGCGTGCACGAGCATGCAATATTTTCCTCCATGTTAGTTGATCACGTTGCCATCTACAATGATTATGAATGTTGTTTTAATATATATATATATATATATATATATATATATATATATATATATATATATATATATATACTCCTCACAATGTAAACTACCTCGCATTCTCTAGTCTTTCCCAATCTCCGTACACCTCGGTCCAGAGGTGTACAGAGATCAGGACCACCGGGTCAAAATCTCGTCTTTATTGGTCAAATCCTATATGGGTAGACACATACGTCCACTCCCAGGTGTACATGGCAATGCATGTAGCAGGAAAAACCCTTTGCCTCTTTTAGTTCCATAGTTTCTTCTTTGTATACGTACCCTATCTCTCGTTCTTTCTCTCTCGATCTCGCTCTCGCTATCTCTCTCTCTCTCTCTCTCCCTCTCTCTCTCTCTCTCTCTCTCTCTCTCTCTCTCTCGCTCTCGCTATCTCTCTTTCTCTCTCTATTTCCCTATTTTCCTATCTCTCTCTGTCTCGCTCTCCACTTCCCTATCTCTCTCTCTCTCTCTCTCTCTCTCTCTCTCTATATATATATATATATATATATATATATATATATATATATATATATATATATATATATATATATATATATATATATATATATATATATATATATATATATATATATATATATATATATATATATATATAACTCTCTTTCTCTACCTCTCTATTTCCTATCTCTCTCTCTCTCTCTCTTCTCTCTCTCTCCCTCTCTCTCTCTCTCTCTCTCTCTCTCGCTCTCCACTTCCCTATCTCTCTACCGATCGAACGAGTGAATGAGCTAGGGAGATCTAGACGCCCACAACTGCGGAGGACTACACAACATCGACAAAGGCTGCATCAGAGGATATAGCTAGGTCACTTTGGCTCGACATGCACAACGCCCGGTCAGACTACTGACCATGGAGGAGATTGATGAGATCCTCCAGCGACAGATGTTGGATCTCCTATGATCTACCTATCCCAGCTAGCTGGTTTAGCCGTTTAGTCCACACCCAACAGTTTAGGATTCCATAATATTTTATTTTGTCATCTTCTTACTCTGACTTTTTATCAGATCCATCACATTGTAACTTTCTTGTCTCATGTCTCATAGGTCACTTTGGCCATTCGAAGACATTAATATAACATTTCATTTCATTTATCTCTTTAATTTTTTTTCTTTAATTTTAATTTCTTAAGCATACATTAATTCTCTCTCTCTCTCTCTCTCTCTCTCTCCCTCCTACACACACACACACACACACCTCTCTCTCTCTCTCTCTCTTTCCTACACACACACACACCGCTCTCTCTCTATCTCTCTCTCTCTCTCTCTCTCTCTCTCTCTCTCTCTCTCTCTCTCTCTATTTCCTACACACACACACACCTCTCTCTCTCTTTCCTACACACACACACACACATGCACACACACACCGCTCTCTCTCTCTCTTTCCTACACACACACACACACGATGTAGAGAGAGAGAGAGAGAGAGAGAGAGAGAGAGGGAGGGAGGGGTTTGGGGGGGGGCGGAGATGGACATGATACCTGCGTAGCAGGTTTCGGCCAAGATCTGAGCAGGCGAAAATAGCCCCTGCGTGGGTTTCGCTTTTTTCCCCCAAATTTTTTTGCGTCGCTATACGCGTGGATATACGCGTCGATATACGCATGGCAAATAAAGCCTTTCCACGCGTATATTGATGCACACTCTGACGTTATATCGATGCGTATAGCGACGCACGCTAATTACATCGATATACACGTGGAAAAGCATGGCCGTCGATATATACGCGTTGATATCTTCATGTAGTGTTGTAGTGATTTGGTTTTTTGGCATGCAGTAAGTACATGTGCATGTTTGGGATTTTCTTAGGAATTTAAGGTTTAGGAAAGGTACAAAGTTACATGGATAAGAAGCTCTTTAGATTGCTAACTTGCATGCATGCAAGTGAAAAAATCAGTATATGTTGTGCATGAGCATGGCACAAAGTTGAAGCTTAGTAGGGCTGTCAGCATAACCAATTTGGTACTAACCAGTACCAAATTTGATACTAACCACTACCAAATTTGGCTCTGTACACAACTGAATTTTGCAATTGTCACCTGAATGAGATACATTCATGTCATTCCATGTGTTTTGTTTTGCACAACTGAAATGAGGCATATAGGGTGAATAATCAGGTATTTGGATTGCTAGAATGAGGGCATGTCTTTACTTGCGTGTTGTTTCCACATCGCAGGAAAAAACAAGATAGAGGAGTATCCTATCTTGACAAAGTTATGCTATACAGCACAAGAGCTTCATGATGAGTATGGATTGAGCATGGAGGGGTGTGGCCAAAGGATCTTACGAAAGATGACAACCTCGATGACCGGTGGCTCACTGTATTCAGGCATTCCAACCAGAAGAAGACAAAGATTTACTTAAATCGCGTGCAGCCACGGCTTCAGGATGAATGTAGGCTCCTGTTCCATAAGGTGTACCAAGCCCCACCATCATGTGGGGAGATCACTGCAAAATTTTCCCGTTGTTTTCAATATGAGAAGTGTCATGCAGCCATAAAGGACCCTGCAGGCCACACGGTTGCATGGGCCAGGTTTGGTGAGAGTGTACTCAACATGTGTTCCTCCCGACCAGGAGGCTTGGAAAAGAAGGTTGAGAATTGGCAAAAGGAAAATGGTGCGTCCCAAGGAGGCCACCCGTCAAATACCAAGAAGCCCCGACTTACGCCAGTCGGTAGTATGCCCCCTACAAAGAAAGTCCCCCCACAGCGACATGAGGAGAAAATACCTGATTATATTGCGGACCTTGAAGCTATGGTTGGGAGAGTCCCTCGGACATGTGTGGGGATAGCCGATAGGCTGAAAGAGCTGATAATGTTTCTGAAGCAGAAGAAGGAAACACTCTTGAGGGCGGAGGGTTCCAATAAACTTGTCAAGAAGATTATGGACGACATCAAGGAATATGAGACCCAGTTGGAAACACTGAGAGAGGCTAACACTGGCGATGACGCAGAAATCAATGTGATAGAAGCTGATTTAGCTGCCAGTCGAAGGATGCTACGCCGATACGGAATCAATGAAGATACATCATTGCTCGACAAGGAGATTCTAGAGCAACAGGTGCTGGTAGTTTTGGGAGTTTCTGGTAGAACTGTTTATGCTTGGTTTGGTGGGATTGGTAGTGTTAGGTACCTTTGGTAGAATCGTTTATGCTTGGTTTGGTGGGATTGGTAGTGTTAGGTACCTTTGATAGAACTGTTTATGCTTGGTTTGGTGGGATTGGTAGTGTTACGTACTTATGGTAGAACTGTTTTTATTCTAGGTAGTTTATGGTTTCCTTCTGTCTTATGGTTTGGTATTTCTGGTACTTTTTGGTAGTTTTGGTACTTTAAGGTACTTTTTGAAAGTGCTGCAAAAGGTGTTATGGTAGTTTTATTCTGATAGCTTTGGTAGTTTTGCTAGTTTCGGTACTTTTAGGTACTATTTGAAAGTGCTCCAAAAGTGCAATTGGTAGTTTGATTTTGGTAATTTTGGTAGTTTTGGTACTTGAAGGTAGTTTTGGAAAGTGCTGCAAAAAGTGTTTCTTTGGTAGTCTTGGTAGTTTTGGTTGTTTTGGTACTATTTGAAAGTTTGATTTTGGTCATTTTGGGAGTTTTGGTACTTTTAGGTACTATTTGAAAGTGTTGCAAAAAGCGGTTTTGGTAGTTTGACTTTGGTACTATTTGAAAGTGCTGCAAAAAGTGGCTTTGGTAGTTTGATTTGGTAGTTTTGGTACTTTTAGGTACTATTTGAAGGTGCTGCAAAAAGTGTCTTTGGTAGTTTGATTTTGGTAGTCTTGGTACTTTTAGGTACTATTTGAAAGTGCTGCAAAAAGCTTGTTTGGTAGTTTGATTTTGGTAGTTTTGGTACTTTTACATACTATTTGAAAGTGCTGCAAAAAGTGGCTTTTGGTAGTTTTGATAAGGTTTGGGTAGTTTAGTTCTACATTGAGGGTATTTATATGTTTTTGGTACTATATGATTCCCGAGTTTGATAGTTTTGGTGGTTTTGGTAGTTTGGGTTCTGTTTGGTAGTACAGTACTTAGAAGCACCAGTCTCGGTATGACTTCTTGGTAATTTTTGAAACTAGTTGGGACCGCTGTTTGTCAACAGGTTGAGTATGACACTCTGGAGAAAAAATGGAAGGAAGGTCAAGAGCATATCCTATTTGTGAAGGAGATGTTGTCTGATATCAGGCTTGGGAAGAGGTTCCTGCTATATCCTAGGCCTAATTCGGTAAATGTAATCCTGGTGTTTGGTATGTGTGTTGCATGCGGTGAGCCCTTGGAGTGCGCACATGTAGTCGGAACCTTCATGATAGAGTGCCGACACCAGTATCATCCCTTGTGCTTTAGTGCTCTATAACAAAGCAGGGATCAGTGTGTCAAGCCGGGTTGTAATATGGTAATCTCTGATTTGGCAAAGTCCTGGGCCAGTGGGCTTCAAGTTGTCAAGAGTAAGTATGTGTGCATTTTTGTATACATATGCGCACTTGCAACTCAGTAAGGTTTTCATACAAGTTAGTATGCATTGTCTTTCTTTGTGTTTGCAGAGGAGCAGGATGCTGCAGTTGCTGACCAGCACGCCACAAAGTCGACTGCAAGTCAAATATGGGACGTGGATGAGGTGATAAGGGAGATATCAGATGTTCTCCATGATCTGAAGCAAGGTAATTCTATAGTGAAAGACAATGTGACGGGGCAAAGATGTGAGGCAATAGGTGACAATGAGATTAAAAGTGAGGAGGAGGCCAAAGATGATAAAAAGACAGGTGACAGTGAAAGTAAAAGTGAGGAGGAGGCCAAAGATGGTAAAAAGACTAAGGACAAGAAGGAAGGTAAAGTCCCTGTTGTTGTGGAGCTGGATGCGGAGGAAAGCCAGGATGCTGCCAACACAAATCTCGATGATGCAACGGCCAAGAAGGGAGAGGAAGAACCCAAAGGGACGGAGGAAGAAGCCACGAAGGGGGTGTTGGGGAGGGGGTGGAAACCACAAAGGGGAGTGAAGGGGAGGCCAAAGAGGGGTCGGAAGGCAACAAAGATTGGAGGGAGGCCGAGGATGAGCAGGAAGAAGTACTTGCAAACGATACTGTTATGGACAGCACAGATGGGGGCGTTGACTCTACTGTTGCCGATGCTGTTTCAAAGCGGAGAGGTGATTCTCTTGATTCCACCACCCTGCAGGAACTTTTCGTTTTGCAGAGAAAGAAGGGCAATCGCGCCCGTGATCAATTATCCCGTGCATGAAAACTGTAGCCATTGAGAATCTGTTCTATTCCGTACTATGTGCTTTTTAGTGACTAAGTCAACTTGATTTTTTGGCCCTGAGCTTTATCTGTTCTCTCTATCTAGTTCTGTGTTGGTATATTACCTTTCGTTACATTACTGTTTCAGTTGTCCTCACTATATGCGCATTAACATGCCACGGGTAGTCTATCTCCAAAAGGATGTAATTTGTCTTGTAAGGCTGGATGCGGAGCAGTTCATCCTACGGCTTAAACAAAAAGCCAGCCTAGTGTTGTGGTCCTGCTGTAGAAGGGAAAAACTGTTACACATGGTGAACACGTGCTTCCCCAACCATAGAAGGAAAAAATATTTTGCAGGTAAATCATGCCCGCTTTGAAAGTTACAGGACATAAGTTACGCATACCTCTAACCTCGTTTTTTGGCATTAGCTGATATTCTCTCCCAATAGGACTGTGAAATATGGTGGCCCCGTATGTCGGAGGTGCTAGTTGTGCCCAAAGACATGGGCGATAAGCCCATTTTCCTGAAGAAGCTACGGACGTTGTGGGCAAGGCACCCAAAGTTCGATGCCAGCAACATTATTCTTGTAGATGATTGTAGATACAAGTCTCTTAAAAATGACTACGAAAACTGTATGGCAATCCGATCATACGATCCCATGGTAGTAGGAACCGATTACCCATTTTACGTACTTGCTGGATTTTGTTTTGCCTTGGTTTCTCGGGTGGATAAGGGATCGGTACCCAACAACGTACACTCGCAAAAACCCAATCTTTGACACTGAAGACAATATTTTTGGGTACATTACTGATTACTTCATACAAATGGAGGGGTACTCCTATAAATTTGATCCCGCGAGGTAGGAGATTGCCATAATCATGTAAATAGTGGAATTTTGTAACTCGATACTATACATAATGGAAAACCACTTTTCTTGCTCAGACTGTCTTGGTATCTTGATCTCTACTGTTGAAACCTCTGACTAATTCTGTTGAAACCTCTTGGAGCTAACCAGGTTGCCCAACATTTTAATTTTTGAGGCACATAGCATCCATGTTTGGCATACCTTTCATGTTATCAACGTAGTTCTAGACATTGCTCAAGGTGGTCGTATGAAATACGAATAGACAAACTGAAAAATACTAAGAAATAAAGTAAACCATAAGTGATACAGCAAGTTCAAGAAGTACCAAATGGGTATTGTAATAGTGGACAGACGTGCACCCAAGTTCAACAGTACCAAAAAGTACCAAATTTGGTATTGTAATAGTGGACAAACGTGCACCCAAGTTCAACAGTACCAAAAAGTACCAAATTTGGTACTGTAATAGTGGACAGACGTGCACCCAAGTTCAACAGTACCAAAAAGTAGAGATATAGTGAGGACAACTGAAACAATAATGTAATGAAAGGTAACATACCAACACAGAACCAGATAGAGCAATAAAGTAAACCATAAGTGATACATCAAGTTCAAGAAGTACCAAATTGGTACTGTAATAGTGGACAGACGTGCACCCAAGTTCAACAGTACCAAAAAGTACCAAATCTGGTACTGTAATAGTGGACAGATGTGCACCCAAGTTCAACAGTACCAAAGAGTACCAAATTTGGTACTTTAATGCACATATAGTGAGGACAACTGAAACAGTAATGTAATGAAAGGTAACATACCAACACAGAACTAGATAGAGAGAACAGATAAATCTCAGGGCCAAAAAATCAAGTTGACTCAATCACTAAAAAGCACATAGTGTGGAATACACTTGGTACTGTTGACTACCAGATTTGGTACTATTGACTATCGGATTCAGTTGTTTAATCAGGGCTTCTCATTGCCCTCAAGTAACAAGGACGCACCTTCGTCGCTCTCATCATCATGATATGGCATGCTGTTGTATATCCTCTCATATACTTCAGTAGACAACTTGTATTGTAAAATTTGACCTAGGGATCCTGCAATAGGCTCCATCCGGAAATGTATGGCCCTAACAAGATGTGAGTAGATCATTACCGGAGATGTATGATCCAATAGACGGTATGTATTAGCTTTTCCTTCAACTTGGCCATAAAAAAAGCCTTCAACAACCTTCCCTCCTCTAACAATTTTGTTATGCCACTTATCCTTTTGTGCTTTCACCGTATGGTACAACACTTCTGTGCATTTGATAATGTAGAAGTCTTCGTTTGCCTTAACTGCTTTCACTACAAAATTATCCCTATGGACAACATGCCACTTAATATTCCAGGGCATCCTTCATATAGTGGCAGGTTGGACACTTGGCTCATCGAAATCGATGTTGAATCTACACCCTCCTCCTCGTCATCTGATTTGTCATCCCTAATTGTATCCCTAGACTCTGGTAATGTTTTGTTGCAAACATATTTCCATATTTCAATGTGCATTCTGTTCCTACATCTTCTCCACAACCCACGCATACATGGATCACAAAAGCATGAAAGTGATCAAAAGCGTATGGCGGTGCGGTTGTCCTGTGAATAGCCATCAGCACAATGAAATGAGCGGGAGCCAACGATGCGCTCACATCCATTGCAGATTGTGCTGCACTTCATCCGCGCCAATAAGCCAAAAGAGTCTTTGCGTATTACACCTCTGAGACTGTTCTCTTGGCTGAAAAGTTGCTTTCAAAAAGTTGACAACATCAGCTACACACTTCATACGCCAGCCATCTGGTTTCAATTCCTCATGCATCAAAGTTCTCTTGATGACTACCCCTGCCCCATCATGCTCACCTTTTCCATGGCCGGATGCAGAGAACTTATGCATCATTTGCAAGCCTGTCATTTGATAGTACCTGACCACAAAATAGTAAGGTCTACAGGCCTTGAATTGTGAAGCAGCACCATTTGACCAAACCCAATGTTGTTGCAGAGAATGTCCTCGTTCTATCAGCCACTTGTCATGAAGCAAGAAACAATGTTGTACAAACAATGTGTCATGCTGCTTGTCATCTGATATGTAGAAGTGTAGCGTCTTCTATGTACCACCTGCTACATTTCTTAAATAAGTGATGTGCACAAGTATTGTGACTTGAGTAGACCACCAATGCATTGAATGAATTTAATTATGAACTTTAAATGAATAATTCTCCGCAAAGTCAATAACAGATACTACAACGTTGCAAGGAAAATTCTGCAAACAGTGCTTGAATTGTTGGGCTTGCCAGCCGAAGACAAAGTTGTGCCTAATGAAGCTTGTTAGATGGACTGAAAATAGGCTAAGAAAAGTCCCACTTTTCATCCGTTGCACAATCAAGTCCTTTCTCTTCTTCTCACTCCCACCTTCGTGAACGTGTCTTGCTCCAACCTCCATGAAAACCTTCACAGACACCTCCTTGCTTCCTCTGCTATCTCATCGGGACAAAATGTCAACCTCCGTACTCCACATTGTGAGCAGTCCCCCATCAAGCATTTCTTTGCATGGTATTCACAATTTGGAGGCTTTGGGCACATGATGGATTCCCACATACCGGTGATGTGCTGACACACTGCTTGGTTTGCAAAACACGTTCCTCTCTCATCACCTCTGCAACAAATGGAGCAAGTGCAAAGGTGACCTTTCTCGTGGTGCCCAAACTTGTTTTGCCGCATTTGATTAAGGGCCTCCTTGAAATAGAGCATCTGCACATGAACCACACAGCAACAAGTATTTATGTCCTTCAACTTCCGTACAAAGTATGGCTTCAATGCCTCGAAGCATCTAAGAGACACTACCACTGTTGGGTGAGCCTTCTTGAATCCTTGGTACAGCTCAACCTATGGCACAAAAACAAAACGATTAAAAAAAAAACCAACTTCATGGTACTGGTAAACTTCCACTACTATAGTAGTGCCAAAAATGGCTTTAGACAATTCTAGATATGGTACCGTAGATTTGGTACTGTCGGCGGTAGGCTTTGGTACTCTATAGATATTATTTGGTACTCCACATATAGGCTTTGGTACTATCAAAAGTGTGGGGCACCCTGTAAATAGACTTTGGTCCTATAGTGGTAGGCTTTGGTACTCTACATATAGGCTTTGGTACTATCAAAAGTGTGGGGTACCCTGTAAATAGACTTTGGTCCTAAAGTGGTAGGCTTTGGTACTTTACAGATAGGATCTGGTACTCTTCAGAGAGGATTTGGTACTCTACAGATAGTCTTTGGTGGTGTCCGATGATTTTGGTACTTTGTAAGTAGACTTTGGTTCTCTATACATAGGCATTTGTACTGGATAATAGGTTTTGATACTTTGTCGAGAGGGTTTGAAACTCTATGGATAGGCTTTGGCACTCGATCACTAGGATTTTGTACTCGATATACCGGATTTGGTACTCTACAGATCTAAGTTGGTACTCCATAGATAGGCATTGGTACTCGATATACCGGATTTGATACTCTACATATGTGCTTTGGTACTCCATAGACAGCCTTTGGTACTCGATAGACAGTATTTGGTACTCTACATATAGGCTTTAGTACTATCATAAGTGTGGGGTACCCTGTAAATAGACTTTGGTCCTATAGTGATAGGCTTTTTGGTACTCTACAGATAGGATTTGGTACTCTATAGAGAATATTTGGTACTCTACAATATTCTTTGGTGGTATCCGATGAGTTTGGTACTCTGTAAATAGTTTTTGGTTCTCTATACATAGGCATTGGTACTGGATAAATAGGTATTGGTACTCTATCGAGAGGGTTTGAAACTCTATGGATAGGGTTTGGCACTCAATAGCTAGGGTTTGGTACTCGATATACCGGATTTGGTACTTTACAGATCTGCTTTGGTACTCCATGCATAGGCTTTGGTACTCGATACACCGGATTTAGCACTCTACAGATGTGCTCTGGTACTCCATAGATAGCCTTTGGTACTCGATAGACAGGATTTGGTACTCTACATATAGGCTTTCGTACTATCAGAAGTGTGGGGTACCCTGTAAATAGATCCTGGTTGATAGGATTTGGTACTCTACAGAGAGGCTTTGGTGGTATACGCTGAGTTTGGTACTTTGTAAATAGACTTTGGTTCTCTATACATAGGCATTGGTACTAGATAATTAGGTTTTGGTACTCTATAGAGAGGGTTTTAAACTCTATGGATAGGCTTTAGCACTCGATAGCTAGGATTTGGTACTTTATAGATATTCTTTGGTACTGTAAACACCCTCTGTCGTACAACAGACTACCAAATTTGGTACTGTCTGGACCAAATAATCCTTAAGTAGTGACGCGGTCCCGGGCGGGCAACAAGAAGAGTGGCCTCTAGACACCCTTCAAGGCTCCCGTGCTGCTCAATGGGGCTGGGGCACAACACAACACAAACCAAAACAACAAACCCACCGCCAAATCCCAACTACACAAGGGGCACCACCTAGTTTAAGAGCGAACTAGGACGCAAAAGAGGAGAATCGTTAGAGCAACCCACAAACAAGCAAGGAATTTACACTAACCCTAACACCAATGGAATACTCTCACACACTAAAACACGAGAGAGAGAGAGAGAGAGAGAGAGAGAGAGAGAGAGAGAGAGAGAGAGAGAGAGAGAGAGAGATAGTGGTCGGGCTGCTTTGAAACGTATCGGCGATGATCAAGCAAACACAATTATATATTTAAGAAAGAGAGAGAAAGGGGGAGGGAGTGCTTGTTGCATTAATACCTTCTTACAAATCTGTCATGACAAATCAAAGTGAGATTAGTACTTGTTCAACATAGCTTGCGTAAATTTCACCACAACACATCACAAGAAAAGCCACCCCAATCACTGTCTTAAGGCCAGGGGAGTCCTCTCCACCCTGTCGCCCTCTTACAGTATGTGGGATTTATGGCTAGATTGATGACAACACCAAAGACAAGCTATCAAGAACTTAACAAAAAAAAAAACACCAAGACACTTACGCATCATTGTTGTCCATTACTTCACGTTGGAAGGGAGACAAAGTATCCAAGCTTAGTTCAAATCCACCCTCCTTGATTCAGCGAATGTTGGGCTTACACTAGTAGGAGAAATGATAGATTTCCTACTCTCAATTGAATGATCACTCTCTCTCTTACAATGGCATAGATTTCCCTTTCTAATCCCCTATTACAACACATGCACATGCATAAGACAATGAGCTTCCACTCAAGAGCTCCTTCTAGAGAGGTTGAGCTTGGCTTCTCAAGCTATAGCATAGTGCTCTTGCTTATGGCTCCCCCCTTTTATGCTAGCTACACCCTCCTTTTATAGCAATTTTGAAGGCTAGGGTTACTCCTCTAACCATGGTTGGGTTAGATTTTCAGCAATTTATCTAATTTCTTTTGCTTGGAATTATCAAGAAGTTGGTGGGGAAAGAGAGAGGAGAGAAATGGAGGTGATAGGACTTTTCATAGTGGGTTAGTGTTAGTAGAGTTAGTATTAATTTACAAATGGAATTGGATATTTACAATGGGAGTATCCATGTAGGATACAAATAAGGAAGAAAAACTCTTAAGAGGTAAGAAAAGGTGGATTTCTTACAAGGTTGATACTCCAAGTGTCTTGAGTAGGGCCAATTTTGACGCTTGTTGTCGATCCACTAGCTTTGACGGTACATTTTTTCTCCACTCTTGACCTTCCTTGAGAGACAAGGTAATTGAAGCTGAGTAATCAACCACCATGATGCTGTCTTTTAAGAGAAGGGGCTGAATTTTGTGGTTTTTTGATAGATATGGGTAATTTGGAGGAGGAAAAATGAGACTAGGTGGTCAATTTTGGAATGGAATTGTGTGTGGGAGGTATGAGTTCACCATGGTTTCTCTTATTCTTCAAGGTTGAGGAGAAGGTGAGTAGTGTGCAGAGAGGAGTGGTGAGAGAGATGGGGATGATGAGTGGAGAAGTGTGTGTGAAAGAGGAAAATGATAAAGTGGAAGAGAGAGTGTGGCTGCATAGCATGGAAAAATTGGGGTCCACTAAAAAAATCATAGCTCACAGCTGGTAGCTCCAAAAATCATGAAAAAATTTGGGGTGATTACTCAGAGCCTGGGCTACATTTTCTCTTTTGACCACTGCTCCAAATTCGGAGTGGAGATAGGTGCCAAAATTCTCACCAAAAAGCCTGTTTTTTATGCCTGCAAAAGTCTTTTAGTGGCCCCCTCCTTTGTTGAATTTGTACAATGCATCCAAGAGTGAGCCCCTCCTTTGTCATATTATAATACAAAGCATTCAAGTTGCCATTGACCCATGCATGGAGGAGGATGATTGGTGAAATAAGAAATATATACATGGTGGGACTAGTGTATGGACTATTCATGGACTTTAGCTCAATGAGCACATGGTGTTAGAATAATGAGTAAAAATAATAATAAAAATATGGAGGAGTTATGGATATGGAAAGATATTGGAATCATATGATATGGTCCCTCCTTGAATTATTTTGAGTGAAAGAGGAAAAGGTATGCAAGTAAATAATATAATAAAAGTAACCAATGGGTAGAAATCAATTTTTTGTTTTCACGAGGGTGAGGGTGAAAATGTGGGAGTGATTTGTGTAAAGGAAAAATATGAGGTTAGAGTATGTACATATTGGCAAAAAATAAATAAAAAAATATAATTATGGTGTAAGAGGATGAAAGAAGGTGTACATAGGTTTAATAAAACACACACCTAAGTAGAAATATTTAAATAAAATACCAAAATAATTATAAAAAATCCCTATATTTAGGCCATATATACAATGAAATATTTACACACACAGAGGCCATAATATACTTTTATTTTTATTTTTTTATTTTTTATTTTATTTTTGGCTCACCTAGCCCAATGACTAGCTAGCTGAGGGTTTTTAAGAAGATATGGAAAAAGTCCCGTGACTCACGCACGCCTATGTACAGTGAAATGGTAGGGATAGCCACAGTGTTTGGGTGATTTTGGTAGGGTGAGGTAACTCACTGTGGCAATTACAAAGAGCCGAAAAAACGACTATCATTAGCCCTCCCCCTAGATGATGGTATATTCATGTACCATCATAGAGCATCTTTTCCAAAGAGAGTGCTTCAGAGTCCTTGACGAGATCTTCATTGTTTGGCCGCTCAGAATTTTGGCTGGAGTTACACTCATGCTTCATGTAACAATACTTACATAAGACAGCGGCCTTTGGACAGATCTTTGGTAGATCCTTTGGTAGAAGGCGACTCAAATAGGGCTTCAAGCGATACCCGTTTACTTTCCTGGAGTGCTCTTTACCATTCAAGTCCATAAGCTGATAGTAACTTGAATTGAAAGCCTTCTTGACTATGTAAGGCCCTTGCCATCTTGTTTCAAACTTGGCATCAAAACGATTGTCAAGTCGATTGTCATACCTTAGCACAAGCTCTCCTTCCTTGATGCCTTTGTCCTTCAGTTTCTTGTCGTGCGTTTCTTTCGCTTGTGTGGCTTTCCTCTTGTAGCACTCATATGCTGCTTCTCTTTTCCACTCAAGCTCCACTAACGTAAGAAGTCGATCCATCCATGCCTCTTGATCATCTTGTGCTCCTTTGGCATGAAGTCGCATTGTTGGAATGTTGAGCTCGATAGGCTGCAAAGCCTCTTGACCATAGACCAAGTGAAATGGTGTGAACTCCGTGGCTTCCCTATATGTGGTTCGATATGCCCACAAGGCACCATCCAAGAAGTCATCCCATAATTTTGTCTTGTTTTGCACCATCTTTCTAATGATTCCTGCAATGACACCATTAGCCTTCTCCACCAAACCATTTGACTGTGGGTAGTATGGTGTGCTATGACGATGTAGAATGTGAAGCTCTTCACAAACTTCTGTGAGCAATCCTTTTCTAAACCCTGGACCATTATCAGAAACAATCTCCAAAGGTGTGCCATCAGCATTGGTTTAAGCCATTCGAGTGGACTCTCTACAACAAATGTGAGTGTAGACGAATTTGCTCACTGTCTTCTCATTTACCTTTGCCACACTTTGTGCTTCCACCCACCTAGTCATATAGTCTACAGCCACTAGAATGTAGAGTTTACCATTTTTTGTCCTAGGCAGAGGACCCATGGCATCAATGCCCCACTTTTCAAAGGGTCCATTTGCAAGCACTATTTGCCTCGGGCCATGCACCAACCTTCTATTTCCATTTATCTGACAAGTGTGATAGCTTTTACACCAATGTTGAACATCCACATGCAAACTTGGCCAAACATACCCCGAAAACAAAATCTTCTTCACAGTTAATTCTTGGGCAAAATGACCACCACATGCCTCTTTATGCAAACCTTTTAGAATGGCTGGAATTTCCTTGATAGTTGGTACTCGTCTGCACACTTGATCCTTCCCTCTTTGATAGAGGGAGCCTTCTAGGAAGAGATATACGCTTGCCTTCTTCATGAGTCTCCTCTTCTGAGCTTTTGTGAAGTCTGGTGGAAACTCACCCTCCAAAATGTAGCCAATGATGGGAGCCAATGACTCCAATCCCTGGTACCTCGGTTGCTTCACAGCAGCCGTCACCATGATGACCTGCACTTCTTTCTTTACACATGCAACGGCTTGTTGTGCAAGTAAATCAGCATCTTCATTCTGTTTCCTAGGAATATGATATAGTTGCACTTCTTCAAATTGATTAAACAATCTACGAATGGCATGAACTTTTGTCCGTAAGCTCTCATTCTTGCATGCCCAAATGATGCCTAAAATCTGTTTAACAATGAGAAGTGCATCTCCCTTTACCATGAGGCGTTGTATCCCTTGGCCAATGCACATCTTCAAACCATGAAGTAGAGTGTCATATTCTGCTTCATTGTTGCTAGCTGAACTTGGTAGATTGAACTTCTCTTTCATGACCACCTCTCCACTTGGGTTGAGCAACACTAGCCCTCCCCCTGCTTTTCCCGTGGCTCGACGAAAAGCTCCATCAAAGAACAAAGTAAAAGCATTAGGAATACTTTTTGGTGGTGGCAATGGTAGGGTCTTTACTTCAGGCACCTTAATCTCCTTTTTGTGCACCCTATAAGTGAGAATCCCTGCTAATTGTGCATGCACACTATCTTCTACCTTGAAAGAGTATTGAAACTCTTGCAACTCCATAATCCACTTTGAGATCCTAGTACTAAGATTCATTTGAGATGACACCCAAGGGAACAAATTTTCTGCAGTGAGAATTACAAATGGTTTTGGTAGTAGGTAGGATCTAAACTTTCTCACCGCAAACATGAGAGAAAGCATCATGAGTTCTGCTTCTGTGTAGTCTCTCTCCAAAGCATTCATGACCCTACTAGCAAAGTAGATGGGTCGCATCCTTGTACTGTGGGGATCTTGTTGTAGCAACACAGCACCAATTGTTTCTTTCCCAGCACTAGAGCTAACAAAGAATGTGTACTCCCAACAAGGAGGCATGAGTGTTGGTAGCTCTGACAAAATGACTTTAATGTTACAAAAGTACTCTTCAAGCTCATCAGACCATGCAAATTCTACTTGTTGTGTCAACTTTTGCAAAGGGTGAAGTAACTCCGAGGCTAAGTGAATGAAGCGTGACATATACTTCACCTTTTGAATGAATGAGATGACCTCCTTAAGACTCTTGGGTGATGGTAGCTCAATAAGAGCCTTTGCCTTCGAAGGATCCACTTCAATGCCTTTGTAAGAAACTTTATGACCAAGCAAGATTACTTCATCCTCACCTATATGGCACTTGTCGGGGTTGAGTTGACCTCCCATGTCGTAGAGCTTCTTTAAACCTTCTTCCACCCTTTGTAGATGCAATGATTTTGAGCTATAAATACAGAAATCATCAATGAACACCCTAATTGACTTTCCAAAGAATGCTTGAAACACCATATTCATGAAACGTTGGAATGTTGCAGGAGCATTTGTCAGACCAAATGGCATGACTCTAAAAGCATAACAACCCCAAGGAGTGATAAAGGTTGTTTTCAATTGATCCTCCAGTGCAATCCCTATTTGAAAGTAACCTGAGTAACCATCGCACACAGTGTACTTCTCATGACCAGCTACCTCATTTAGTATCTCATCCTGGAATGGGAGGGGAAAGTGATCTCTCTTTGTTGCCTCATTGAGGGGACGGTAATCCACACACACCCTCCACTTGCCGTTCTTCTTAGGAGTGACAACAACAGGAGAGACCCACTCCGAATTCTCCACTGGATAAATGAACCCTGCTGCTAGAAGCTTTCTTACCTCCTTGAGTAAAGCCTGCTCCTTGATGACTCCTAGCCTTCGTAGCTTTTGAGCCTTAGGTGTGGCCTCTGGCTTCAACTCAATTTTGTGTTGAACAGCATCTACTCCACACACATCGGTGTAGTCTTTAGCAAAAAGCCTAGGAAACTTCCTTAGCACACATTTGAACTCCTCTCTTTCATCCTTTGTAAGTGTTGTTGATAGCATACCTTCCAGCATCCCTTCATCTTGATCACCTTCGTTCTCTTGAGGACCTACCTCCTCCAAGCCTTGACAAGAGGTCTCTTGGTTGCTTGGCTTAAACCTTACCCCCATGACTTCGATGGAAGACTCCTCTTCAGTAATGCTGCCGCTACTTTCTTCTTCTGAAGTGCTATCGGTCCAACCTTCTTCCGTCTCACTTTGAGATGATTCTTCATGGAGCTCCTCTTGGCGTTGCTCCTTCATGTCAAAGACAACCTTCTTGTGATTGTCATTCCTGCAAATTAGCTTTCCACTCTCCCAATCCTGCAAAGCTCGCATTTTCATTAGCCATGGTCTTCCTAGGATAAATGGGTAACCATTTCCCTTGGTAGACATGACATAGAAATCCACTGCCTTCTTAATGCCAAAGGCCTCCACAAAAACATTTTTACAAATGCCTACGCACCTAGCCTTGCTATTGTTTGCCATCTTGACCCTAATTTCAGGTGTCTCATGGATGTTCATGCCTAGTTTTTGCATGAGTCCCTCTGTCATGATGCAAATTTGTGCACCCCCATCCACTACACCTTTCCTAACCAATCTCCCTTTGATGTAACAGTTTAGCACCGGTGTAATGTCCTCATTCATTTCAGCTTGTGCAATTTTTACAACAGGCACACTCTCTTTTACCTTTCTCCTAGTGCTAACTGCCCTTGTTAAATCCCTCCTAACTTGTGGACATAATGCAAGAAATTGAGGCCATGAAATATCAGGACCCTTACCTCTCATGTCTTCCAACAAGTTGTACGGAGCCATACCATGTCCAAGAGGGAAGTCTTGGAGGTTGATACGACGTCGAGTCCTCTTGGTTTCCTTGGTTTCCTTGGTTCCCTTTGCCTTCTTGCCTTGTCCATGGTCACTCTGTGATGTGACTCCTTCTTTCTCTTTACCTTTTCCTCGGGCACGCTTAATTCCATTGGCTTCCATGTCAACCTCATTTGAATTTGTCACCTCTACCACATGCACATTTGGATCTGGCAAAGGTGGAACTCCTTCTACCCCTTGTGGAGGTGGTCTTGGTCCATTTGGCCTTTGTAGAAGCCTTGGTTGTTGACCAGTTCCTTCACCTGCATTCATCACTGGGTAATTCAAGTTAGGCCTCCCTGGCTCCCCACGGGGCCAAGGACAATTATACATCCCATGTCCAGACTCTCCGCAATTCCAACATTGCAAGACTCTCCTAGGTCGTGGATCTCGCTCTTCAGACTTCTTTGCTTGTCCCTTTGGACCTACAGCTTGTGCAAGGTGAATTGACAGGCTGCTTAAAGATTCGTTTAACTTCTCAATTACTTCCGCCGTTACCTCAGGAAGCTCCCTCGATGTTGATGCTTGTGACTTACCTTTGGGTCTAAGACCTTCTATTGGAACCTCTCCCCTTAAGCACTTGAGTTTCCTATACTTCTCAGCAGCCCTAGTTTCAGCTGCATCAAAAGTAGCAGGTGCACCCGCCTCAACTTTTACCTTAAGGTCAAGAAAGAGTCCGGCTATGAACCTCTCCTTCTTTAAAAATTCTGCACCATCACCAGGGCTAGTAACATTTCGTATCCATAGAGCCCAAAGACGTAGAAACTCTTGCTTGTACAAGTAGTAGTCATCTAAGTCTTTTTGCTTATGAGAAACAATGTCTTGCCATAGTTTTTGAGTGTTTTGGGGATCAAAGAAGTATCTCTTAAAACGATTCAAAACTTCTGTGTAATTCCCCTTAACTTCCTCAGGCAAAGAGTCAAACCAAGTACTAGCATCTTTCCTAAGGACCACCTCAAACATTTCTACACGTTCTTGATCGGTTACTATCCTCTTGATACGGCAAGACATCTTGAAATTTGTTAAAAATAATTCTGCATCCTCTCCAGGCTCTCCAAAGAAAAGAGGATATCCAGACATTTGGCGTTGGCTCTCCATTATTATGAAAGATTACAATACGAGTTACAATAAGAGATACAATAGAGATCTAGAACCACTCGCCTGCAAATGAAGAAGTGAGAAAATACCACTCTAGGTTTTCTTCTTCAGCTATCCAAGCTTCAATAAGGTCTGGATTTGTTTGATCAAAACAAAAGGGTAGACTATTGATGAGCTCTAAGAAGGGTTGAAATTCTTCAAAGCTAAGGCGATAAACAGAAATCTCTAGAACTTCATTTTCTGGATCCAAAAGAGCAACCACGTCCCAAGTGATAAATTGCACTTGCTCTACAATTCCCAATGCACAAGCGGTTTGTATAAAAACTAGATCTTCATGCTCGTCGAAGGCCGTGAGAAAGTAGCAATTAACTAGGAGCTCCTTTCCTTCGAGTTCCACACAGTCGGAGTGAGGCAACCTTCTCACAATTTCATAAAGAACATCCTCATCAAGTCCAATCAAGTTTGCAAGATTTAAAGACTCCACTTGTGCTACAAAATTCCTGGACAAAAACTCCTTAGGATTATGGTTAAATCATTCAAAAGCATAAAGAGATTTACAATGTCTCTATGAACAAAGTGTCATAGAAAGTAGAGAAGGATGAGAATTTATACAAATTTGCAATCTTCTCTATGCTCTCTTTATTAAGACAAGCTCTGAATAGCTCCCTATCTCCTTTGTTGAAATCGAAAGGAAGACTATTAATAAGACGCAAATGAGGGAAAAATTCACCAAATGTGAGTCTATGAAGCATGAACTCTGGCCGCAAGTTTCCTGAAGAGTCTTCCTCAATGGTGAAATGCACTCGCCAAACGCCAAATTTCACTCTATTTACCAATCTTAGGGCACACACTAGTTGGATGAATGCGCGGTCTTCCTTAGTGCCCAACAACAAGAGGAAAATGGAATCAACGCGTAGGACCTTCCGTCTTAACTTCACCACCCTCTTGTTATGAGGGAGACGCCTTACTACTTGCTCCTGCAACTCAATTGGTAATAGAGCTAGATCTCTAAGGATTGAACTTTCACTGCACACACATTCCCAGTTAGAACAAATGATCGTTTTTTTTGTTTCTTGTAACAACTTGGACAAAGAAAAAACAAACATACACACTACTTTGCCGGGCTGCACTTCATTTTAAAATAAAATGAACACATGTACATCAAAAGAAGTGTGGTAGTTGATGAGAGGTAGAATGACAGGGTTTGGTGATGCAAGAATTTCTCCTGCTCTTTGGGCACCAAACATGAACACCATTCGTTGTTGAAAATGGATCTTTCTACTAATTGCAACGTTTATTCTAATGTGTGGAGTAAAATGAAAGGGAAAAACCTCTATTCCTGGGCCATTATCCATGGCCTATGCATGTCCTAATGCTTAAAACAAAACAAAAATATAGACGTCCAAACTAAGGTCGTACCTAATGAGAGGCAAAATAAAAGGATTTACTGAAGCGTTTATCTCGGCCAACCTAAGAGGACCTAAAATTCTACGAATGACACGTTGAAATTGCAACTTAGTACTAACAATTATGTGTACCTTTTGCCTTGCAATGGGAATGAAGGGATCATACAAATCTTCGTGATTCATGCAAACTACTTGACTATGGTAAAGGGTGATTCTACACAAAAATACACAAGCCGTCCTCAGTGGGGGCACCAATTTGAGGCGGTCCGGGGCGGGCAACAAGAAGAGTGGCCTCTAGACACCCTTCAAGGCTCCCGTGCTGCTCAATGGGGCTGGGGCACAACACAACACAAACCAAAACAACAAACCCACCGCCAAATCCCAACTACACAAGGGGCACCACCTAGTTTAAGAGCGAACTAGGACGCAAAAGAGGAGAATCGTTAGAGCAACCCACAAACAAGCAAGGAATTTACACTAACCCTAACACCAATGGAATACTCTCACACACTAAAACACGAGAGAGAGAGAGAGAGAGAGAGAGAGAGAGAGAGAGAGAGAGAGAGAGAGAGAGAGAGAGAGAGAGAGATAGTGGTCGGGCTGCTTTGAAACGTATCGGCGATGATCAAGCAAACACAATTATATATTTAAGAAAGAGAGAGAAAGGGGGAGGGAGTGCTTGTTGCATTAATACCTTCTTACAAATCTGTCATGACAAATCAAAGTGAGATTCGTACTTGTTCAACATAGCTTGCGTAAATTTCACCACAACACATCACAAGAAAAGCCACCCCAATCACTGTCTTAAGGCCAGGGGAGTCCTCTCCACCCTGTCGCCCTCTTACAGTATGTGGGATTTATGGCTAGATTGATGACAACACCAGAGACAAGCTATCAAGAACTTAACAAAAAAAAACACCAAGACACTTACGCATCATTGTTGTCCATTACTTCACGTTGGAAGGGAGACAAAGTATCCAAGCTTAGTCCAAATCCACCCTCCTTGATTCAGCGAATGTTGGGCTTACACTAGTAGGAGAAATGATAGATTTCCTACTCTCAATTGAATGATCACTCTCTCTCTTACAATGGCATAGATTTCCCTTGCTAATCCCCTATTACAACACATGCACATGCATAAGACAATGAGCTTCCACTCAAGAGCTCCTTCTAGAGAGGTTGAGCTTGGCTTCTCAAGCTATAGCATAGTGCTCTTGCTTATGGCTCCCCCCTTTTATGCTAGCTACACCCTCCTTTTATAGCAATTTTGAAGGCTAGGGTTACTCCTCTAACCATGGTTGGGTTAGATTTTCAGCAATTTATCTAATTTCTTTTGCTTGGAATTATCAAGAAGTTGGTGGGGAAAGAGAGAGGAGAGAAATGGAGGTGATAGGACTTTTCATAGTGGGTTAGTGTTAGTAGAGTTAGTATTAATTTACAAATGGAATTGGATATTTACAATGGGAGTATCCATGTAGGATACAAATAAGGAAGAAAAACTCTTAAGAGGTAAGAAAAGGTGGATTTCTTACAAGGTTGATACTCCAAGTGTCTTGAGTAGGGCCAATTTTGACGCTTGTTGTCGATCCACTAGCTTTGACGGTACATTTTTTCTCCACTCTTGACCTTCCTTGAGAGACAAGGTAATTGAAGCTGAGTAATCAACCACCATGATGCTGTCTTTTAAGAGAAGGGGCTGAATTTTGTGGTTTTTTGATAGATATGGGTAATTTGGAGGAGGAAAAATGAGACTAGGTGGTCAATTTTGGAATGGAATTGTGTGTGGGAGGTATGAGTTCACCATGGTTTCTCTTATTCTTCAAGGTTGAGGAGAAGGTGAGTAGTGTGCAGAGAGGAGTGGTGAGAGAGATGGGGATGATGAGTGGAGAAGTGTGTGTGAAAGAGGAAAATGATAAAGTGGAAGAGAGAGTGTGGCTGCATAGCATGGAAAAATTGGGGTCCACTAAAAAAATCATAGCTCACAGCTGGTAGCTCCAAAAATCATGAAAACATTTGGGGTGATTACTCAGAGCGTGGGCTACATTTTCTCTTTTGACCACCGCTCCAAATTCGGAGTGGAGATAGGTGCCAAAATTCTCACCAAAAAGCCTGTTTTTTATGCCTGCAAAAGTCTTTTAGTGGCCCCCTCCTTTGTTGAATTTGTACAATGCATCCAAGAGTGAGCCCCTCCTTTGTCATATTATAATACAAAGCATTCAAGTTGCCCTTGACCCATGCATGGAGGAGGATTATTGGTGAAATAAGAAATATATACATGGTGGGACTAGTGTATGGACTATTCATGGACTTTAGCTCAATGAGCACATGGTGTTAGAATAATGAGTAAAAATAATAATAAAAATATGGAGGAGTTATGGATATGGAAAGATATTGGAATCATATGATATGGTCCCTCCTTGAATTATTTTGGGTGAAAGAGGAAAAGGTATGCAAGTAAATAATATAATAAAAGTAACCAATGGGTAGAAATCAATTTTTTGTTTTCACGAGGGTGAGGGTGAAAATGTGGGAGTGATTTGTGTAAAGGAAAAATATGAGGTTAGAGTATGTACATATTGGCAAAAAAAAAAATAAAAAAATATAATTATGGTGTAAGAGGATGAAAGAAGGTGTACATAGGTTTAATAAAACACACACCTAAGTAGAAATATTTAAATAAAATACCAAAATAATTATAAAAAATCCCTATATTTAGGCCATATATACAATGAAATATTTACACACAAAGAGGCCATAATATACTTTTATTTTTATTTATTTTTATTTTTGGCTCACCTAGCTCAGTGACTAGCTAGCTGAGGGTTTTTAAGAAGATATGGGAAAAGTCCCGTGACTCACGCACGCCTATGTACAATGAAATGGTAGGGATAGCCACAGTGTTTGGGTGATTTTGGTAGGGTGAGGTAACTCACTGTGGCAATTACAAAGAGCCGAAAAAACGACTATCAGTAGCACCAAATAAGATGTACAATTACTAGAAGTTGTTGGTGCCTGAGATTCGTCGAGTAGATGTATAGGATGTTTGACGACACTTTTCCTTCCAATTCTCATCTTGCATATGTCTTTCTTGTTGGGTGAAACTTTGCTCTTTGATGTCCAAAAGGCATATAAAAAATCTCTTGTTTCATTGGTAATAACGGTTCCTCATGGCAATTGTCTTTCACAAGCACTCAATGGCAACACTCCATCTTCATCTTTATTCTCTAGCCGTGAGCTTGCTGCAGCTATATTCCTTTGATGGATCCCCAGGATACTAGCCATTGTGGATTGGTTTACTAATTGTGAGTTTGTACTTATTGTTCAGAATCATTGCAAAAGAGTTTCTCTTTACAAAAAATTCACTATGCCATGGAACAGTAGAAGAGAGCGCTACCAATTTTTGGCCATAGCCAGTAGGGGCGAGCACCGCCATCGTCCTCATCAAGCCTGGAGGTGTCGGCCCGCTACCTGCAGTTGGGAGCTTAAAGAAAAAACCCGATATTTTCACATTGGTAAGGCCCTTTGGCCATTACCTTAAGGCCTTGGCCGCTACAGACGGCCCTTCCCACAGGCAAGACAACCTTTGTGTGCCGGCAAGCCTCAAGTGAAGCAAGCAGAGCAACTCGAGCAAGCCGAACAACTCGAGCAAGAAAAATTCACTACGATTTTCCCAAGGTCGGACTGTAGAAATTAGAGCACCTACTGTTTTTTCTTAGCAAAGACTTCAAGAGTCATTCAAGGCGACGACTTCAAGAGTCATTCAAAGCAACGTACGAGTCGACCATACACGGTAAAGCTTCGACCATATACGGTGCAGAGTTCACTTTCAATTACGCTTTGGCTCAAAGATCACGCTTCAACCATATCCAAAGCAGAGTTCGATTACGTGCTACGACGATTTCCTGCTGCAACGTGGAGTTTTTTTTTTTGAGTACTTCTTACACTGCATTGTGTAGCCATGGATTCGGATATCAACATGAAATTCAATTTTGAGCAAAGTACTCCCGATCCTGCCAAGGACGGCGGCTTGCGGTCGGATACTCTCAACGCGAGTACCCGCGACGCTACGGCAGGAGAAGATACTTACGAATTGCTCGATATTCAGGAATTTCGTGCACTTCAGACACGCATGACAGTCATGGACGAAAATTTTAAGGCTTTAAATGAAAATGTTACTAAAATTTCTACTTTAGTCATTCAATTGATGCAACAGCAGACTAAGTTTCTGGCTGACACTCACATGCATGAGCACGTCGGAACACAAGGGCAAGGCCCAATTAATGAAACACTGCATACTCTCACTGCCAAAGAGGTGGATGATTTGTTGAAGAATTTCAAACCACCAGTTTTCAAAGGTGAAAACCGGGACCGCAATAAGGATGCAGTGAATATCTTTCTCAGTAAATGGGATGGAATTCACGCCTTACGGTGCACTCCGGATGCAATAAGAGCTCTGCAAATGAGCTTAACTCTGGAAGGAAAGGCCTACAAATGGTGGATGTCTCTCAAGGAGAAGAACATCATACCATAGAGTTGGACAGCCTTTGAAACAATGTTCAGCAACAAGGAGTTTTTGCCTACAAATGAGGCAGATCGGAATTGGACCGATTGGGACACATGTTCCATGCGCCAATATCCATCACTCCTTGAATATATCTCTCACTATCAGGACGTCATCCTCAAGTTGGAAGGCTTGGATACCTTTCAGCAAGTACGAGGGTTCATACGAGGTCTGACTCCAGAACTTAAGAAGTACGTCAAATCTCAGGACCATAAGACACTTGAGGAAGCCATAGTGAAAGCACATATTCATGATGACCTTGATTATAAGAAAACACATAATAGTCACTTGCCTTCTAGTACACATAATAATACATGCACTCAGTACGGGCACAATAAACGAAAATTTATAGTTGCTAATTCAGATGCATCTAAAAAACCCAAGGGGTCGAGGGGTCCTATTTCTCCTGAGGATTTTGATAAGGCAAAGAAAGAGAAGCTATGTTTTCAATGCTTAGGAAGAGGCCATGGCAAAAAGGATTGTCCCAAGGGGAAATCTGTTGCCCAGGGAGAAAGCAGTGCGCATGGTGCAACTACTGCCTCTCGAGTCTTCCTCCAAGTTTTCTACAATGGAAGTAACACACACTGAGGTGGTGCATGAATGCTGTCATAGCTTCCATGTGGCAATAGACCTTTGGACCACATGAGTTAGTACGTATGCATGGATATCTGCAAGGGCACAAGGTGCGCATCTTGGTAGATGACGCTGCTACGCACAATTTCATCAATTATGGATTGGTGAAAAAACTCAAATTGCCTCAAACTCCGAGTACCCACTGCTACAAGGTAGCAATGATAAATGGACATGAAATTGAAGTATGGGATACTCAATGCAGAGCTGTTCCATTGTAAGTACAAGGGTACTCTACTTGTTTGGATTGTCAAGTTATGAACATGGAAAGGGATGATGTGGTTCTTGGTAGGGAGTGGTTGCATAGCCTAGGACCATCACTGAAGCGTAGCTATGAGCACAACAGTTTGATGTTTGATTCCCATGGCGCACATATGTTGTTGTTAAGAGAAAAGGATATACCATCATCACCACTGATTTGTACTGTTGAGCTGATGCAGCTCGTTTATGATAATGAAATAGAACAGGTTTTCTTATGTTACTCACTGTATCATTTTCTTTCTAATCTTGAGTCTATTGAGCATTCCTCAACGCCGCATGCTTCTCTCTCCTCTATTCCACCAATTTCTCATTCTACACAAGCAAACATTGCTAATCAGTTACAAAAATTGTTAAAGGAATTTCAAGATGTTTTTCCTAATTATTTGCCAGCGGGTTTACCGCTGACACATTCAGTGCAACATGGCATTGACATGGTTGCAGGGTGTAAGCCTGTTAGTAAACCACCATACCGTATGAGTTACTCAGAGGCTGCTGAAGTGGAATGTCAGCTTGCTGACTACCTTAGTAGAGGATTTATACGACCCAGCTCTTCACCATGGGCTTCGCCTATACTTTTTGTGAAGAAAAAGGATGGTAGTATGTGCATGTGCGTAGACTACCGGGGCTTAAATTCGGTTACCGTCAATAACAAATACCCATTGCCAAGGGTCGATGAAATATTTGATAAGCTAACTCACAAACGAATTTTCTCAAAAATTGACTTGTGGTCAGGATATCACCAAGTCCGTATCCGGCTTGCTAATATACCTAAGACTACATTCCGAACACAGTTTGGACATTTCGAGTTTTTGGTGATGCCCTTCGGGTTAACCAATGCGCCCGCAAATTTCATGACACTTATGGATAGTGTCTTGAAACCATATTCGGACAAATTTGTCATTGTGTTCCTCGATGACATTCTAGTTTATAGTGCTTCTGAAAAAGAGCACTTACAACATCTCAGGCAGGTGTTTGAGTTGTTACGTGCAAACAAGTTATATGCCAAGGAATCTAAATGTGATTTTCTAAAGGAAGAAATTCATTATTTAGGGCATGTCATTTCAGCTAATGGCCTATACATGATCAATCCAAAGTGGATACCATTCGGAAATGGCCACCTCCTAAAAATTTGGAAGAATTACAGATCTTTTTAGGCTTCGCAGGTTTTTATCGACGGTTCGTTAAAAACTATGCTCACCTTGCTGTACCTATGACAGACCAACTAAAAGGCAAAGGTAAGTCTTTTCAGTGGGGTTCCGCTTAACAGCAGAGTTTTGAAACACTCAAAGACGCATTAGCTAAAACTCCTATACTGGCTATTGTCGACCCTTTGAAACCATTCTTTTTGGAAACGGATGCCAGTGACTGTGTTATTGGAGCAGTCCTGTTACAAAACGGATGGCCAATTGCATTTGAAAGTAAGAAGCTGGATGCAGCTCAGCAAAATTATCATTCTTACGAACGTGAACTCTATGCAATAGTGTCTACCTTAAAGACATGGCGTCACTATTTGTATGGTGCTCAGTTCGAGATTGTGTTTGACCATGAAAGCATCAAATGGTTTACACAACAAACAGATTTAAAGGGTCGAAAGGCCAGGTGGGCCGAGATCCTTCAGGAATATGACGCCAAGTTAAGGTATCGCAAAGGCCGATACAATATAGTGGCAGACGCTCTCAGTCGAATGCCAGAGATCAATTCGCTCTTGTTCAAACTTCGTAGTGAATTTTTGGAATCTCTCAAGGGCAAATATGAGCAAGATGAAGCATATTCCAAAGTGTGGAGCCATGTTCAAAAGAGGGATCCTTCTCACTCCAATGTGGGTAGTGCACAGTTAACCTCCACACCTAGTTCTCCTTTATCAAGTGATGAACTACAATGATGGAAGCATTTTACCATCAACAATGGGTACCTACTCCACAAGGGGAGAGTTTGTGTACCGACGGACACAGACATTCGACGCCAAATTCTTTATGAATGTCATGATAGTCCAAGTGCAGGGCATTCGGGGATTAGAAAAAATTATTCTCTCATACGAAGACTATTTTAATGGACAGGTCTACATGGCTTTGTTCAAGCTTATGTCTTGCATTGCCAAAAATGTCAAGTTAATAAAGCAGAGCGCCTAAAAGAAGGAGGCCTCTTACATCCCTTGGAAATTCCCAATGGAAAATGGGAAAGTATCTCCATGGATTTCATAGTAGGTTTACCAACCACTATACGAGATCATGACTCAGTATGGGTGGTCGTAGACAGGTTGACTAAACTATGTAAGTTTATTCCAACCAAATCAACGATTAAGACACTAGAACTAGAAAAATTATTTGTGGACAATCTATACAAATTGTATGGGTTGCCCAGTAATATTGTTAGTGACCGTGACCCAAAGTTTAAGAGCCACTTCTAGAGAGCTTTATTTAAATGCTTGGGTACACAACTCAACCTCAGTATAGGTGACCATCCAGAAACAGATGGTCAAACGGAACGGGTTAACCAGGTGGTAGAGGATATGCTAAGAGCATACGTTGTCGGGAGTTTTTTGGAGCAAGGGATTGCACATATGTACATATACATGCATGGTGCATCAAATAAAGGATTGCCCATTTTCCTTAGCCAGGTGGTTATGTGGGGCCCACATGTGTACATGTAGGACAGGGTGTACATAGTGCATCGATTTTCACTATTACCAGTACCACTGTGTTTTTCTACAATAATGAGGAGTTTATAGCGTGTAAAACTTCTCGAGGAATCTATCCGCGGGCCGACGACATGAGGTCAGCAGGTGCGTCAGATGGCTTCTAGTGGCGTCAGGAGGGCGAACGAGGTCAATATTTGCACGCAGATGAGGACGGACACAACGTGGGTGTTTTCTTGTGAGAGTTATGCAGAAAGGTCATCATTAGGACCACTTTTTGGGGCCACTTCGTGTGGTGGCGAGATGCATTATTGGAAAAAAGCTGAGTGCCAGGTGTGCGAATGATGCAAAAAGGTGACAACTATGCACTGCGAGGTCAGTTTTTGGCCTGTTCGGGGTCTGTTTGAGGTCATCTAAAAGGCCAAGGGTGCCCAAGTAATAAAGCTAAGTGTGGGAACTGAAAAGAAAAAACGTGGAGAAGAGAGGAGGAACAGATGAAGGTGTGTTTTTTGGGTTTTTGGAGCCTGTTTTGGCCGTAAACTGCTCATCCGAGGTCGGATTTGAGCACTTTGACATTGTAGACTAGGGTTTTGGGCCATTCCGGACGCGATGGCGCTGTCCATTTTGCCAAATTCCTCACTCTTTTTCTGCTTTTTTTCTATGTAAGTTTCTCCTATGAGCGAAGTTTCTGCTCCAGTTTGTGATTATATCTGGTTTATTTTACCCATACTGTGTGAGCTATTTGCCCCATTGGTGTTGGCCCAAGCTCAATTGTATCTAAACATCAGAAATTCTCCCCTTTGGAACTGAGTTTTTTGGGTGTGTGTGTGTGTGTGTATCTCTCTGTGTGGAGTGGGTAAACGGATCGTCTCTCTCCTCTCAATCCATAGGTGTGTTCCCTGTCTCGGCTAGGTGTGTTGTGTAAGCCGAGTGGTGCCCCATAGTGTGTGTGTGTATCATTCCAAGAGTGTGTGTCGGGTAGTTATAGAGGCGCTATGTGTGTTTTCATCCCGCTCACATTCTTTTGGTGCCCCCACTGAGGATCTTCTTCGAGTACCTTCTACTTCGAGCTTCGAGCTTCGAGCTTCGGGATTACAGGTTACAGGTTATAGGGACAGGGACAGGTACAGGTGATTCACACAGGTACAGGTAGCTGGAGTACAGTGATATACTAGCAGTGATGTCACTTGCAGTGATGTCACTTGCAGTTGTTGTGGGTATGCATCACTTGGCGCCTGTTTGAGCGCATTGTCTGCTGGATTGTACGTTACTTGTGGAAACTGCCATTGTACGCATTTGTGGAGCCATACTTGGTTGTATTTGGCAGTCCCAGCCATTTCTAAGACTTGGTCTGGAAGATAGTTATTTCTGAGACTTGACTATACGCGATTTGCATTAGCCTTCGTGTGAGGGTCGATAGCGTGAGGTTTTTATTGAGCTGGGGGATTCTCAAATGTAGAGATCCTTTTGGTGATACAGGTAGCTGGAGCACCCTTTTTGTGACCTCGCCATAGGCTATGTACTAGTGAGTCCTACTTGATGCTCGGGTTCTATTGTTGACAGTTTATGCATACATAGACAGTCTATATTTTGGGTTCCTACTGCTCTACTTCTGGGGAAACTCTGTCGAAATTTTCCCAAGTTATGATGGCTGGTTTTTTGGTATTTTGAGCCATTTATGCTGTTATGCTGCTGAAATTTGGGCAAAAATCAGAGGATAAGTCAGGTGTGCCTTCTTGGGAGCTTCATGGTTGGCTTTAATGGATGATCAAAATGGCCCTCATTTCACTCCTTTTCATTTAACTCAAAGGATTCAGATTAATGTTCATGTGTCCAGGAATATCTTTTTCCAGCAGCGCATAGTCTTTATGTTTGGGCCAAGAAGATTGAGAGAGATCCTGGAATGTCCTTTGCCTGTTGTCATTCCGATGATCAACTATGAAAACTCATTTGATGTGCATGTGTTTGTCCTTATCTAAAGTTGAGCTTCATTGAAGTTTCTGGGGATTGGGTAGTCAAAAGTTTTGGGTTCTTGCACGTGTGTTCAAAGGGGTTCTCAAAGCATTGTAACTGGGGTAGCCATGGCTTTCTCTTATCCGGAGTTTCATGGAAGAATTGATGAAGATGTGGAAGAATTTTTGGAAAAGATGGAGGTTTCCTGCATTAGCAACCAGATTCATGACCCTACGCAAATGTTACGCCTTCTCCAAATTTGTTTGAAGAGTGATGCACGAGTTTGGTCCAAGGCATTTGAAGAGGAGTTGCGTGCAGCAGATCCACCTATAAGATTGAGTTGGGACAATCTAAGGCATGGATTGGAAGTGGAGTTTGTGAAGATAGAAGATCCTGACAAAGTGTGGCAAGAAGTACAAGGTTTGGTGCAGAAGGAAGGTGAGCCAGTAGATGCGTACATACGTAAGTTTTCATTGGCATGGGAGCGAATGTGCAAGGCTTTAGCACCACAGGTACCCCCGCCTGACATGATGAAGAAGGACAGGTTCTTGGCTGGTCTTTGGGAGAATATACGTTGGAGAGTGGAGCTAAAGAAGCCTAGGACATACGAGGATGCACTAGAGGTAGCAAGGAACAAAGAGTGGAAGCTGAGGAAAATGAGCCAGTTAGGGGTGGAGTCTTTGCCAATGAGGTCTGAATTTCAGCCTATAGAGTCTTTACAAGGGCGCATGTCAGGGGTTCATCATGAACCAGTGGTTCCTGTTACTACTCAGGTTATGCCAACAGTGGTCACTACAGCAGTGCAAGATGATGGGCTAAGGCAAGACATGAGGCAAATGGTAGATTTGATGAAGAATCTCAGCCTAAACATGCTAGGTCAAGTGGGAAATAATCGAGGTCGAGGGAGGTATGCAAATCAGCCAGGAGGTGAAGAAAGACCTAGGAATGGTGCTGGACAAAGTTATGGTAGGTTCTGGAGGCAGACGCCCACATGTTATAATTGTGGAGAGTTGGGCCACATCAGCCCACAATGTGATAAGCCACCAAGGATGGGGGGGGACATGTATCCATTTCCAAGACAGGTGCTAACTAGGTCAAATGATTATGGCATCGAAATTAAGGGAGACGAAGGAACCAGTGGACTGACCCAGGAGGAAAAGGGAAAGACAAAAGTACTAAGTGTAGTCACCTTGGAGAAGGCATCAAAGCTAGAGGATACATTAGTGATGCCTATTGGGAAGAGGACCACAGAGGATAAGGAAGGAAGAAGTGCCCCAGGTCCTAGTAAGAAGAAAGGAAAGAGCCATGAAGACGAGGATGTCAAGGCCAAGAGAAAAAGGAGAGCTCGTCGAAAGTTTCATGTTTCAGATTTTCCACTAGGGGATGGGCAATAAAGCTATGACTTGAGGGAGGATCTGACGAGCAGGAAGGCAGATGTTACTTTTGGGCAGCTTATAGAGATGGTGCCTAAGCTAAAGTGACAGTGGAAGAGGATGGTTAACCCAATGGAGAAAGAGCCAGAGAGAGGTTCAGTGAAGGTGTTGGCAATGGACGAGCTACCAGACATTTGTCCAATAGTAGATGTGTGGCATAAAAGGAAAAATTTGGGACAAGGTTATGTGGATGGCGGAGCCCAAATATGCGTCATAACACACTCATGCGTTGAGAAGATGGGTCTCACAGCTGGGGTGTCAGGTTTTCGGATCAGATTGGCAAACCATCAAAAAGTAAAATGCTTGGGTGTTGTAAAGAGCTTAGAAGTGGAGGCATATGATGCAAAGGCAGTGGTTGATTTTCATGTGATGCCAGCAGGGTTGGGAGCATATCCTATTATACTGGGAAGACCATGGTTACGTGCAGTGGGAGCTGTTCAAGATTGGCGACATGGTACGATTAGCCTCTATGGAAAGACAGGTACCAAGAAGCTTTATAATATGGACACAAGGAAACGATTAGAGGAGCTTTATGAAGATGAGGATGAGTCTAGTGATGAAGACTCTTCCACGGTGATAGATGAGGACAGTGATAGCACTACCAGGAGTGATGAGGATGCTGATGTTGCATTTCTTTTGATGGATAAAGAAATCCAGGAGATTGGTTTAGTTGCATTTGCGAATGAGGTTGAAGATGAAAGTGAAGGGCCTTATGAAGTGATTGAAGGGCTGATGCAAACCAAGGTTGAGTTGTCAAAGAAGCAGGAATTGATGACACAAATGATCAGTGGAGACCTCTCAGCTATGGAGAAGGATATATATTTGCACATGCTGGCTAGTTTTCCTGATTTGTTCATTACTTCATATGAAGAGATCAGAGGGTTCAAGGGCAAAGAGATGCATATAGAGCTGAAAGAAGGTGCTAAGCCAGTGCGGCAAAGGCTAAGAAGGATGGGTCAAGAGCAAATGGAAGCCTTGCGGGTAGAGGTGGACAAGTTATTGAAGGCAGGGTTCATAGTTCCAGTGGAGACCACAAAATGGGTGAGTCCAGTTGTAGTCAGTCCAAAGAAGGATGGGAAGTGGAGAATTTGTGTGGATTTTAAACCCTTAAACGCAGCCACTAAGAAGAACTCATATCCTCTTCCATTCATCGATCAGATCTTGGATTCAGTGGCAGGTTATGAGAGGTACAGTGTGTGTGATGGTTTTTCAGGCTATTTTCAATTGAAGATTTCTCTTAAAGACCGCACAAAGACCACTTTTATTACGCCATGGGGCTGCTATTGCTACACAGTATTTCCATTTGGGTAGTCAAATGGACCTTCCTTCTATCAAGAGAGAGAAAATTGGGTGTTAGAACCATTCATTGGTAGTTGTGTTAAAGCTCTTATGGATGACTTATGTGTCTATAGCAGTAGGGCTGAACACCATGAGAAGCTGCAGATGGTATTGGCTCGATATGATGAATGTGGAGGACAACTAAATCCAAAGAAATGTCATCTAGCACAGCCAAGGGTGAAGTTATTGGGCCACATGGTGCCAGAAAATGGCATTGAGGCTGATCCAGACAAGGTTAAGTCTATTATTCTTCTTCCATCACCTACGAGTACGAAGCAATTGGCAACCTTTATACACAAAGTGAAGTACATGGCACGGTTTATTCCATTGTCTTCGCAGCTTCTTTATCCATTACAAAAAGTGGCAAAGCATGATCCATTGCAATGGGATGACAAGTGTGAAGAAGTGTTTCAAGAGGTGAAAGAGGTGTTAGGGGGTTTGTCAGCCATGCAGGCTCCTGATTGGGAGAAAGTTTTTTATGTAAATCCATCAGTATGGGATGATGCCATTGGAGCTATGCTATTGCAAAAGGGGAAGGGCAGCCATTATATGAGGCCAGTGTATTGTGCAAGCCGAGTGAAGTTGGTAGCGGAGAGAAAGCTATCGGAAGTAGAGCTAGTGATGGCCAGTGTAATATTTGCTTGTCGACGATTTCGTCATTACTTGCTACCACAGCCTTTTGTTTTCTTGATGAGTTATGCCTTTTTGCCACAGTTAATTAATGGTACTAACATGTCAAATGTGGTGAAGAAATGGGTAATTGAGCTGCAAGAGTTTGAGTTCTCTTTTCTAGTGGAAGATAGTACAAGGGCTACCCTAGCTGATTTGTTGACCTACAAGGAGAATCCCCTTATTGTTAAGGAAGAGGTGGTGAGAAAGGTAGTTGAAGAAGTGCCACAGATCAGCAATGCACATGTGTTGTTCTTTGATGGTTCATACAGAAAGAGCCACGATGCAGCTTCAGGGGGTATAGCACTTTATGATCCAGAGGGGAAGCTAGTATGCAAGAGAGGGTTCAAATTGGATGCGCATAGTAACAATGAGGCTGAATATGCTACATTGGAAGCCGGATTACACATTTGTTTGAAGCATGGGGTTCGAAGGTTGAGCATAAAAGGTGATGCCTTGTTAGTGGTGAAGCAAGTGCTGGGTGTGTGGAAGAGCAAGAACACCTCATTGAAGGAAATATGCTTTAGAATTAAAGGCTTATTAAAAAAGTTTGAAGCATGGAGCATCAAACACATTGAACGTGCTCTAAATGGAGAGGCACATGAAGCAGCTCAAGGCATGATTGGGGAGCTATTCTTGTTGAGGACCAATTTACCTCTTTATCATGGCCGGGAAAGTTTGGCTCAAGAAGAGGAGTTTTTGCTAACACGAATCATTCCAAAGGAGATTCAGAAGTCTAAGAAGTATGGCTTTGTGCGTAGAGCATACATGTACAAATTGATTGGTGATGTCTTATACATGAAAGGGGCGGATCTCGTGTTGAGACGTGTACCTTGGCGGTAGGAGCTTTACAGAGTGTTGGAAGAGAATCATGAAGGCGCATGTGGTGGCCATTTTGCTCTAAAGATCACCTTGCATAAGATTTTGCAAGAGGGGTATGTATGGCCTAGTTTGCACAAGGATGTTCACCATTGGTGTAGGTCTTGCAATAGATGTCAAGCATTTGGGAAGAGAGTGTTGGAGCCAGAGCTACGAAAAACCATTATGGCGTTTGATGTGTTTGAAAAGTGGGGGATTGATGCAATAGGCCCGTTACCTATCACAAGCAGGGGCAAAAGCTATATCTTGACGGCAGTGGACTATCTCTCTAGATCGGCAGAGGCTATAGCAGTAAAACAGATCACTGCAAAGGATGTGGCAAAATTTGTGTATGATGAAATATGTTGCAAGTTTGGGGTTCCATTAGAGCTACTTTCAGATAAGGGGCCAGGATTTAGAGCTAAACTGCTAGACTTCTTATGCACAAAGATGAAGATTAGGCACCAACATACCACTCCTTATTACGCGCAGTGTAATGGCTTAAATGAAAGATTCAATGGTGAGTTGGTACAAATTCTTTCTAAAGTGACAGAGCACCAAGGAAAGAATTGGGATTTGGAATTGCCTAGTGCATTATGGGCTTACCGTACTTCGGTGAAGACAGGTACAGGGTTTACTCCATTTCATTTGGTGTATGGAAAGGAAGCACTATTGCCTGTGGAGGTAGAGTTGCCTGCGGTCAAGATGTTAGAGAAGTTGCTTGGGTCGCCTAGTGATGCATTCAAAGAGAGGCTCTTGCAGTTACAAGAGGTACAGTTGGATAGGATGAGCGCATTGGAGCATTATGGGCAGATGCAGGATAAGGCTTTGGCAAACATAAATGAAAAGGTTAAAAGTAAGGGTATCAAGAAACATGACTTGGTTTTGCGCTACAATAGTAAGCTGGACAACACCTTCCAAAAGAAGTTTCAAATTAAGTGGGAAGGCCCTTTCAAGGTAGTGGAGTGTTTTCCAAATGGCACATATCAGCTGGCTAACCTGGATGGTGTTCTACATAAGTCAAGGGTAAATGGGTTGCGTCTTAAATTGTATCATGCTAGATTGATAATGGTGGAGCAAGATGAGCTGTCTGTGGATCAAGCACTGTTGGTGAGGGATGAGGAGACCTGTGATGCGGCGAGTCTCATATCTCTCTTTGCTGCTGCTGATCATGAATGATCTAGCGGGCTAGGGGATGGGCAAATTATGTCAGGAGTTTTTTGGAGCAAGGGATTGCGCATATGTACATATACATGCATGGTGCATCAAATAAAGGATTGTCCATTTTCCTTAGCTAGGTGGTTATGTGGGGCCCACATGTGTACAGGTAGGACAGGGTGTACATAGTGCATCGATTTTCACTATTACCAGTACCACTGTGTTTTTCTACAATAATGAGGAGTTTATAGCGTGTAAAACTTCTCGAGGAAGCTATCCGCGGGCCGACGACATGAGGTCAGCAGGTGCGTCAGATGGCTTCTAGTGGCGTCAGGAGGGCGAACGAGGTCAATATTTGCACGCAGATGAGGGCAGACACAACGTGGGTGTTTTCTTGTGAGAGTTATGCAGAAAGGTCATCATTAGGACCACTTTTTGGGGCCACTTCACGTGGTGGCTAGATGCATTATTGGAAAAAAGCTGAGTGCCTGGTGTCCGAATGATGCAAAAAGGTGACAACTATGCACTGCGAGGTCAGTTTTTGGCCTGTTCGGGGTCCGTTTGAGGTCATCTAAAAGGCCAAGGGTGCCCAAGTAATAAAGCTAAGTGTGGGAACTGAAAAAACAGAGAGAAGACCAGAAAAAACGTGGAGAAGAGAGGAGGAACAGCCGCAGGTGTGTTTTTTGGGTTTTTGGAGCCTGTTTTGGCCGTAAACTGCTCATCCGAGGTCGGATTTGAGCACTTTGACATTGTAGACTGGGGTTTTGGGCCGTTCTGGACGCGATGGCACTGTCCATTTTGCCAAATTACTCACTCTTTTTCTATTGTTTTTCTGTGTAAGTTTCTCCTATGAGCGAAGTTTCTGCTCCAGTTTGTGATTATATCAGGCTTATTTTACCCATACTGTGTGAGCTATTTGCCCCATTGGTGTTGGCCCAAGCTCAATTGTATCTAAACATCAGAAATTCTTCCCTTTGGAACTGTGTTTTTTGGGTGTTTGTGTGTGTGTATCTCTCTCTGTGGAGTGGGTAAACGGATCGTCTCTCTCCTCTCAATCCATAGGTGTGTTCCCTGTCTCGGCTAGGTGTGTTGTGTAAGCCGAGTGGTGCCCCATAGTGTGTGTGTGTATCATTCCAAGAGTGTGTGTCGAGTAGTTATAGAGGCGCTGTGTGTGTTTTCATCCCGCTCACAACGTCAACAAAAAACAGACAGACTGGGAAGAACACTTACCTATTCTCGAGTTTGCCTACAACAGTTCTAAGCATGTCACAACAGGCTTTAGTCCTTTCATGCTCATGTATGGGTTTCAACCTAGGTCACTAGTTATGGTGGGGTTGGGAAGCGAAAAAGTCCAACAGGTTAAGGATTTCCTCCAAGACCACATGGATATGCTGAAATTTGCTCGTCAAAATGTCCGACAAGCACAAGATCGGTATAAGAAATACGCTGATGAGAAACGTCAACAAGTTACCTTCGAAGAAGGGGAGGAAGTATTTTTACGTGTGTTAGAACATTCAGAAAGTCTGAAAACTGGACCGACACCTAAATTATCTCCTCGATATTGTGGGCCTTTCAAAATCCGCAAGCGAGTTGGTGATCGTGCCTACAAACTACTACTACCATCACACTCTCACATTCATCCGGTGTTTCATGTAAGCCGTTTACACAAGCGATTACATGGGGACGACAACGTCGTCGATCAACAAGTTTTGGTTGACTACATTGAATCTCCTACGTTACCGCATGAACCTGAACGTGTTATGGATTATCATGAGTTGCGTACACGCCATCATGTACGAAAACAAGCCTTAATCAACTGGAAAGACTGACCTGAATAAGGTGCCACTTGGGAAAACATTAGTGTTCTTAAGAAGAAGTTTCCCAGTTTTGTTTTCGAGGACAAAAACTCTTCTTCAAGGGGGGAGTAATGTCAGGACACGGGTCCTGTACCCTAAGAAGTAGGCTAGGCAAGGACTACGGCCAAGCGCCGGGGGCTAGGAAGTGTGGAGAGGGGATCCGTCTAGGGCAAGGGGCTAGGAGCCCACCTATAAAGGGAGGTTGGGAGGAAGATCCAGTAGAGCCTAGTTGCCTAGTTTCTTACACCTCCCCCTTGCTCCACATCTGTCGAAAATAGCACAAAGCTTCTTGGACTTGCCCAGTTGGGCATATCCTGCGATTAGTGCATACCAAGAGACAACATCTCGATTGGATGGCTCCTTGCGCACTTTTTGTGCTTTATGGTGTGCACCACACTTATTGATACATGTGGAACAAGACAGTGTTAAGAACGACTTTTTCTTTGAACAACCCATGTCTAATATAATCATCATGAATTCATATGTAATGCCACATGCCTCCAAGGGGCAAGTGTACCTGATTGTGCCCTCTCTCTACATCTGCTCAAACATAGCCTGGAGCTTCGTGACCCTAATCCTTGCCTTTCCTTCCCCCATTGTAGAGCCCGAGCTTAAGATGTCTCGTCGTAGACCCCCCCCCCTTCCCCTTCACCTTGTCATGTTTTCCTTTAAGATTCAAGAAAATGTGATTGCACCTGGAGAGACACCCTCGGTTGGCATCTGCAAGAAATAGCACAGAGCTTGGACATATCCTGAAATTAGTGCTCTATGAAGTACACTACATTTGGGATACATGTCAACCAAGGAAGTGCTAAGCATGATGTCTTCTTTCAACAACCTCAGTCTACCAATAGCATCGTGAATCCTTTTACCCATACTAGCATCTTGTGTAATTCCACATGCCTTCAAGGTGCACGTGTCTCTGATAGATGCACTCTATCTGCATCTGCTGAAAATAGCTAAGAGCATCACGACCTTGACACTTGCCTTTCATTCCCCCATTATAGAGCCCAAACTACAGACGTTGTGAGCGGGATGAAAACACACACAGCGCCTCTATAACGACCCGACACACACTCTTGGGAAGATACACACACACACTATGGGGCACCACTCGGCTTACACAACACACCTGGCCGAGACAGGGAACACACCTCTGGAGTGAGAGGAGAGAGACTATCCACTTGCCCACTCCACACAGACACACACACACACACACACACACACACACCCAAAAAACTCAGCTCAAAAGAGGAGAATTTTTTATGTTTAGATACAATTGAGCTTGGGCCAACACCAATGGGGCAAATAGCTCACACAATATAGGTAAAATAAGCCAGATACAATCACAACTAGAGCGGAAGCTTCGCTCATAGAAGAAACTTACACAGCCAAAACAGCAGAAAAAGAGTGAGGAATTTGGCAAAATGGACAGTTCCATCGCGTCCGGAATGGCCCAAAACCTCAGTCTACAATGTCAAAGTGCTCAAATCCAACCTCGGATGAGCAGTTTACGGCCAAAACAGGCTCCAAAAACCCCAAAACACACCTGCGGCTGTTCCTCCTCTCTTCTCCAAGTTTTTTCTGGTCTTCTCTCTGTTTTTTCAGTTCCCACACTTATCTTTATTAGTTGGGCACCCTTAGCCTTTTAGATGACCTCAAACGGACCCCGAACAGGCCAAAAACTGACCTCGCAGTGCATAGTTGTCACCTTTTTGCATCATCCGCACACCTGGCACTCATCTTTTTTCAATAATGCATCCCGCCACCACGTGAAGTGGCACCAAAAATTGTTCCTCGTGATGACCTTTCTGCATAATTATCACAAGAAAACACCCACGTTGTGCCCGTACTTCTCCACGTGCAAGTCTTGACCCCATTTGGCCTCCTGACGCCACTAGATGCCATCTGACGCACCTGCTTACCTCATGTCGTTGGCCCGTGGCTAGCTTCCTCGAGAAGTTTTACGCGCTAACAACTCCTCCTTATTGTAGAAAAAACACACTGGTACTGGTGATAGTGAAAATCGCTGCACTATGTACACCCTGTCCTACCTGTACACACGTGGGCCCCACGTAACCACCTGGCTATGGAAATTGGGCAATCCTTTATTCGATGCACCATACATGTGTATGTACATATGCACAATCCCTTGCTCCAAAAAACTCCTGACATAATTTGCCCACCCCCTAGCCTGCTAGAGCATTCATGCTCAGCAGCAGCACTAGTAGATGCTCATTCCACCTGGATCAAAAGGCCAAAGGCATATCGCCTGATTCACAAGAAGCATCATAACATCACACCTACATTTGTCAACAATCAACCAAAATGCACCATAGGCATATCCAACTAACACATCCGCCCTGTCTGGAGTTCCAAAAGCATAAATATTGCATGACACATTCAACCCAACCGATAGAGACAACTCAAGTGACTCATCACCTGGCATCTTGGCTTCACTAGCCATAGCAACAACCTGAAAATCATGCATCCAAGTAGCTAAAATCATTGTGTGAAGGTAAAGTTGTTGATATCCAAAGCACAAAAGTATCCCCGCAGCACACATATCCATAGCATAGGCATCCACATATCTAAGATTGAACTCATATATGCCAAACCCCTTCTCATCATCATAAGCATACTCATCATCACACATAACTTCCACATCATAATCATGGCTAGCACCACTATCCATAGCTTCTAGCATGGGTTCATCAGTCTCCAAGAATATAGATCCCTGCTCTAAACTACAATCATGCTCACAAATCGGTTCAATCACTGCACATACATCAAAATATGTCTTCAAAACACGCTCCACATCCAACAAATCCACAAAATGGCTCTCAACCTTGCCCTCTTCCCTAATTTACAAGGAACTAGTATCCAAAGATACATGCTCATCATCAATAACCTCAACCTCACACTCACACCCAGAATCACAAGGTACACAAGTAGCCAATGCATCCTCTTCAAGACTTTTCAATCCTGTATCCAAAGCATTACTCACCTCTTTAGGCTCTTCCATAAACCTGTCAACTTGCAAGACCTCTTTACGCTTCACAATAGACCTTGGGAAGAAACGAGAAACATCATAGGATAGGCTACTTTTCACCTGCTTAGGCTTAACTTCATCTTCCATGCCAAATCCATTTTGCACATGCATACCTGTACTGATACCATGTTCCTCAAGACGCTTAAACTTCCATTCCTTGTGCTTTGCAATGCATACCGCATCTTCAAAAGACTCGGGCGTCTTCAACTCAACTTCGAACCGCAACCAAGGTGACAAACCATCAACAAAAGAACTTTTCTTCAATGAATAAGGGGGGGTCTCATCCTTAAGAGCAACACACCAACGAGTCCATAAATCTATAAAACCTTGTACATAGGCATCAACACCTTGACAAGAACCTTGCTTAAGAGCATTGAGCTCATTCCATACTGCATTTGCATCTTCCACAACCTGGAAACGCTCTAAAAAAGCTTCTATAAACTTGTCAAGACTCAAACCATAAGAAGAAGCCACTGCTTCTTTAGCTTCCAAATCCATGAACCAAACACAGGCCTCATCTTTCAAAAGCGATCCAAATAGCCTCAAAATCTTCTCCTCATCACACATATTGTTTCTTATGCATGCCACCTCGACTTGCTCCAGAAAGTCTTCCGCATCTTCACCACTTCTTCCATGAAATTCCAGATAAGAGAAAGCCATGGCTACCCAAGTTTAATGCTTTGAGAACCCCTTCGAACACACGTGCAAGAACCCAAGACTTTTGACTACCCAATCCCCAGAAACTTCAATGGAGCTCAACTTTAGATAAGGACAAACACATGCACATCAAATGAGTTTTCATAGTTGATCATCGGAATTACAACAGGCAAAGGACATTCGAGGATCTCTCGTAATCTTCTTGGCTCGAACATAAAGACTATGTGCTGCTGGAAAAAAATCTTCCTTGACACATGAACATTTATCTGGATTCTCAGAGTTAAATGAAATGGAGTGAATTGAGGTCCATTTTGATCATCCATTAAAGCCAACCATGAAGCTCCCAAGAAAGCACACTTGTCTTATCCTCTGATTTTGCCAAAATTTCAGCAGCATAACAACATAAAATGGCTCAAAAGACCAAAAGACCAGCCATCATAACTTGGAAAAATTTTGACAGAGTTTCCTCAGAAGTAGAGCAATGAGAACCCAAAATATAGACTGTATCTGTATGCATAAACTGCCAACAATAGAACCCGAGCATCAAACAGGACTCACTAGTACATAGCCTATGGCGAGGTCATGAAAAGGGTGCTCCAGCTACCTGTATCACCAAAAGGATCTCCACATTTGAGAATCCCCCAGCTCAATAAAACCTCACGCTATCGACCCTCACACGAAGGCTAATGCCAATCGTGTATAGTCAAGTCTCAGAAATTACTATCTTCCAGACCAAGTCTCAAAAATGGTTGGGACTACCAAATAAAACCATATATGGCTCCACAAAGGCATACCATGACAGTTTCCACAAGTAACGTACAATCCAACAGACAATGCGCTCAAACAGGCGCCAAGTGATGCATACCCACAACAACTACAAGTGACACCAAAGCTACTATATCACTGTACTCTAGCTACCTGTACCTGTGTGAATCACCTGTACCTGTACCTGTCCTTGTAACCTGTAACCTCTAACCTGTAATCTGCAACCTGCAACCTCTAATCCCGAATCTCGAAGCTTGAAGCTCGAAGCAGAAGGTACTCGAAGAAGATCCTCCGTGGGGGCGCCAAAAGAATGTGAGCGGGATGAAAACACACACAGCACCTCTATAAAGACCCGACACACACTCTTGGGAAGATACACACACACACACACACACACACTATGGGGCACCACTCGGCTTACACAACACACCTGGCCGAGATAGGGAACACACCTCTCGAGTGAGAGGAGAGAGACTATCCACTTGCCCACTCCACACAGACACACACACACCCAAAAAACTCAGCTCAAAAGAGGAGAATTTGTGATGTTTAGATACAATTGATCTTGGGCCAACACCAATGGGGCAAATAGCTCACACAATATAGGTAAAATAAGCCAGATACAATCACAACTAGAGCGAAAGCTTCGCTCATAGAAGAAACTTACACAGCCAAAACAGCAGAAAAAGAGTGAGGAATTTGGCAAAATGGACATGGCCATCACGTCTAGAACGGCCGAAAACCCCAATCTACAATGTCAAAGTGCTCAAATCCGACCTCGGATGAGCAGTTTACGGCCAAAACAGGCTCCAAAAACCCCAAAAACACACCTGCGGCTGTTCCTCCTCTCTTCTCCACGTTTTTTCTGGTCTTCTCTCTGTTTTTTCAGTTCCCCACACTTATCTTTATTAGTTGGGAACCCTTATCCTTTTAGATGACCTCAAACGGACCCCGAACAGGCCAAAAACTGACCTCGTAGTGCATAGTTGTCACCTTTTTGCATCATCCGCACACCTGGCACTCAGCTTTTTTCAATAATGCATTCCGCCACCACGTGAAGTGGCACCAAAAAGTGGTCCTCATGATGACCTTTCTGCATAATTATCACAAGAAAACACCCACATTGTGCCCGTACTTCTCCACGTGCAAGTCTTGACCCCATTTGGCCTCCTGACGCCACTAGATGCCATCTGACGCACCTGCTTACCTCATGTCGTTGGCCCGTGGCTAGCTTCTTCGAGAAGTTTTACACGCTAACAAATCCTCCTTATTGTAGAAAAAACACACTGGTACTGGTGATAGTGAAAATCACTGCACTATGTACACCCTGTCCTACCTGTACACACGTGGGCCCCACGTAACCACCTGGCTATGGAAATTGGGCAATCCTTTATTCGATGCACCATACATGTGTATGTACATATGCACAATCCCTTGCTCCAAAAAACTCCTGACAACGTCTCATCGTAGATCTCCCCCTTCTCCATGCCATGTTTGTCTTCAAGATAAAAGCAAATGTGATTGCATCTAGAGAGACACCTTGGCTTCACATCTATGTCAAAAATAGCACAGAGCTTCTTGGCCCTGCCCTTGTTAGACATATCCCGCAATTAGTGCATTCCAAGAGACGACATCCCGATGAGGAGGATCATCACACACTTTTTGTGCTTTATGAAGTGGACCACATTAATTGATACATGTCAACCAAGTCGATGGTAAGCATGATGTTTTCTCTCAACAACCTTGGTCTAAGAGCCCTATCAAGCACGATGTTTTCTCTCAACAACCTTGGTCTAAGAGCCCTATCCCCCATAACCACCACGTGGTTATGGGGGTTCAGTGTCCTCCTTGCATTGAACAGTCGACGTCCCACAGAGTGGCTCCAGTGCTTAGCGAGCTTTGTACGGCACTTACAGTGCATTCCTTGACAATGCCCTACAACCCCTCTAACAACTATGCGGGACGCAGCTTTAACAATATCATGGTGAATTTTGTTGCCCGTATGAGCATGTTGTGGATTTCTAAGAAGAGGCACCTCTCTCTCTCTCTCTCTCTCTCTCTCTCTCTCTCTCTCTCATGCACTGTGTGTCCATTGCTCTCGCTTGATGCCTGTCACCTTGCACAGAGCACTGGTCCAAAGTCTATCGGATGAGGCTCGTGAGGACACGTGTCTAGGGAGAGGGGCTGGAATCCCTTCCCCCATTATAATAGTATAGATATAGATGATGCGTCTTGTTGCAAGCAATTTTTTTTTGAAGATGCTTGCATTGGAGATGGATAAAGATAGTTGTTCCTTTTGCGGACATAGTCAAGAGTTCATACCAAAGAGAGCAAAGAGAGAGAGAGAGAGAGAGAGAGAGAGAGAGAGAGAGAGAGAGAGAGAGCTTCTTGGCTTCTCTTTTTCGATTCTTGCCATGCCTCTTTAATCTCTGCTATTTTCTACAATAGGCTAGAACTTCTTGTATCTATACTTTTTGGTTGTGCTAATTAATCATTTTTGCAGTAAATTCTCATGGTAGCAACAAAGAAGGTCTGTTATGGGGGAGAGAGAGAGAGAGAGAGAGAGAGAGAGAGAGAGAGAGAGAGAGAGAGAGAGAGAGAGAGAGAGAGATGTGGTGCACCTATTCACAATGCTTGATATGTATGGGTGAGATTCTTATGTCCCTCCATAATAGTCTCCCATGAATAGTTCTCATTTTGGAGTGGTGGTGGTGGCCGATTGTGCAACATCTCTCTCTCTCTCTCTCTCTCTCTCTCTCTCTCTCTCTCTCTCTCTCTCTCTCTCTCACGCACTGTGTGTCCATTGCTCTTGCCTGACAACTGTCACCTTGCGAAGAGCGTTGGTCCAAAGTCTGTCGGATGAGTCTTGTGATGACACGTGTCCAGGGGGAGGGGCCGGAATCCCTTCCCCCATTATAGTAGTATAGATATAGATGATGCGTCTTGTTGCAAGCTAATTTTTTTTGAAGATGCTTGCATTAGAGATGGATAAAGATAGTTGTTCCTTTTGCGGACGTAGTCAAGAGTTCATACCAAAGAGAGCGGAGAGAGAGAGCGGAGAGAGAGAGAGAGAGAGAGAGAGAGAGAGAGAGAGAGAGAGAGAGAGAGAGAGAGAGAGAAAGAGATGTGGTGCGTCTGTTCACAATGCTTGATAAGCATGGGTGAGACTCTTATGTCCCACCGTGATAGTTGCCCATGAATAATTCTCAATTTGGAGTGGCGGTTGTGGCCAATTGTGCAAAAGATCTCTCTCTCTCTCTCTCTCTCTCTCTCTCTCACTCACTCACACACACACAAACACACACACACACACACACACACACAATATTCAATATGCCAAAGCTTATGGAGATGTTCTTATTGATCTTCCCAATGGTCTCCAGACCACCATCTCAACAAAGGTATACCATGTTCATGGACTTAAGAAGAATCTAATTTCTGTCAGTGAGCTCCCTTCTACCGGTATTAAAGTCAAATTCAACAATGAAGATTGCAAGCTTCTAGTTGTTAGAGACACCAAGGCTCATCTAGTCAAACTGTATGTTTCCAAAATTGGCCGCCTCTACTCTCAAATGGCACTATAGAATAGGGAATATTTCTTAGTGTGTTCTGCATGAGCTTACACACCCGCCAACTTGCTTTAGGTCTTCCTAAACAAACCACACCTTAGGACCTATTTTGCTTTGTGAAGGTTGCATTTTAGCTAAATCACACCACACACCATTTCCCAATTCCACTTCACAAGCTTTCACACCCTTTGATCTCATCCATTCTAACGTATGTGGCCCACTGCCTATCTTATCCATTATTGGCTACAAGTACATAAATATCTTCATTGATGAATACTCCAAATACACGACTACATACTATATGGAACAAAATTGACAACCATTACTCATTTTTTGCATTTCAAGGCTTTAATCAAGTATCAGCTTTAATCAAGGTTCTTTGCACTAATAAAGGTAGAGAATATATTTCTCATGAATTTCAACAACTATGTAATGAATCCAAAATCTTCCATGAATTTACTGTTCTGTGTCATCCACAACAAAATGATTGTGCCAAACATAAAAAAATGCACACTACTCAAGGTTGCATGTGACATGGTACTTCAAGCTCATCTAGGAGATTCTTATTCGGAAGAAGCAATTGTTATTGTCGCTTTCATTAGTCAGAGAACCGATGCTTCATGTTTTCCCCCTCAGTCATCTTCATTGAAGGTGCTCTTTGTGGCCAACCACCCCTACTTGCTAGCATCATATCCTCATCATCGGCATTCACCAATCTGAATGATGAACTAATGTCCCATACTTCTCCTCCCAATGGCATGTAAACCTCTCTCAACCCTTTTTAAAAAAAACATTTTTCAAACCCACAATAAACCCCTACCGAATCCTCTCTACCTAGGGTAAAGGGGTCAGCTAAAAACTAGCCCCCTGTACTGAGAGTGACGGGCCTTTCAATAGAGCAATTTTACTCTAGGTGAGAGACACGTTCAGTCAGGTGCCAAACTGGTTAAAGCATGGTGTGGTAAACTCTTAGCCATTCAATTACAAGTTCAAGGCTTGTTGGCGGCCTCAATTGAACATCAATATTTCTTTGGTGACCTGTGTTGTACGTGTTGCACCGCTTGCAACATCGCCTCTATCCCACCTCGAGTACTCCCTCATAGGCCATTGGCCACTCTCCCATTTTCTCTTACACCACCCTAGCTCCATCCCATACCTCCGCCCCCGCTTCCTCTTGCGCTAACAACTCGCTCCCTCTAGCAACTCATATCGTTGCATCTTCAGGTGACACTTGCCATTTCTCAACTCATCTTAGAGCCCTTGCCATCACTGCACCTACCTCCCTCACACAATCTACATTGGCCTCTTCTCCACTTGTCTTCCAATCAATCCCTACATCCCCATCATACCACCCTCTCAGTGCCCCTAAATTTCCCCAGTGGCCGCTTTGCTTCATCCTCTGGTTGCACCCCAGTTATAAATCCACCCTTTGCTCTACTCTGTAGGCAATTTTAAGCTCACCCCTATAACCCATTCTATATGCTAGCGTGCAACCTTTTCCCGTCCCTCCCCTACAGTACATCACCCTACAGTGCCATTATCAACTTATAATTTTGCCAGTACTTACACATTTAATAATGTAAACCCTCCCCTTTACAATCCATAGCTGGCTGTGTCTAAATATCGACTCTAGGGGATGTGGCACACCCTAGAGTCTGCCACATGTTACAGTCACCAACCTGCAAAGCCCGTTGCCGGTTATTCTCCATTCCTTAGAAATTTTTCAAGGTGGAAAGTGAGGGGCGTGCTTAAATTAAAACGTGATTGAGCAAGCAGAGGTTTGAACCCAGGTGCGTGAAACTAGACTCAAATGCTCAAACACTGAGTTGGGGCTAGTCCATGCTCGAACACCATTGCAAACGGCTATATTTTAAATTTTTCATAAGGTTGAGCCCACGTTTTGGGGGGGGGGGGGGGAGGGGGACTTTATGTGTATGGAATCCCCTGATTACCAATCGCACTACGTATACATAGCGTCCAATTATTAGACCTAGCCTCCCTAGCTTCACCTGTAGCCCATTCTGACACCCACCTTAACCCCATACTTACCTCCCATGTCTTGTTTAATTTCCCATGTGCCTACAACCACACAATGCCTTATCCGTGGCATCTTGCTAACCCCCCCCCCCCCCCCCCCCTGAACCCCTCCATTTCACTTACTTCACACCCCTCATTGCTTCCAAATGCATGCTCCTCACCCTCCTCTTCGGACTCCCATGATACACCCATCAACTACAACATTCCCTTCAACATTGATGCGATGGAATCTCAATCTTCTTGATCGACCACTTCCCCAACTACAATGTCTTTCATCGCTTCTTCTTTAGGGGAGATCCAAACCGTAATAGCTCTTTAGAAGTCGTAATGTTTGCAACCACTCTCTCACCGACATCTACGTTGCCACTATTTTTCCTTTTGTGATGGTATAAGAATTCTTGGTGGATCTGTTCACACATATCCTTGAAGAGCTTCACACACTACATATGGCCGATGCTTGGGAGCCAGTTTCCCTGCCAAAACACTTCAATATTGCTAGTTGTAGATGGCTATTTAAGAAGAAGTACATGACTACAAAGTGTGTCTCATTACTCATGGTTTCACTCAGCATATTCATGATGTAGATTATTTCAACGCATATTCACCAATTTTAGCTATGACATCTTTCCATCTGCTAGTGGCCATTGCTACAAAATTTGGCTTGCCTTTACATCGTCTTGATGTCATTACAACATTTCTGCATGGCTATTTGTTTGAAGCTATATACATAGAGCAATTGCCTCACTTGCTCATTCGGAGTATCCACACTATGTTTTCAAATCAAAACGCCCAATTTATGGTTTGAAGTAGTCCTCTTGTCCGTGGTACACCCACATACACAAACATATTTTGAGTTGTGGATGACAGCATCTATCTGTTGATTACAACATCTATCTATGGACGTGTCTTGAAGGACTTTCTCTAATTGCTTTATTTGTTGATTACATTCCATTTACAAGTACAAATGATGTGCTGCTTCTTCGTGCATGCCTACAGTAAGCATTTTCCAGCGCCAACAGAAACCCTATCGAGTACTTTTTGGCATTGAGTTAATAAGGGACCCCACAAGTAAGTGGATAAAGCTTTCTCAAGTCAAACATATTGAGGAATTATTACAATATTATGGTATGATTGCATGCTCTTTAAAGCCACTTCTCTTCCACTAAAGCATGGGAGATGTGAGGACGAATAGCCTATATGGAGTGAAAATAAACAATTACTACCTAAATCTATTGTTTATTTTCACTCCATATAGGCTATTCGTCCTCACATCTCCCATGCTCATTCTCCAATTGAGCACATCTATTTATCTTGTATCAGGCTTGTTGTCATTAGAATTTACTACCTAAATCATGGGGGATCGCTAAATCATAGATTTAGGTAGTAATTGTTTATTTTCACTCCATATAGGCTATTCGTCCTCACATCTCCCATGCTCATTCTCCAATTGAGCACATCTATTTATCTTGTATCAGGCTTCTTCCTTTTGCCTCTCGTCGTAGACCCCCCCCTCCCCCTTCACCTTGTCATGTTTTCCTTTAAGATTCAAGCGAATGTGATTGCATTTGGAGAGACACCCTCGCTTGGCATCTGCCAAAAATAGCATAGAGCTTGGACATATCCTGAAATTAGTGCTCTATGAAGTACACTACATTTGGGATACATGTCAACCAAGGCAGTGCTCAGCACGACGTTTTCTTTCAACAACCCCAGTCTAACAATAGCATCATGAATTCTATTACCCATATTAGCATCTTGTGTAATGCCACATGCCTTCAAGGTGCACGTGTCTGTGATTGCGTTTAGAGAGATGTATTCTATCTGCATGTTTTGAAAATAGCTCAGAGATTCACGACCTTGACGCTTGCCTTTCCTTCCCCCATTATAGAGCCCAAGCTGCAGACGTCTCGTCGTAGATCTCCCCCTTCTCCATGCCATGTTTGCCTTCAAGATGAAAGCAAATGTGATTGCATCTAGAGAGACACCCTCACTTCACATCTGTGTCGAAAATAGCACAGACCTTCTTGGCTCTGCCCTTGTTGGACATATCCCTCAATTAGTGCATTCCAAGAGATGACATCCCGGTCAGGAGGCTCCTCATACACTTTTTGTGCTTTATGAAGTGCACCACATTTATTGATAGATGCCAACCAAGTCAGTGCTAAGCACGACGTTTTCTCTCAACAACCTCGGTCTAAGAGCCCCATCCCACCACGTGGTTACAGGGGTTTAATGTACTCCTTGCACTGAACTGTCAACGTCCCATAGAGTGGCTCCAGCACTTAGCCAGCTTTGTACGGCACTTACTGTGCATTCCTTGACAATGCCCTATAACACCTCTAACAATCGTCCGAGACGCAACTCTAACAATATCATGGTGAATTTTGTTGCCCATACGAGCATGTTGTGGATTTTTGAGAAGAGGCACCTCTCTCTCTCTCTCTCTCTCTCTCTCTCTCTCTCTCTCTCTCTCTCTCTCTCTCTCTCTCTCTCTCTCTCACGCTCATCGACGGCTCTTGCTGCTTCTCTTGATCGACCACCATCTCAACAGTCGATCAGGTGGTGTGCTGCTTTTACCTATTGTATGCAGTGTCACCAGTAGAATCACGCACGTGCTAACATAGATGTAATCCTGGTACACTGGGGCCAAGACCCATGGGGCCAAGACCCAACACCTCTCTCTCTCTCTCTCACGCACGCACTGTGTGTCCATTGCTCTCGCCTGACGCCTGTTACCTTGTATAGAGCACTGGTCCAAAGTGTGTCGGATGAGGCTCGCATGTGTAAACACCATTTTAGAGACGGAGAGAGGGACTCGCTTGTTATCCACTTGTTTTGAAGAGTATGTTGTTTGATTAAATGCTTTTGACAAAAATGTCTACCTATCATCTACTGCAAACACATTTTTATGCTTTGGGTACATGTACCCAAAAACCACTAATATCAAGAAATCAATATACTTTACATTTTAGAAAGAGATAGACCCCATCTTCTCTCTTATAATCATTCAAGCATATCCCACAGTTCATTATCTCTACAACATTCTTTCTTTAGAAGAATCCTAAAGATCGAGTGATTTTTGTTGAGAAAAACCTATAAATCAAAGGGAAGAGGTTATGTAGCCTTGAACTCTTATGATAATTTGTTAGCACACAATATAGCCCTAAAGTTTCTTAAAGTTTTACTACAACATTCTCTCTCTCTCTCTCTCTCTCTCTCTCTCTCTCTCTCTCTCTCTCTCTCTCTCTCTCTCTCTCTCTCTCTCTCTCTCTCGCGATGTATATATACATATATATATATATACACACACACACATATATATACACATATATACACACACACACACACACTCTCGCGATGTATATATACATATATATATATATATATACACACACACATATATATACACATATATATACACACACACACACACACACATATATATATATACACACACACACACATATATATATACACACACACACACACACACACACACATATATACACACACACACACACACACACACACACACACACACATGAGTTTCACCTTTATCGTGAATTAAATGCCTTGGAGTATGGCTCTTCATCAAAATTTGTTTCAAAGAACTCTTCACAAGAACCTCTATCTTTCTCTCTCTGTGTCTCTTTCTTTGTGTGTGTGTGTGAAGCTGGTAGTATGCCATGGCAACCATCCAAACATGGATTCCAAGATATAATATTTGTATAGGCTATCGTTGAGTGCAGGACGTGCTTGCGATGATTGTTGCAAAGCTATTGTAAACTAACTATCTTAATCTGCAAAGCTATTATAAACTATCTCAATATTCTGCAAGTGAAAAGAGAAATCGACCTACTAATTTTGCTAGCTACTCTTGCTGTTTTGCTCATGATCTCTCTCTCTCTCTTTCCCTCTCTCTCTCTCTAGAAAGATGTTAGAAAAATTATCTTTTACCTTTCCTTTTATAATTGTGAATTCTCATTATCAAACTCCCCACAGATTTAGCAATCAACACCCAAATTTAGCCACCTACCACAAATGTAGCTACCCCCCATGATTTTGGGCACTGATTGTTCATCTTCACTCTCATATATATATATATATAGGCTATTCAGCCTCACATATCCCATTCTCATTCTCCAATTGAGCACATCCAATTATCTTGTATCACTCTCTCTCTCTCTCTCTCTCTCTCTCTCTCTCTCTCTCTCTCTCTCTCTCTCTCACACACACACACACACACACACACACACACACACACAAACAAACACACACACACACATGCACACACGAACACATGCACACATGCGCACACACGTACACACATACACACACACATTAGTTATTGCTATTATCAAGTTAATCAAATGTAGTTTAGTGCTCGTATCATTAAGTTTTCACATGGTATTAGAGCATTGAAGCTTTAATCTCTTGAAATTACCTTTTTATTTAGTGCCTATCCCTAGAGACATCTTCAAGGAATCCGGAACCTTGTAAGATGGCCAAGCTTGCTTCTACATTTGCTACTATAGCTTCCTACAAAACCCGCTACGTCATTGAGAAGCTCAATGGCACTAATTACCAAGTATGGAAAATTAGAATGGAGCTCTATCTCCAACAACTCCAACTTTGGGAAATAATGTCAAGAGAAGAGGTGCAACTAGACCAATCTAAGAAGAAGGCATTCATTAGCTCCGTTGATGCCTATAATGCCTAGCAAACCAAACATACCAATGCAAAGATGGAGTTGATTTTGTGTTGCCAAGATCGACAGGTGAAATGCACGTGCGAGAGCATGTGTGTGTGTGGAACAATGGAGAAGAGAGGAGAAGAGATGAGACACACGTTTGGGTGGACTCCAAACACAATAGTGTTAGGGTTATGAGTCCTTATTATTTTATGTAGAATGAATGGTCAGTGCTAGTGCTTGATAGTCTGCGGCCGCCCAATACTCAGGCGTGGCACATTGGGCTTTACCACCCCAAACGTGCCTTTAAGCTGGGGTGGCAATGTATATAGACATACAATACATGTAGACAAATGACTATGATCATCTACCCAATTCCCATGAGTGCACGACAATGTGCAAACCGCTCTAAATGTAAGCCCTTTGTTAGAAGATCAACATGATTCTGAGTGGTGTGAATTTTGGCAAGCTGCAATCACTTTTCCTCAAGACCTCACTAATGAAGTGATACTTCACATCCACATGCTTTGTCTTTGCATGAAACACTGGATTCTTTTCCAATTGTATAGCACTTTGGCTATCACAATGTAGCACAAGCATCTCAACATTGATTCCCAAGTCCCCCACTAGCCGACCAAGCCAAATAGCTTCCTTGCAAGCTTAAACATATTCAGCCTCTATAGCAAACAAGGTAACACAATCTTGCAAACAAGATTGCCATGAAACTACACCTCTAGTGAATTACATAGCCTGGAGTGGACCTTCTCTTGTCCAAGTCTCCTGCATAATCTGCATCCGTGTATCTCATTACACATGTTCCCTTTCTTCCAAAGAAAATGCACATGTCTTTTGTACCATTCAAATATCGCATAACCCCTTTCACTACCTCCCAATGTTTCTTGCCTGGATTTGACATATATCTGCTAACAACTGCCACTGCAAAAGCAATATCAGGACGTGTAGTAATCATAGCATACATCAAACTCCCAACTGCAGATGAATAAGGCACTTGTGCCATTTCAGCCTTTTCCTCTTCAGACTTAGGGCAATCATTTAAAGAAAGTTTTATATATGGAGGCAATGGAGTACTTAATGCCTTCCCCTTCTCCATATTGAAACGCTTGAGCACTTTAGCAATGTACTCAGATTGAGACAAATAGACCAATTTCTTGCATACGTCTCGCTTAATTCACATGCCAAGGATATGGCTTGCTTCACTCATGTCTTTCATTTCAAAGTTTGCATGTAACTCTACTTCAAGGCCAAAATCTCATCCCTACATTTCTCAACAATTAACATATCATCCACATAAAGGACCAAAATCAACAAACTACCATCTTTAGCTCACTTAGTGTAGAGGCAATGTTCCATATCGCTATGTTTGTAGCCTTGAGAGAGCATGAACGAGTAGAATTTACGATACCACTCCCTTGATGATACCGTAAACATTTTTTTCTAACTGATCTTCCACAAACTATCACCAAATGTGCAGTAATATCCTACATCATCCAATTGTCCTGTACTAATCAAGCTTTTGGTAAACTTCGACACATGTCTCACATACTTGAGCATGAATGAAGAACCATTCTAAGATTTCAGTTGCACATCACCGACACCAATTATGTCGCAAGCAAAATCATGGCCAAGACGAACACGACCTTTATTGGCTGCATCATATGTACTGAACCACTCTCTGTGAGGAGTCACATGAAACGATGCACCCGAGTCAATAACCCAATCCTGTAAAGCATAGTCATCAATGGCAACCAAAAGTGCTGAATCCATGGCAGATGTGAGATAAATGTGTCCATCAAAATCTTCAACAAAAACATTGTTGATCTCTTCAAGCTTTATATTGCTTTCGTCAGTCTTGCCTTCTTCCGATTTCTTGTTTTTACCTTTCTCTTGTTTCCAATTTCGACAATCTTTCTTCATATGATTCTTTTTTGTGACAATGATAGCACTCAATGTCTTTTTGGCCACGTGATTTTCTATGAGATTTTCCTCTGTGATTCTGCTTGCCTTTTTCTTGTGATTGACCACGAACAACGAGAGCATTGCTAGTACCACGAGAAAGAAGAAGACAAAAGCTTGGGTCAACAAGAACATTTAGTATAAAGTGTTTTCTATGAATGATTTGGGTAATGTTATATGATTCCAAGTTGGTCCACATCATGGTCCTTTTAAAATAGTTTAAGGTTTGGGTTAGGGAACATTCATATTGAAAGATATGTATGAGACACTTGTGGATAAACCTATTAATGGATTTATATTGAAGAAATTTTTGGGAAAACCTCCAATTCTTGATATTGTGCCAATTCGATAAGTGGTGGGTAGTTTCCAAAAACCTCATGCACAACCCTCGCAAAAGGATAAGCCATGACATGACTATAGTCAAGTATAAAAAATGAAAAAAATGGACAAAACTGTCATACTAGCCAAGATGGATCCACAAATGCCTAAAATGGTAGTATCTACAAAAAATTTACATATGATAATATCTGCAATAAGCAAGGTATGCACTCTAATAAGCACAAATTAGAGTGCAAGCAATAATTGCAACCTCTTACCAAAAATTCAATCTAGGTGTAGACTAAAAATTGGTTAACACCTGCTACATGCAATCACTAATAGAGCTTAACAAAGTGTTATAGATACCAAACACATATGGAATATCACAAATAGAACTCAAGGAAATGCTTTCTAGAACCTGTACCTATATCCAACTACCTTAGAGGGAAAGTAATACTTGTACCTATAACCTTTTGTGTCGTAGTCAATGACCACACCACTGTTACATAAAGCATATATTACCCACTTAAGCATACATTGAGTAACTGCTCAGAACACATGTGTTGTGTCTCAGTTTGTGTGTGGAGATGTTGATGTCATGCAGCAAAAAGTTTTGTTCAAAATTACGTCAAATGGGCAGGCCCATTGCATTTTTAACATGCCCAAACCCCCAAAAACACTTCTGGGTTATGTAGATTTGAGTCCGTATGAGGGAATTATGACCAAAAAACTTGTTTTTTGGGCCATAAAATGCATCTACAAAAATGTGTTTTTGCCAATCTGCCACGTTGTGGGCTGAATAATCGTAGCAAAATATCCCAAATTTTAGAAAAATTAGCTCATAAATGAGCTAAACAGAAGCTAAAGATCTCAACTCCACAATCCCATTCATGGTTGCAAATTTCCTACTTTAAGCACACCTCAATGCACTCCAATGTGTGTGTAGTCAAAGGATAACACTTCAACTAAATACTCTCCTCCATAAACACTCAAGAAAGGTAGTAAATCAGCTCCAAATAGTGCAAGAAGCACTTACAATGATGAAACCCTCTCTTTTAAAACCAATCGTTTTTGATACTAGAATGAAGGGAAGTGGAAGATTGGAGTCAGATATCTGCAAGTCAGAGGGGGGATAGAGAGAGAGAGAGAGAGAGAGAGAGAGAGAGAGAGAGAGAGAGAGAGAGAGAGAGAGAGAGAGAGAGAGAGAGAGAGAGAATGACACATAGATATGGTGAGGGAGAGCTAGCTCTTTTCTTCACAGTAGCACATGATAGCGTATTAGTCTATGTGTGGCTCATAAATTGTATATCTATATAGTTAGAGGAATGGGTGGCAGGTGCCCAACCTACATGGTTAGCAACCCAACAACTACCACATCTGTGGTAGCAAATCCTCCTTGGGAGTGATGCAGTGAATGAGAGCTGGCACATACTATATAGGGAAGTGTCATGCCTTAAGAACATGATCAATCCACAAAAGGAAGCAATCCCAAAGCTTTGTGAAAAGCTTCAAACTTCTCACAAGGCAACGCCTTTGTGAAAAGACCTGAAAGGTTGTCCCGAGTTGGCACATAAGCCAAGTTGATCTCCCTTTGTGAGAGTCTCTCCCTGACATAGTGATAATGCAACTCAATGTGCTTTGTCTGAGCATGAAAAATTGGGTCTCTCGCAATTGCCAATGCGCTCTAACTATCAATGTAGATGATGTAGTACCCAAATCAGCCATAAGAGTTATGGTCCATACACGCTCAATTGCAATTGATATCATGTACTCAACTTCACACCTAGAAGTGGCCACCATATGTTGCTTCTGGCTTAGCCATGATATGTATGAGATTTCAAGTAATGTCATAACAACCAGTCCACCAGAAAAGCATGCAAATTTGGCAGCAATGTCCCCCCCTTGGGATAAAACAACCCAAGATGTAAAGTTCCACTCAAGTAGCAAAAGATCCTTTTAATCTACCAAATCCTAGACCCTAGGCTATGCATAATTTTGCTGATCCGTGAGACTGCAAATTGGATATCTGGTCTCTTTTTACATACATAAATAAGGCATCCTGATAAAGATTGACATTAGCAAGTCCTCCAACATCATGAGGCTCAATTTCAAATCTGTTTCAATTGGAGTAGCAATAGGTTTGCAACCCTCAAGTCCAAACTTTCATAGCAATGTCTTTATGTATCTTGCTTGACACAAAGAAATCCCTCCATCACATTGCTTAAAGTGTATGCCCAATTAATGAAAGTGGCATTCAATTTAACCTTGAATTTAGCAATGTGTGTCTCATTCGGACCAATAATCAATAATTTTTTCACATACAAAACACCGATAAGAAATACATCACCCTCACATTTGACATACGAAGTGCTTTTAGTTGGACTGTTACAAAAGTCTTCTTTAACCAATGATGTAAGCTTTCTTATACCAAGCATGAGGAGACTCCTTCAACCCAAAAAATCTTTCTTACATTTCCACACTTTCTTTTCTTGTCCTTTCTCGACAAAATCATGAAAATGTTCTAGATATGCTTCCTCAAATATATCACCATTGAAGAAAGTAGTAACAATTGATTGATATACATTCCATCCAAAGTAAGTTTTTGATGCACATAGAAAATGAACAGCAGTCATACCATGTAGGAGAAAAAGTGTCTTCATAGTCAATGTCTTTCTATTGTGCATAACCTTTTGCAACAAGTCTAGTCTTGCAACGGTCAATCTCACCATCCACCTTACATTTCAACTTGTAAACCCACCTCGTACCAATGACCTTTTTTCCTAGAGCCAAATTACATAAAGTCCATGTCTCATTCTCTATAAGGGCATCATATCCTAATTGCATAACAGCCATCTAATTTTTTGAATTCTATGTTTCATCAAAAGAAAGAGGCTTCCCTTCATCACACATACTAGAAATAACCAAAGCATAAGAATTTGATGCATGGCAAGAACTTGTGTGAGTACGATTAGACATAGGTGCATCCAATTTATTGTCACGCAAAGTATACACCAACCAATTTGGGATACCCCTTCCCACATCAAGTACATCATGTACATTTGCATCAGTAATAGGCTGATTTGTAAGATTTTTAGAAACCTTTACAAAGTTTCATAACTGTCTCATCAGCTTAGATTATTGTCTATGGTACATGATAACAAAGGCTAATAGAATCTTTCACAAATAAAACATCTCATAAAATCAAGATAAATTTTGTTTATGGATGGTATAAGCTGTAACCTTTTCTTTCAGGACTATAACCAACAAAAATGCATATGATATCCTCATCATCCAATTTTCTACGTTGCGTTTGTGGCAAAGCATAAGCTACACAATCAAAAATGTGTATGCAATCAGTAGATGGCTTTCTATCATGCCATGCTTAATAAGGAGGCATAGACTGCAAGGCTTTGGTGGGACATCTGTCAAGTACATAAGTAGCACACAAGATAGCCTCAAGATGGAACGAATGTGGTAAAGAACTCTCAACCATACATCATGCCATCTCCATAACTGACAGCTCTCTTTTATTTTAGTAGCACCATTTTGTTGAGGTGTATATGGCACTGTATATTGGTCTTTTATCCCAAAACTAGCTAGAAATGCATTAGGTTCATGAGACATGTACCCCCCCCCCCCCCCCCCCCCACATCTAGATAGATGGTGCCATAGTACATTTAGAGACATTTTCAGCCATGATTAGAACTTGTTTGAAACACATGAATGCTTTGGACTTAGATTTAAGTGGATAAATCCATGCATGCCTTGAGTTATCATCAAAGAAAGTCACAAATTATAGGTAATTACCCAAGGATGGAGTTTGCATAGGCCCACAAACATCACTATGCACAAATTGTAACCTACATGTAGCCATGAATGAACCATCCTCTAGAAACTTTGAAGGATGCATCTTACCCATAATACACCCTTCCTAAATATTCTTACAAGGTGCTTTGAGAGGTGATAAAGAATAAACCATATCAAAGTTTTGTAAATGTAGCAAACTGGTAAAATTCATATGCCCGAACTGTGCATGCCAAAGTTTGGCATATGAAAGAACCTTTGAATCCACAAGTGCATTTGCAAAAAAATTCCCACACTTGTCATACAAAGTGAGCTTATACAACCCATGACACAATATGCTAAATACAACAATTCCATCATCAAAATTAAAATCATGTGCTATACATCTATCATCCACAAATTTGAGAATAAGACCAAGCCTTTCAAGTGCAGATATAGACAAAAGGTTCTTTTTTATCCCCAGTGCATAAAGTGCATCAATAAGTGTGAATAAAATACCATTCCAAGCAGTTTGCACAATCTTTCCAACCCCCTTGATCAAATAAGAGGCATTATTAACCCAAGTGATCGTATTCTCATGAGGGATATCCTTTGGAGAGGCAAACAAATTACAATGTGAATTAATGTGCTTTTTGTAGCACCACTATCCAAGTACCAGACATGTGACTCTATAGTAACTATCATACATGCATCATGGACAAAAGGATCATAAGTAGACTCTTCACTAAATTCCCACCTCTAAATGTACATCAACAACACAATATCCATTTGCAAAATATTCTACTATAGCTACACTAGTAGTAGATCTAGTCTATTTCTTTTTGGCCACTTTTGCCTTTAACTTAGGACATTTCTTTATCGAGTGATCATTAGCCTTAAAATAATGGTAGTGCATCTTTTTATTTCCAATTTCATTGAAATTCCCAGATGAATTGCTGCAAGCAAAAGCATTACTCACATGTGATCTACTACTCACAAAGAATCATGAGAAGTGGTTGCATTGCTATTTCCACCTCTTCTTGAAGCAACAAAAAAACCTTGTTCAACTATTCTTTCTTGAAAGTGACTCCTATATTAGCAATGTGCATAATGCATCCAATCTGATAGCTTGAGGGTTTCCTTGGGTTGTAAGTCTCCAAGTACTAGCAAAAGTCTAGTAAGATTTTGGCAGAAATTTCAGTTAACTTCACTTGTAGAAATGAGTTGCTCATTGATGTCCTTGATAACAGCAAGGAAAGTGTCCATGCCATGTTCTTCTTGCAAAATCTTTGACTCCATCTCTTTACACGATCATGCAATTTTAGCTCTTTGCAACTTGCATAAAGAACAGCTAGAGTATCCCAAGCCTATTTTGCTAATTTTGCTAAGAAAAATGAGAAGTAATAGTGCACTTCACAAATAATGCAATCAATGATGAGCATGTGCATCTCTTGCATTCCATAGAGGTGGCTCAGAAGTAGGTAGAAAAATCTAGTAGCAACAAACCTGCTAGAACTTGCAACATCCTCAACAGAGTCTGTATCCACAAAAGGTGGGCATACATCAATGTCCTACACAACATTCAAGATGCCCTTTAATTTGATTCAAGAACATCTGTCATCATGTAAGCCCACATTGGGTAGTTGTCCCCATCCAATATTTCCTTAGTAGAGTAACTGAACCTGATGTGAAAATTGCTCCAAAAGACAAAAAACAAAGTAGGACTAACATGTGCTATATAGCACAAACCAAAAAGGACTATAAGGGACCTATTTTGCAAAAAATGCACTGACCAAAATTCTACACAAAAGGGCAAAAGTGCTTCCACAAAGTTATCTGTAGTAGAAATGAAGGCCGAAATGAGCTCGCCCAAAATGAGCTTACCAAAGCTCACCCAATTCAAAGAAAGTGAGGTAGGGGGTGCTGGGAATGCTGGCGGTTGTGCTTAGAAGGATGCAACCTGCTCTGACACTGATTGTTGGAATTAGGGTTGTAGGGATGCACACATGACTTGGAGAAGATAAAGAAGCTCAAGGAACACAAGAAGGAGTATATTGCTTAGTGCATAATTAAAAAGTTAAGTTAGCCCTAGAGTGATGGGCGTATATACAATGCATGGGGGGAAAAACATCCTAGTGAGGGAAAAGCTACCCCGGCAGTCTAAGTGTGTTCACTCACATCACTACCACATATATGGTGACATCCACAGCTTTGAACATCACTTGGGACCCTTTCACATCAGCACCATCTGGAAAAGATATGCATGCACTCCATCTTCAACTTGCAATCACTAAACAACCACAATTTTGTTTGATGAGTTGTCAAGATTGGGTGGAAGAGCACAATGAATGACACCAAATCCAATGAGAATCTAGCATTTTGGCCAGCTTTAAGCACTCTATCCACATAACACTAAAATTGTGCACTTTTGCCTATAAACCCACATTAAGCATAATTTTCTTAATCATCTATTGGCATTCCCTTGCATTTGCAACTACCCAAGCACAATGGCATACAATTTTGAGCACCCATAGACACATCCCACACTACATTTAACCCCACAATCATTTGGTTGTACCATCATTGCCCAACCCCCTTGCCGAACATTCATGTTCAACCAAAAACACGATTATTGAAAAGCATAGTCTCAAACTAGAAAAAAGACCTACAAAAAAAAATCCATATGTACAATAGTCTTATTCATAATCATCATTGAATCTTGTAGCTAGGTAGATTTCCAATCCCTTTGCATCACTTGCAAATATCAACTTGGATGAAATGGCTAGCTATTTTTAGCACACTTTAAGCACCAAGACTCACAATTTGTATGAAATGCAAATAGTCCTACTTTCCAAAAAAAAAGATAGGTCTGCTCCTAGATCAAACAAGTAGCTCTGACCATATCCACATACATTTGCAACATCATCATGTGCTACCTTGCACCCAACCATGCAGGGAAGCAATCTACATGCAAGAAGTCTTCTCAAAAGTTTCTTATAGTTTGTACAAATACCCTTCAGCAACTACTTTTTAAACCATAATATCTAGCAATTTTTTACCCAAGAGAACTTACATTGGTATGTGTTGAAGCTTAGAAATATACCACCAAACACCAAAAAAAATTTGATGCATGGCATAATCACTGCCATAAGACATTCGATAGCACCTCTTTGCACATAACCAAGACCATTGAGAGTAGGCAAAGTAAGCCTCTCATCCATAACAAGATCTTTACTTGTATCGATGGATCAATCATGAAAACAAACCATATGTATTTGTGCCTGCTCAACTACTAGCACATCATGAGAACAAGAAGGCTGTACAACCTCTTGGGGAATGGTCTCATCTTCTACTTCATCTATAGATGTTGAGCAATACTAAAGAGCCATTATCCCCCACATGTTAGCTACATCATTGCTCTTTATGCACATAGCCTACCACAAAATCATAAAACATATCAGGAAGAGATCTGTCACATTCTGGTTCATCACATAGCAAAGAACCATCAGTATTTTTTTGGTCATTTGTGGATGTGGCCTCATCTACCAAACTTCCATTAGTGTGCAACTCCCAAAATCTTGAATTTGTGTCCTCCTCACCATAAGCCGATTTTGTATCTACATCTTCATCTTCATGTTGCTCTAGGTAGGCTTTCCCAGCCCTTTGTATTACACATAACCTTCTTCTCCTTGAAAGTCCGTAGCTTTCATCCTTTCTAAAATTTTCTATTTTGGCATGCATGAAATCCATAGGAACAAGCTCTTTTACTACTTTATAAGGCCTTTCTAGCTTCTTGTATGCTCCTTCAATAGCCTCTAACAATTGCATGAATCCCTTGGTCTCATATATTGCATTATGGATTTTACAATCCATTAGCACCTTGGAACCCACAACATATGCTAACTTCTTCACATGCATGACCTCTTTGATAAATTATTCATCTTTGTTGATGAAATCATCACCATAATTCCAACAATTGGTATCATACCAAGTTGCATACTCTCGTGCATAGCCACCAACACCGTCAATAGCCCCCCACTTTCCCTAATTTGGCTGAGATTTGGTGAGCATTAGTAGGTTGAGTAATTTCTTGTAATACTAATCTATGGCGAGCAAAACTTGCTTATGACAAGTGAGTCAAGCAAAAATATATAGGATGAAAGGGGAAAGAAAGGGGAGGGGAGGGGGAGAGAGGAAACAACTCATATGGTTACACCAAACGTGTTTTTCTATATTAGCTCATCTATGGTGCAAACAAAAAGGGAGGGAGGAAGGGGTATAAGTAGGGAGTCATGGTTCAAAAAACTGTACAAAGTACCATAGTTAGGGAGGAGAGGCTAGTTTGGAAGGTGAGTAATTCCTCTTTAGATGTGGGGGTACAAACAAAAAAGGTGGGATTTTTTTTTTTGGGTGGGAAGTATAAGAAGGGAGTACAAGTACTTAGGGACTATTTAAAGTTATTCAGGGCCTTGAAAGAGACGCTAGTCAACAAAGTTAAATGAGCCTAAAATGAGAAAAGATTTGGAAGAGGTTATAAGAGGGGAAAATAAGGGGTGGAGGAGTTATGGAGGAGAGGATAGCATGGTTAGGTACGTTCGAGTTTGGTAGGGTTATAAGAGGGGAAAAATAATAGGTGGAGGAGTTTATGGAGGAGAGGATAGCATGGTTAGGTAGGGTCGGGTTTGGTAGGGTTGGGTTTAAGGGAGAGGAGGGTGCCAAGGTTTGGAGCATTGATCCAACATACAATAGGTTTAGGAAGGTGTGCGAGCTCGGGATCATTTTTGAGAAGCTTAGTGAGTGGTTTATTGATGGTGCAGGAGAGGTTTACAATGCGGGTAAGGGGAGAGAAGGGAATTTTTACAATGGTTGGTAAAATCTTGGTTTTATGTAATTTACAAAGTAGAGATGGTCTAACTTCATAAGAAACATAGAGGAAGAAAGCTTCCAAAAGGGAGGGGGGATAGACTTTAGCTCTAAGCCTTGCATAAAAAAGGTTGCGAATAGTGATAAAGCCCGAAAGAGATCTTTCCTAGATAATGTATCTTTTGAGTTCTAAAAGGATGAAAGAAATTTTTTGGTGCGTAGGATGCCAAGATTTCCAAGGTATGTAGTTGTATGCCTTGAGGCTTTTTTGGTGATAGTGTGAATCTAGAAAACCAAAGGTGGAAAATGAGGATCTTTTGAAGAAGTGGATATCCAAGATAAAAGATTCTTGAGAGGAGATGGAAGAGGAGATTTTGATATGTTCTTGGAGGGGATGTCCATAGCTTTGAAGAAGATTTTTTAAACACAAAGCAGGACCATCCCAAATGCCAAAGGCATCATCGATGAATCTTTTGAAATAAAGAAGAGAAGGGGAGGTGAGTAGCTTCATGCCTTCTTCCAGGGAACAAAGAGAAAGGCAAGCGTATACTACTGCAAAATTTGATCCCATTGCAAAGAGAGATAGTGATGATTGAGGATGAGTGAGGCTAGGGATACAAGCACACTTTTGGAGAGGGAAAGAAATCTTGGATGGAATTTTTGAGAGCTAAGAGTCCCTCTATAATGGGGATGCTAGGATAGAGTGACTCTACATCAAAGGAGAAGAGGATAACATGGGGAGGAAAGGGGGTGGAGATGAGGTCCAAGATAAGGGAGTGGGAATCTTTAAGGTGTTGTTTTTTGGATAAATGGATAGGGTAGAGTTGTGCATGGAGCCATTTGGAGGCATTTTCTAATACATATCCCTTGTAGGAACAAATGGGGCGGCCTACAAGGAAGGGTTTATGGATTTTAGGTAGGAGAAAAAAGGGGCAAGTTTTAGGTTTAACTAGAGAAGAGGAGAGGATGAAATCCCTCTCATTGCTAGAGAGAAAGGGGTAGCCCAAAATCATAGAGGTGAGGAGGGAGGCAACAAAGGCTAGAGGAGGGGAAGAAATCTTGAAGTAGGTAAAGGGGGTCCATGAGGTGGCGAAGGGCTTCTTTATCATACCAATCTTTGGAGAGGACAACGGGTCCAAGGCTTTTATCTGTGGGTTTGATAACAATGTTTTGGTTATTTTTAAGGAAGAAAGGGCATTAATGAAAGAAGGTTTGGTATGGAAAGGAGGAATAAAGGAGAGAAGAGAACTGAGGATAGTGAACACATGTTTGAAGGCAAAGTTAAGAGAGGAGGAAGGTGAACGTGGATTCCAAGTGGGATTGGGAATAGATGGATAGAGGTTAGAGGGAGGGGAAGAGTTTTTAAAGAGCATTTTAAGATGGAGATTTCTTTGTAAATTAGAGTAGGCTTAAAGTATGGAAATAGGAGGGGGTGGAGGAGAAGGAGGGATATAATTGAGCCCAAGACCTAAGAGTTTATGCTCAGAGGAAGAGAGAGGGTGACTAGAGAGTTTGTGTGAAGAGAGGTTTGTAATCTTGTTTTCAAGAGTGAAGGTAGAAAGATTGCTTAGAACCAAAATTTTAAAGAGGTGAGGATTAGTTAGAGGAAGCCAAAATTTATGACACTTTTTCCCCGAGTGGGAGGGATGGGGGAAGAGAGGGAAAGTACATGGAGGAGGGGTCCAAAGGTGAGGGAAAAGGGGGGGTTTAGGGAAGAGCAAGTGGACCCAAGAGGTAGGGTGCTCTAGCCCTAGTTCGTCCTCCTCCATTGCAAGTTTTTTGAGCCTTCGGGTAGGCTAAACTTGGGATGTAGAGGCTTGTATGGGGTAAGCCGGAGGGTTTAAGAGAAGGAGAAATGAGTGGGTAGTTGGGAGTTTGGAGGAGAGAGGGTATGTGAGAAGGGTTTCTAGAGGTGGGAGAGGGATTCTTTGGAGTGTTTAAAATGGGGAGACTACAAGGGGGGGAGGAGTGGTGGGGGTAAAAGGTACGAGGGGAGGTTTTAGGTTTCTTAAATGATTGTCGAGTGAATTCTTCATGGGAGGTTTTAGCCAAGGGAGGGTTTGGTTTGAAAGGTTTGGCTTGGAAGGAGGAAGGCTTTGGTTGGTTAGTGTGGTGAGAGCGCTTGGGGAAAGAAGGTTTGAGAGGAGGTGAGAGGATTTTTTTCATTTGGGCGGTGACCTCATGTTGCACCAATACACCCACCATTTCCTCTTTAGGTAGGGATTCCACCTCTTCTAGAAGAGAGATTTGTGATCTCTTCCTAGCACCATGAGCCGCCATGCTCAAGGAAGAGGCCAAGTGAGTTTGAAGAATTTCATTTTGGAGGAGTGCATCAAACTCATTGAGGGAAGTTTGTTTCCAAGCAAGGAGTTGGTTGTGCCAAGCCAAAGGTAGCACTCTAGGGAAGGAGATGGGTGCAAGCTTTTTAGTGAGCTCTAGAAGCCTCTCTTCCACAATATCGTGGTAGTCATCAAAGCTTTTTTGAAGATTCTTAATGAGAAAAGTTTGTGCTTGGATGTATGCTTTAGTGCAATCTAGTTGAAATTGTATGTTTAGTGCCTCTAGTTTAGCGCTTAAAAGCGATTGTGCATGAATGTCTTCTAAGGCAAGACGAGGTGTTTTCATACAAATACCATGAGGGGCCTTTTGGTTAGCGTGAAGGTTTTTGAATGTGTGTGAGATTGGATTTGGATTTGTTAAGCTTGAGGTTAAGGGCTTTAAATTCTTCTAAAGAAAGGGATACAATTTTGTTAAACTCCAAGGGTTTCTCTATGGCAGGTAGAATGGGGAGGGACGGTGGGTAGGGAGAAAGATTCAAAGAGTAAGCGGAGAGAGACCCGAAGCCTAGAGGGGAAAGTAAGGGGAGGATTAGTGAGGATTCCACTTTGAGAAAAATTGGCAAAAATACCGCCTTGGTTTGGATAGGGGAGACTCATAAAACCATGCTTGGAAGAGCTAGCACCGGGATGAGTAAAAAGGGAGGGGTTGTTCTTGCCGTGTTTGTTGGTAGAAGGAACAGAGAGTTGGTCGATATCCTCGATTGGTAGGTTAGCAGTGAGTCCCAAGATTTCCTCCGGGCTAAATTTTTATTTAGTCTCATTTTGACCTCCATTATCACTATAAGAAGTACTACACATGCAATTTTATCCCTTTGTGTATATTTTTTGATAGTGCGATTTTCTGCAAAATAGGCACCTTACAGTCCTGTTCGGGTTGTGCTACAATCCTCTTTGGGTTGTGCTACAGTCCTCTTTGGGCTGTACATAGCACATGTTACTCCTACTTTGTAGCAATTTTCACATTAGGTGCACTCACTCACCATGCCTGACAACAGTACATTCGTTTTCAAGATTTTTGTTGTTGAGGAAAAATTGGATGGAGACAACTACCCAATGTGGGCTTACTTGATGTCCCATGTTCGTTTGTCAAAGGGTTGTGTAGGGCATTGATGTATGCCTGCCTTCTATGGATACAAGCTCTATTAAGGATGCTACAGGTTCTAGTACATATGTTTCTACTAGATTTGTTTTGTGTACAACTGAGCAATCTTGTTGGGATGTAAGACATGCATAGGCTCATGCATTGATTGCATTATCTATGAAGCATGCTATTTTTCCTCACATTCACTAATCCAAATCAACAAAATAGGCTTGGAAAGTTTCGGCTGGTCATTATGCAAGTTGCAATGAGGCTAAAGTTGCACTGTTATGTAAAGAGTTGGAGTCAAAGATTATACAAGAGAAAGATGACATGGGTACTTTCCTTGCTCATATCAAGGATATCAATGAGAAACTCAATTCTATAGGTGAAGTTATTTCTGACAATTCACTTGTGCAGATTGTTCTTGATGAGTTGCTAGACTCTTACTAGATTTTTTCTAGTACTTGAAGACTTATGACCTAAGGAAACCCTCAAGCTATCAAGTTCGATGCATTGTGCAAATTGCTATTATAGGAGTCACTTTCAAGAAATAACAGGACTAAACACCATGCATTTGAACAAGCTTTCATTTTTGCTCAAAGAAAAGGTGGTAATAATAGTGCAACCACTTTTCACGGTTCCTCAATGAGTAGTAGATGACCTGTATCTAATGCTTTTGCTCGCAACAAAATCGTCTAGAAATTTTGGTGAAAAAGGCAAGAGGAAGATATGTTGCCATTATTGCAAGGCTAATGACCACTTGATAAAGCAATGTCCTAAGTTGAAGGCAAAAGATGCCAAGAAGAAAGAGGTTGGATCTACTACCATTGTAGCTATTGTAGAATCTTCTAGAAATAAAGATTGTGATATTTATGTAGATGCAGAGTGGGCATTTTGTGCAAAGTGTAGTTATGATCCTTATGTCCATGATGCATGTATGTAAATTGTTGTATACTCACATGTTTGGTACTTTGATAATGGTGCTACACATAGCACATTGCTTTGCATCATGACTTGTTTGCATCTGTCCAAGTTGTCCCTCATGGGAACACAGTCACTTGTGTCAATAATGCCTCTTATCCAATGAAGGGACTTGAAAAGATTGCACTAATGTCTATGAATGGGAGTTATTTCACACTTGTTGATGCACTTTCTGTACCATGGATTAAAAAAAAACCTTTTTCTATATCTCCACGTACAAGACTTGGTCTTGTTGTCAAATTTATGGATGACATATGTACAATTCATGATCTTAGTTTTGGTGATGAAATTGTTGTTTTGTGTCTATGAGAAGTGTGGGCAAAATTTTGCAAATGCAATTGTGGATTCAAAGGCTATTCTTAGATGCAAAATTTTGGCATGCATGTTTTGGGCATCTAAAGTTTGCCAATTTGCTGCGTTTGTAAAAAAAATGGCATGGTCACTTATTTATTGCCACTTGAAGTACCTTCTAAGCATGTTCTATATTTTAGGTAAGATGCAACATAACTATATTAGTGATTTTGGGATTTTTCCAATTTCCACTTTCAAAATGTGTTAAGTATGGAGCCTGATTTACCCTTGTAATTTTCTGCGGTAAAAGCGCACATTTGTAAGGCCCCATTATGAGGAGAAGCCATCATGTGTGAAGTAAAATCACTCACCGGAAACCAAAATTTTCACGGACAAGAATTAGGGGAAACTTTAGGCTCCGCCCCCGAGACTTTTTTTTCCCTCGCCGGAATATTCCTTTTTGCCGGAATATTATGGTCGGACGGCGGCCGGAAAGTGGTCGGAAAACAAACGATCGGTTGGCCAGTGGTCGGAATTCAGTGTCCGGTGGCCGAATTCAAAAGCGGACTTGTCTTCTCAAGGGCGGCCACACATGGGCGGATTGGAGGGTCCGATTTGGACTTATTCGCACAAGGGTGGCTATACATGGCTGCCTCTCATAAGAGAGGGAAGCCCTTTTGGCCTATAAAAGGAGGCCATTTCTACACACATTTCATAGTGTGAAGTTGATGCAACAAGGTGAGTGTGAGGTGGTGAGAGTGAAGCAAGGCAGGATCTCTATTAAGGGTATAATCCCTTTGTAAACTACTTCTTGTTTTGAAGTACTAAAGCCATTGTGTGGCTGCTTTCTAGTGGACGTAGCCCACATTGGGTGAACCACGTATATCGTGTGTACTCTCTCTCTCTCTCTCTCTACTCTATAATCTAGTGTATGTAAATCTGTCTCTCTCCATTAAGTAATCTACTCAATTATCTCTTTAGCTACGTCTTATTTCCTAACAACTCGTATCAGAAAAAGGTTTGCTCGTAGCTAAATTATCTCAAGGAAAGGATTCCTTGAATTGAGTGGGAGTTATGGCAGAGGAAGGCAAGCTCAAGATTGAGAAGCTCAACGGCAAAAACTACCAACATTGGAAGATGCAGATTGAAGACTATCTCTACCAGAAGGACCTCTATTTGCCACTAGGCGGTCTTGCGAAGAAGCCCGCAACAATGGCAGATGAAGCATGGATTGTCCTTGATCAAAAGGCACTCGAAACAATCTGGTTAAGCTTGGCGTCAACGCTGTCCTTCAATGTTTCGGACATGAAGACCACGGAGGACTTAATGAAGTCACTTGACGACTTCTACGAGAAACCATCGGCATCCAATAAGGTATTTCTTATGAAGCGCTTGTTCAATCTAAAGATGGCAGAGAATGGTTCAGTTGCAGAACACCTAAATGACTTTGACACAAACATAAGTCAACTTCGATCGGTGAAAATCAATTTTGATGACGAAGTGCGAGCTCTCCTTATACTATCATCTCTACCGGATAGTTGGGACAGCCTTGTAATTCTGTACGTAATTCTGATGTTGTGGGTGTTCTCCTAAGGGAGGAAATACGAAGGAGAAGCACAGGAGAATCATCAAGTGCTGCATTGTCAGTGGAAACAAGAGGAAGGCCTAAGGAGAGGTTCAAAAGCCAAAAGGGTCATGATCGCTCAAGACGGAGCAAGTCACGCACAAAGTCAGTTCTTGAATGTTGGAACTGCGGCAAGAAGGGCCACGTCAAGAAGGATTGCTGGTCCAAGAAGAAGAAGGAGACTGAGTCTCGAGACAACAAGCCAATATCAGAGGCAAATGTGGCAGGTAAAGTAGAGCAAGATGCTCTAATTCTCTCATTATACAATGTGTCTAATTCCTGGATAGTAGATTCCGGGGCTTCATTTCATGCGACACCACACAGGCAACATTTCCAAGATTACACCAAAGGTAATTTTGGGTATGTATACTTGGGAGATGATGAAGCTTGTGAGATTGTCGGCAAAGGTACAGTTTCTGTCAAAACTGCTAACGGAAATGAATGGAAGCTTAAAGATGTTAGGCATGTTCCTTCTCTTCGCAAAAATTTGATCTCTACAGGACAATTGGATGATGAAGGTCACAACATTGGATTCGAAAACAAACGGTGGAAGATCTCAAAGGGATCTTTGGTGGTTGCCAAGGGAGAAAAGGTCGGTACACTTTAATTGTGTATTGTTAGCACGCAACCTTCAGCTTGTGCAACAACTATAGAATTTGACAGTGCGGTGTGGCACTACTGACTTGGGCATATGAGTGCCAAAGGACTGCAAATCCTTCAAACAAAGAAGCTTCTACCAGGTTTGAAAGAAGTGGACTTAGAGTTCTGTGAAGATTGTGTTTATGGTAAACAAAAGAGGGTAAAATTTCAAAAATTAGGAAATGAAAGAAAACATAAAAAACTTGAGTTGGTTCATTCTGATGTTTGGGGTCCTGCAAGTACACCATCACTTGGTGGCTCATTGTACTATGTAACATTCATAGACGATGCGACTAAAAAAACATGGGTTTATTTCATGAAGAATAAATCCGATGTATTTTCCATGTTTCAAAGGTGGAAAGCCTTTGTGGAGAATGAAATAGGTACCAAGGTTAAATGCCTCAGATCCGACAATGGAGGTGAATATTGCAGCCAAGCTTTTGAAAGCTTTTGTGCTAGCAATGGCATTCGGAGGCAAAGGACAACCCCAAGGACACCTCAACAAAATGGGATTTTGGAAAGGATGAACAGGACAATCATGGAGCGAGCACGAAGCATGCGGCTGCACGGAGGCCTATAGCTTGAGCTTTGGGCGGAAGCTGTAAGTACGTCTGTGTACTTAATCAATCGGTCACCCTCAACGGCATTGGATGGGGGAGTTCCAGAAGAGGCATGGACAGGTAAACCGGTAAATTATGCATTCCTCAAAGTGTTTGGGTGTGAGGCTTTCATGCACATAGATAGAAGCCTAAGATCAAAGCTAGATGCAAAGTCCTAAAAGTGTTTCTTCATTGGATATGGAGAAGGTGACGTTGGGTATCGCCTATGGAATCCTGAAGATGGTAAAATCTTAAGGAGTAGGGATGTAATTTTTAACGAACAAAATATGTACAAAGATTACTTGGAAAGAAAACAAACAAAAGAAACAAGTGATGAGTACATGGAGCTTGAGGACGATGAAGACTCAAGGACTGCAAACGGTGACAATGTGCAACAACGTCAACCAAATGAGGAGCCTCAACCGATTCCCCGAAGATCTACAAGAGCAAGTAGACCTCCAGAAAGGTTTGTTCCTTCCTTCAACCATCTCTTGATCTCAGATTCTGGAGAGCCGGAATCATACGAAGAAGCTATGCAACATGAATCCAAAGAAGAATGGACGAAGAGCATGCAAGTGGAGATGGACTCACTACATCACAACCAAACATGGGAGTTGGTTGAGTTTCCTAAAGGTAAGTGGGCACTTCAAAACAAATGGGTGTACAAGCTGAAGGAAGAAGAAGGTGGGAAGAAAAGGTACAAGTCTAGGCTTGTGGTAAAAGGGTTTTCTCAAAAGAAAGGTATTGACTTCAATGAAATATTTTCTCATGTTGTAAAAATGAACTCAATTAGGCTTGTCTTAAGCCTTGTGGCTGCTCATGATCTAAATCTCAAGCAAATGGATGTAAATACGGCATTCCCTCACGGTGACTTAGAGGAGGAAATCTACATGCTTCAACCAAAGGGGTATGAAGTAAAAGGTAAGGAGAAAATGGTTTGCAGATTAAAGAAGAGCTTGTATGGTGTAAAGCAAGAATCAAGACAATGGTACTTGAATTTTGATAGATGGATGTTGGATCATGGATTCACAAGATGCAACTCGGATCACTGCGTCTACACGAAGAATTTGGGAGATGGGAAATTCATCATCCTAATGTTGTATGTTGATGACATGCTGATTGCAAGTGCTAACATGCAGGACATCAAAGACCTAAAAGAGGAGCTGTGTAAATCTTTTTCAATGAAAGATTTAGGTGCTGCAAAGAGGATACTTGGTATGAAAATATCAAGGGACAGGACGAAGAAGACAATAAAGCTATCTCAAGAAGATTACATCAAGAAGGTACTAGAAAGGTTTGCAATGCAAAATGCAAAACCAGTTTCTACACCTTTGGCTGGTAATTTTAAACTAACGAAGGATATGTGTCCAAAGACACAAGAGGAGATAGCCTATATGTCTAAAGTTCCATATGCTGCCGCGGTAGGTTCTCTAATGTATGCTATGGTCTGGACAAGGCCAGACATTGCACATGCAGTGGGAGTTGTGAGTAGGTTCATGGACAACCCAAGTAAAGAGAATTGGCAAGCTGTGAAGTGGATACTTAGGTATCTAAAAGGGACAACAACAAATGATTTGTGTTTTGGAGGAACTGATATTTTTCTAGAAGGGTATGTTGATGCAGATATGGCAGGTGACAAAGATACTCGAAGGAGCACTACTGGCTATGTGTTCACGATTGGAGGCACAACAATAAGCTGGGATTCAAAGCTACAAAAAGTGGTTTCACTTTCTACCACGGAAGCAGAGTATGTAGCAATGACGGAGGCAAGCAAATAAATTTTGTGGCTTCACAGATTCTTAGAAGAGCTTGGATTCAAACAAGACAATTGTGTCTTGTACAGTGATAGCCAAAGCGCTATCCATCTTGCAAAGAACTCAGCCTTTCATTCAAGGACAAAGCAAATTGAGGTGAGATATCACTTCATACGCACTCTTTTGGAAGAGGGACAACTAAAGCTAGGAAAGGTGCATATAAGTGAAAATCCTGCAGACACGTTTACAAAGGTGGTCAACAAGGAGAAGTTGAGCTTTTGCTCATCTTCAATCGGCATTCAAGGATAAGAAGCCAGAATGGAAAGCAGTCACAGGTTTGGTTTGGAGATCAGTCTCCAAGTGGGAGATTGTTAAGTATGGAGCCTGATTTACCCTTGTAATTTTCTGTGGTAAAAGCGCACATTTGTAAGGCCCCCATTATGAGGAGAAGCCATCGTGCGTGAAGTAAAATCACTCACCGGAAACCAAAATTTTCACGGACAAGAATCAGAGGCAACTTTAGGCTCCACCTCCGAGACTTCTTTTTTCCCTCGCCAGAATATTATGGCAGGACGGCGGCCGGAAAGTGGTCGGAAAACAACCGGTCGGTTGGCGGTGGCCGGTAGTCAATGGCCGGTGGCCGGTGGCCGGTGGTCAGAAGTCAATGGCCGGTGGCCGAATTCAAAAGCGGACTTGTCTTCTCAAGGGCGGCCACACATGGGCGGATTGGAGGGTCCAATTTGGACTTATTCGCACAAGGGCGGCTACACATGGCTTCCTCTCATAAGAGAGGGCAGCCCTTTTGGCCTATAAAAGGAGGCCATTTCTACACACATTTCATAGTGTGAAGTTGATGCAACAAGGTGAGTGTGAGGTGGTGAGAGTGAAGCAAGGCGGGAGCTCCATTAAGGGTATAATCCCTTTGTAAACTACTTCTTGTTTTGAAGTACTAAAGCCATTGAGTGGCTGCTTTCCTGTGGACGTAGCCCACATTGGGTGAACCACGTATATTGTGTGTACTCTCTCTCTCTCTACTCTATAATCTCGTGTATGTAAATCTGTCTCTCTCCATTAAGTAATCTACTCAATTATCTCTTTAGCTACGTCTTATTTCCTAACAAAATGAGCTAAAGATTTGACCACATGGCCAAAAAATCTTAGATAAATTTTTGAGAGGATGGTTCAAAAGAGCTTTTCAAGTAATACACAGTGGAAGAAGTTAAGCTTAGAAAATAGTTTGAGATTTGTCCATTTGGCCAAATATTTTAAGGCATTGGTGATTCCCAAATTGGCTCTAAAGTCTCAAACTCTCTAATATGGTGTTGCATTCAACATTTCAAAAGGATGGTTCAATAAGGGCTACATGTAGGTTGAAACTTGTGAACAATGATGTTTATGGACCTATGCAAACTAATTACCTATACTTTGTGACTTTCATTCATGATAACTCCAAGTATGCATGGGTGTATCCAATTAAATCTAAGTCTGAAGTATTTATGTGTTTCAAGCAATTTTTGTTTATGGATGAAAATCTCTTTAAATGTACTATGGACACCCTCCGTCAGATAGAGGAGGGGAGTATATGTCTTACAAATCTAATGCATTTCTAGCTAGTCGTGGAATGCCCATGAAGAACTTTCTAGGCTTTCATACAAGCTTGACATCTGAGCACAAATACTTCAAACAACGTACTCCAAGACTTGACTCATCCAATCATTGCATCTGAGCATTGCATCTTGACCCATAACTCATCCAAGCATTGCATCTGAGCACAAATACTTCAAACAACGTACTCCAAGAGAGAAGGTCCTCAAGAAGCTTAAGTGATCAGATTTGGCTTAAATATCAACCAGAAAAATTCACCATACACAATCTGTAGACAATTCCAATGCCAAAAATTAGCTAAAATTCTTTTTTCAAATTGGCATTACCTTCAAACATACATTTGCAACTGACAGTTCTTTACCAAAAAATAACTAGCAAAACCCTTATTATTTTTTGTTTCTTCCAGTAGATGTGGAGAGTCACGTCATCCACCCCCTCTGAACCTGCATATCCATCTGTATGTGCCAACCATCTCAACCTCTCAATCTTAATAATTAAAGGAATCACCAAAAATGTCTTCGCGCATATGTGTCATTGTCCTCTAGACATTCTTGTGAGCCTTGATTATCAAAAGCCACATGTTCGTCATGCATCTTAAATAGTTCAATCCTTTTCCTTGCAATAGTCACCCTAATCTTGGCACCATCAAGTTCACTAAGCTTGTAAGTCCCATTATCGTAAACATGAATCACAACATAAGGTCCAAACCATCTCTTAACCATTTTACACATAGCAGAATATTGATTTTTCAAGATGTTATAATAGACAAGCACCCAATCACCATCTTTTATAACATGAGGCCTCAACCTATGCTTCTCTTCAAATGTTGCTTTGTTCTTTAAATGTGCTTCCTTAGCTTTTTTGTTGCCCGATTAATATCTTTGTGACATCTCCACAGTTGGCAAATATGTAAAGCAAGAAAATCGATCCTCATTAAACATACTTGTTTCCCATGGCAACACTATCCATGAAATAATTGCCTCCTTTGTAGGCACGATTGGAGTTTTTCCATACATAAGCTCAAATGGCATGAATCCTGTAACAAAACTATTAGGAGTTTGGTCAGCCCACAAAGCAAAAGGTAAAAGTCTAGACCATTGTTAGTGAAGGAGAAGAAGTACAATCTTTCCCCTCCATCTTTGTGTGTGTGTGTGTGTGTGTGTATGTGTGTGTGTTTGCAAGAGCTCAAGATCTCTCCTTCTCTATCTCTTGACATGATATCAGATCCTGGTTGTGTCTGAGGAGTTTGGAATAGCAATCAAAAGCAGCCTAGGAAGCAGCTTTGGTATTCCCAGGATCCATCATCAATGAACTTTGATTGAGGTGATCTCTTTGAGAGACTTTGCAGTCAGATTCAATTTTGTGTGCATTTTAATAATCCTTTTGGAGTTAGAGTGTGTTTCCATGCAAAAACCGCTAAAGTTTGGGATTCTACAGATCTACATTTGGTGGTACAAAAAGATTTGGTTTAGCTACAGTGTGCAGAGATACTGTTTGGTATAGTGCAACAGGTGTCTGTACACAAATTGTGGTTATAGGTAGTAACTGAGTATTTTTAGCAAGTTGCTCAGAGACTTTGTGAAGGGCTGGAAACATGTCATCCAACAATGATGGGCTTAACCAAATTGTTAGTGAGAAACTAGACAAGAAAAACTTCCATGAAGTTTAGAATGACCAATTTCCTTATGGGAAAATGTTATTGGGACTATGTTGATGGAGAGCTCGAGACAACACCACCATTATCAGAGGAAGGTGCGAGTGTTGCGCAAATAAAGATGTTAAACGATTGGAACCAAGAACCTCAAAAGGTCATGCACTGGCTTTTTGTGAGTGTAGCAGTAGTAGAACACTATAATTGGGCATATACAATATGCTCAAAACCCTAAGGAGGCTCGAGACACTCTACTATCATGCGATGTTGCCAACACAATGGCAAGAAAGATGCAGTTGAAGATTGAGCTAAATACTCTGTAGAAGAAAAACTTGCCCATCAATGACTAATTGCTAAAGATAAAGAACATATGTGAGTCGCTTGCATCAATTGATGTTCCACTCAATGATGATGATAAAGTGGAAGCTTGTCTACTACGAGGTTTGGGTTGAGAATACAAACAATTTAAAACTGCCATTCGAGAGAACTTTTCCTTGTTTATAGATTTGGTGTTCTTATTGATTCTAGAAGAGAAGGAACTTGAGGAAGACTCCTCTATGTAGGGTGGAAACATTTTGAAAAGTTCCTTTTTAACAATAGAAGAAGAGGAAGACAATGTGGCAAAGCTCCTGGACGAGGCCAAGGAATAGGAAACCACCAAGAACAATAGAGGAATAGCAATTAGGGTCAGAACACATGTGGTTGAAGATACTTTCAAGGAAAGGGAAGTCAAAGAGGTTGTCAAAATGCATAGTGCATGTAATGGAATTTGCCTATTCAATTTGAGAGTAGCGAAATTTAATGAGAGTACTTTCAAGAAATGATTTTGTGAGCATAGCAGGTAGACATAATTGAAGATAGAAACATAATCATAGCAATTAGTTAACTTGGCATGGACAATACTTTTGCAAGAGAGAGAATTTAGAGAACATGACAACATTTGAGGACTGGATTTATGTGGAGCCGGTCCCCCCTCCAATAGGCATTTGTATTATGATTTCTCCCATAAAGAGAGACTTGTTACAATACATTCTTTGTGTTCCTTGTGACCTAGGTGAAGCAATGAAGATGGAAAGCTTCATGCATCACCATCATAGCATAACCTAAACTTGAAGAAAGCTTTAACTATACCAAGCCTCAGTCCCAAGACCTCAAACACCTTCGAAGGTGGAGAGAGCTAGCAGGGAATGAGGGTAGGGAAGAGGAAGAAGAAACATTTCATACGAGAAAGAGCTAGTTCCTCACTTATCATAACTCTTGTGATAGCATACATAATAGCATAGTAATGAAGAAGAAATAGATGGCAAGCTCAAGCATTGAATCATGGCTCTTGGATGGATCTGCACTCCATAGCCAAGAGTGTTGGTGTAGGCTCTCAACCTCTACTTTCTTGGAGAAGGAGAGGGAGCTCTTGTACTTTGCATAGTACACAATGAGAGTGTTTGTGAGTGTGTATGGGTGAGTATACCCCCTAAGAACCCCCCTAGCTTGCTTGGGTCGACCCCCCTTTGTAGCTCATGCTTGAAGCTCATTGGACCCCTCCAGGTCTGGCCAATCACAAGCAGGAGCCATTACAAGCAACATGGGTAGCCTTGGGACAAGTGTCCCCCTTTCCCCTTTGAGAGAGAGGACTTGATAAATGCAAAATCAATTAATTAAATATCCTAAATTATCATTGGACCCCTTGGGTGGCCAACCAATAGGATTCAGGCACACCATGAGGGCAACATGAGGAGGAACTTGACAAGTGTCCTTGCTGCCTCTGGGGCTTCCCTTGTGTGTGTGTTCTCTCTCATCCCCCCCCCCCTTGTAGGCTCGCCCCCCTCCTTGTAGGGATATTTTTGACTTTGGATGAGCAAGCCCCTTAGTCATCAAGCATGACTAAGCACTTGAAGTAGGGGGTGTTCCCACAAGCATCTCGGGCAAGCTTCTCAAGGCACCTCAAGCACCTTAATCATGCACCAAGTCAAGCACCTCAAGCATGGAGCCAGTCAAGCACCTCAAGAATCTTAATCAAGCACCTCAAGCATGAAAAGCACCTCAAGCACGACAAGCACCTCGAGCTTGGGCCGGGTTCCCACCTCAAGCTCAGCCCTAGCTTACCTAAGGTCAAAGGACTTTTACACACATTATTGGAGGTCTTCAATGAAGCTAACCCTAAGGTCTTATGCTCCATTGGTTAGCCTTGCTCTTGATAGACCATCTCCCATTTGGGCCCCTTTACTATTGGCCCCGTGTTGAGATAGATCTATAAGCACATATCTATATCTTAACACTTGTTCCCGTTTATTCTCCCACATTAAGTGATCAATTTAATATGAGAAAATCATTTGGGTTGGTTAGATATTAGATTTTATGACATTACCTCTCTCTTGAAATCATAGTCGTCCTCGACTATGAGGTAGAAGAGATAAAGCCTTAGTCATTAGTCAATCGTACTAAGCGGGTAGAGGATCCCTTTTTTACCCTACGACATCTTTCCAAGATGGATGACTAATCCATTTGGTGCTTGGGAGACATAGCTGCCGCAAGGATGTCTACTCTTTAGTCCATTTCATTCTCCCAAAGTAGAGTGACAAATTCTACTTGGTGTTTGAGAGACGTCCTCATCACAAACATGATTCTAAGCATGCATACTAGTTAAATTTGTGCATAATTAAAAAGAGGATTAGTCTTATAAGACAAAAACATGAGTCATTTAAAAGAGAGTTGTACATTTGCTTACTCTAATGTAGCATTGTAAGCATTGACAAGGTTCATACTATCCTTAAGTTTTACTCTTTGCATCCATTTAGCATCTTCAAAAGGATAATTTTTGAACTTAGTAAGATACCGTCGGATTATCTTACCATGTCGTAGTACTTTGTCTTCATGCCGAAGGACAGCTTTGGGTTGTAGCACCTCTTCTTGGTCTTCAACTTTGGGAGGGTCTTCAGTAATTGGTTCAGTTGGTGGCTCTCCTTTGTAGGGCTTAAGTAGGCTTACATGAAAGGCATTGTGTATAAGCCAATGGTTGGGCAACTTGAGTTGATAAGCCGTCTCATTGATGGGCTTCAAGATTTGGAAAGGACCATAGTATCTTTTTGCTAGTTTAGCATAATACTTTTGATGGCCCGTAGGATTTTGCCCGTCGTTTGCCTTAATCGAGCCTTAGGAAACTTGAGTAAGACCCAATCATTTTCTTTGAACATTAAGGCTCTTCTGTGCTTATCAGCAACAGCTTTTTGCCTTTGTTGTGAGATGGCTATAGCCTCGCTAATCTTTTGAAAAGATTCTTGTAGGTCACGGCTATACTCATCGGCGGCAAAGATCTTCCCATGTACTTTGAGTAGCAAGGGACTTTTAGGTCTTCCCTCTATGATCTCGAAAGATGCTTTCCCCGTAGAAGTATGTACAGTATTATTGTAGGCATACTCTACTAGAGGTAAATACTTTTCCCATTGTGAGCGTTGATCTACTTCGGTAACATAAGTCTTGAGTAGATCGAGTATTGTAAGATTGGCTATCTCACTTTGGCCATCCGTTTGTGGGTGATAGGCCGAAGAGAAATTCAATCTTGTTCCTAGATTTTCAAAGAGACCTTTCCAGAAATTACTGGTCATTCTAGGATCTCTATCTGACACGATGGATGTGGGTAATCCATGGTGCTTGAAAATCTGAGATATGAAGAGAGTTGCCATTTGATGTGCCTTAATAGTCTTTTTCACAGGAATAAAATGTGCTTTCTTGCTAAACCTATCGACTACACATTTTGAAACATACTCTTGTATGTCCACTTTCATGGTAGGCCAATAAAAATACGTCTCTACTCCTCGGAGAGTAGGTTGAATACATCTATGCCCTGCATATGGAGGAGCATGGGATTCATACATAACCTTCTCACGAAGGGAATGGGTAACACATAGCCTATTGCCGTGGAGAAGATAACCATCCTGCAAGGTGAATGGTTCCTCTTTCTTCCCCAAAGCAAGGGCTGACATTATGTCTCTAAAGTAAGGGTCAGTAGCATACTCATCTATCATAGAGGATAGATCATTGTGAGTAGCTATAGACACCGCATTCACTTTTGGTCATCGTGAAAGTGCATCGGCAACTTGATTGTGCTTACCAGCTATGTGAGCAATATGGAAATTAAATTGCAAAAGAAAATTTGCCCACCTCATTTGTTTGTCGGAAAGTTTGGTTTGCGTCATGAAATACTTGAGACTTTGGTGGTCGGTTCGTAGGATAAATGGAGTCCCCAGTAGGTAGTGCTTCCATGTATCTAGGGCATGTAGAACAGCTAAAATCTCTTTCTCATAAATGCCCAAGACTCGTTCATCACTATTGAGCCTTCGGCTCTCATCTGCTATGGCATGCCCTTCTTGAAGCAAAACCGCTCCAAGGCAATCACCACAAGCATCACATTGGACCTCAAATGGTTTTGAGAGATCCGGAAGCACGAGGACTGGTTGGGAATTAAGCTTCTCTTTGAGTTTTTCAAAAGCATTTTGCTCCTTAGCAATCCATACAAACTTAACGTTCTTCTTTGTTAGGTCGTGTAGTGGTCCTGCTACTTGAGAGAATTTTGCTATGAAGCGTCTATAGTATGCACACATACCAATAAAGCTTCTTAGCTCATGTAGATTCCTTGGGTTAGGCCATGATTTTATTACCTCTAACTTTGATGGATCCATACGAATACCATCGTGAGAGATAATATGACCTAGATATTGAATCTCTTGAAGGAAGAATTCACTTTTCTTTTGGTTGAGAAAAAGTTTGTTCTCCCTCAAGGCTTGAAAAATCACTTGGAGATGTTGCTTATGTTCCTCCAAAGACTTGGAGTAAATGATGATATCATCAAAGAACACTCCAGTGAATTTACGATATGGTCTAAAAATTTTCTCCATGAGACGATTGAAAGTAGCTGGTGCATTAGTCAAGCCAAAAGGCATGACTAGATATTCATAAAGACCAAATGTTGTGCGAAACGCGGTCTTTAAGATATCTTCATCCACTATCCTTATTTGATGATATCCACTCTTAAGGTCAATCCTACTGAAGTAGGTAGAGCCTTGTAGCTTATCAAAAAGATCTTCTACCCGAGGCACGGGAAATCTGTTTTTGATAGTGATATGGTTTAGTGCTCGATAGTCCACACACATACGGTATGTACCATCTTTCTTTTGCACTAAAAGGACTGGAGAACAAAAGGGAGAGGAACTAGGCCTCACCATCCCTTTGTCTACCAATTCCTGTACTTGCCTCATAATCTCCTCTTGTTGAGCTTGTGAGACTCGATAAGGAGGTTTGTTAGGCGGTGAGCTTCCTGGAAGGAGCTCAATACGATGGTCATCATCCCGTCATTTTGGAGGTAGGTCCATAGGGATATCATCGATGAACACATCTTGAAATCCTTTTAGAAAAGTAGACAATTCTAACTCTTCTTGATTCCTATCATTTGCATTTGATGAAACATTATTAGCTTTTAGAGACTCTCTGATATAAATCATGTACACATAAACTAAGCTCTTCATTGATTTATCAAAAGAAAGAGGATTTACAAGTGGAATAGTATGACCACGCTCACTAGCATCTATATACATGTTCTTTCCCCTGTAGGTGAAGTAAATTCTCCTTTCAGGGAACTTCATGTTGGCAGCCATGCGATCAAACCATGGTGCCCCTAGGATAACATCCTGATGTTGGAGAGGAGAGATGAAGAAGTCTTCTTTGTCAACATAGCTTTGGACATGAAGTCTCAACTTCCCAATCAAGGGAGTAACGGAGGCTTGTTGTCCCTTGAAAGCTGCATTAGCTGTTACTATATCTCCCATCTCAAAAGCTTGAATGCCCAACTTGGTGGCCAACTCTATTGATATGAAGTTGAGAGTAGAGCCAGGGTCAAACAAGATGAAGGCATCATGCTCTCTTACCTTTCCCCAAGCATAGGAGAGTGATGATCCTTTGCAATGAGCATCCTCTTTTGGAGCTTCGATGGTGGAAGCCCTAGGAGTCTCATTGCGAGTATTCTTCTTGGGGCAAGAACGATAGCCATGTCCTTGCTCCCCACACTTGAAAAATTTATGGTCCTTGCGAAATGCTTCAAGCTCTTCAGGAGAGAGTTTGTTTTTACCTTTGTAAACTCCCTTCTCCTTGGACCGATTGTTGTTGTTGTTATTGTTGTTGTTGGAAGTGCCTTGGGAATTATTTTGAGCATTGGATTTCCCCTTTGCATCATTTTTATCTTTGTTTTCCATGGGCTTGACATTACGTCTAGCCCCTTGATGGAAATTGATGCGTAAAGCAACCATGGTGTGATGGATTACTTCGGTAATAGTACCAGGTCGTTGAGAGTTGATGTATTCGGCCATCTCTTCAGGTAATCCCGCACAGAATTGCTGTCTTTGCTCGGCAAACTCTATCTTTTGAAAGACAGTAGCTTTGAGATGTAAATCCCAAAACTTGTCTACATACTTGTTGATAGACTCATGAGAGAGAAGCTTCAAGCCGCGCCATTCGGTAAGAACTTTATCTTTAGTATCGCTTGGAAGAAATTGCTTCATGATGGAAACTCGTAGAGTTTTCCATGTCTTTGGGGCTTCTCCATTGCCACGAAGGCTATCCCACCATTGACGAGATGATTTTTGGAAGTGCGTAGCTACATGGCGTAGCTTGGAGGACTCTGTGAAGCCCTCGTCCCCAAAGGCCGCATCAAATTGCTGGATGAAGGCCAACACTTTGTCGGTAGCACCAAAGGTGCCATCGTAGGTGAGAAAAGAGATACTCTTTCCTCCCTCCTTGAACTTCTTTAGCTTTTGTGACCTTCGCCATGCAGGAAATGATTTGCGATGTCCTCCCCTCTTGTATTCTCTAGGAGAATAGCCATAACTTTTATCGGAAGAGGAGGAAGGTGAAGAAGAAGGAGAAGAGGGTGACCTCTTCCTAGCCCTTTTCTTCCTTTGTTTCCTCTCTTGCCTTTCAGAGTGATGAGGAGAAGGACTATAGGTTGCTCTTTTCCTCTTGGGAGGAGTAGGCGATCGTCTAGACTCCGTCTTCGTGGAGCCACATCTTCAGAAGAACTTAGACTTTCTTTGCTTTCTTTCTCTTTGGATTCCTCCTCTCGAATGGGAGAGAGTCTTTTTTTGGGGGTCTCTTCAAGAGGCCTCCTAAGCTCTCTCTCCTCTGGGAGAGGAACGGAAATTCCATAAGCACGAAGTTGTTGAGTAACTTCGGCTTGCAAAGCAGGGTTGCCCATAGCTTGCTGCAACCTAGTGACGAGATAATTCACAAACATGGGAGCATCATCATTAGCACCTTCATGTGCAAAATCAAAGCTATCAATGTTCATTCTACTCTCTTGATTATTGTCAGCCATGTTAACAAAATTTATGTTTATACTTAGTGTATGCTTTGGCAATTCAAAACCTTAGTTGCCACTCCTCTTAGCCTTTGAAAATCGGCTCTTAAGTATCTACACCCACGGCTCAAAGTGGTTAATTATAGAGAGTAGAGGAGTAGGTCTAACATAGCAGAGTTGCCAAGGGCTAGCTCCTTTGGGACTTCTTATGGCTCAATAATGGTAAAGCCGTAGGCAAGTCTAAAAAGACTCCATTATTAAGTCCAAAGCTCCCGAGGTGTGCACCATCCCCCACATAGTGGGCTTAACAAAACTGATATTAGATCCCAGTTCCACTTACTCTATTATAATTAACAACATCAACCATTTATAGGCTACTTAAGGACCTCTCTTCTTAATCAAGAAAAGAGAAACCAAATGCTCTGATACCAATGTAATGGAATTTGCCTATTCAATTTGAGAGTAGCGGAATTTAATGAGAGTACTTTCAAGAAATGATTTTGTGAGCATAGCGGGTAGACATAATTGAAGATAGCAACATAATCATAGCAATTAGTTAACTTGGCATGGACAATACTTTTGCAAGAGAGAGAATTTAGAGAACATGACAACAGTTGAGGACTGGATTTATGTGGAGCCGGTCCCCCCTCCAATAGGCATTTGTATTATGATTTCTCCCATAAAGAGAGACTTGTTACAATACATTCTTTGTGTTCCTTGTGACCTAGGTGAAGCAATGAAGATGGAAAGCTTCATGCATCACCATCATAGCATAACCTAAACTTGAAGAAAGATTTAACTATACCAAGCCTCAGTCCCAAGACCTCAAACACCTTCGAAGGTGGAGAGAGCTAGCAGGGAATGAGGGTAGGGAAGAGGAAGAAGAAACATTTCATACGAGAAAGAGCTAGTTCCTCACTTATCATAACTCTTGTGCTAGCATACATAATAGCATATTAATGAAGAAGAAATAGATGGCAAGCTCAAGCATTGAAACATGGCTCTTGGATGGATTTGCACTCCATAGCCAAGAGTGTTGGTGTAGGCTCTCAACCTCTACTTTCTTGGAGAAGGAGAGGGAGCTCTTGCACTTTGCATAGTACACAATGAGAGTGTTTGTGAGTGTGTGTGGGTGAGTATACCCCCTAAGCACCCCCCTAGCTTGCTTGGGTCGACCCCCCCTTGTAGCTCATGCTTGAAGCTCATTGGACCCCTCCAGGTCTAGCCAATCACAAGCAGGAGCCATTACAAGCAACATGGTAGCCTTGGGACAAGTGTCCCTCTTTCCCCTTTGAGAGAGAGGACTTGATAAATGAAAAATCAATTAATTAAATATCCTAAATTATCATTGGACCCCTTGGGTGGCCAACCAATAGGCTTCAGGCACACCATGAGGGCAACATGAGGAGGAACTTGACAAGTGTCCTTGCTGCCTCTTCAAGCTGGGGCTTCCCTTGTGTGTGTGTGTGTGTGTGTGTGTGTGTGTGTGTGTGTGTGTGTGTGTGTGTGTGTGTGTGTGTGTGTGTGTGTGTGTGTGTTCTCTCTCATACCCCCCCCTTATAGGCTCGCCCCCCTCCTTGTAGGGATATTTTTGACTTTGGATGAGCAAGCCCCTTAGTCATCAAGCATGACTAAGCACTTGAAGTAGGGGGTGTTCCCACAAGCATCTCAGGCAAGCTTCTCAAGGCACCTCAAGCACCTTAATCATGCACCAGGTCAAGCACCTCAAGCATGGAGCCAGTCAAGCACCTCAAGCATCTTAATCAAGCACCTCAAGCATGACAAGCACCTCAAGCAGGACAAGCACCTCAAGCACGACAAGCACCTCGAGCTTGGGCCGTGTTCCCACCTCAAGCTCCGCCCTAGCTTACCTAAGGTCAAAGGACTTTTACACACATTATTGGAGGTCTTCAATGAAGCTAACCCTAAGGTCTTATGCTCCATTGGTTAGCCTTGCTCTTGATAGATCATCTCCCATTTGGGCCCCTTTACTATTGGCCCCGTGTTGAGATAGATCTATAAGCACCTATCTATATCTTAACACTTGTTCCCGTTTATTCTCCCACATTAAGTGATCAATTTAATATGAGAAAATCATTTGGGTTGGTTAGATATTAGATTTTATGACAGTGCAATAATGCAAGTCAACACGGAAATGTAGTATACTAGGGTTGTGGAAGACACGGTCACTTTGAATGTAACTGTCTAGGCAGGAGGCAACAAAACAATTATACAATTATTAGTAGGAATGGAGATGATTCTGAGAGGCTATTTTTGGTGCAACACATGCTAAATATTATGTTTGAAAATGTGTCAAAATCCGGTGATAATGTCTCGTATGAGGATTTTGGTGCATTAAATCACATGACCAGTCATGGTGAATGGTTTAAGGAAATGTAGACTTTGTAAAAATTGGGGATGATACTACACATCCCATTATGCATACAAGAAATGTGCCGTTATCTATGATAGATGGAAAGGTGAAGTACATATATGATGTATTGCATGTATCCAACATTACAAAGAACCTTGTTCCTATTGGTCAAATGGTTGAGTGCTCAAGGTTTGCAGAGCTCAAACCGATGGTCTCTTTGTTTAAGAGTATAAGAAGAATGGAAGGCTATTTGCACAAGAAAAGAAAGTGGGTAGAATGTGCCCGAGGTGAATGCTTACCATGCTTGCACGAGGTAGAATGATTACTTTGGATGTAAATGTGCCCGAGGTGAATGCTTCCATGTTTGCACGAGGTATAGGTGTTGGTCCAGATATTGAGTTTAACACAAACATATTGGTCATGTAAATTTGCAGAGGTTGAAGATGATGCAGACTAAAGAGATGGTTGCAGGCCATCCTTTCTTCATGATAAGCATGCAAGCAGGAATGCATAAGATTTAGTGCATACAGATGTATGTGGTCCGACAAAAATTGCATCCATGGTGGATGTAGATAGTTTTTGAGTTTCATTGATGACCATACAAGGAAGGTATGGGTCTATTTCATGAAGCAAAAAAGTGAGGTGTTTATGCACTTTCAAAATTTCAAAGTTAGAGATGAAAAACAGACTAAAAAAGATGTAAAGGCATTGAGGTCACATAAGGGGGAGAATACTTCTCTCGATAAATTCAATGGTTTTCTGTAAAAGCATGGAATTCAAAGGCAATTTTCATGTAGGTATACTCTGTAGAAAAATGGTGTTGCTGAGCGGAAAAACAGGGACATTGTAGAGGTTGCAGAGCGTTGATGAATGAAAAGAACATGCTTCATTGTTATTGGGTTGAGGCTGTTGTTATAGGTGTGTACATTATGAACAAGACCCCTACTATTGTAGTACATGATATGTCACTTGAAATGAAGTTCAGGTGAAAAACTAGATGTGTCAAATTTTAAAGTATTCAGATGTATTACTTATGTGCATGTTGTGGATAAACTAAGAAGAAAGCTTGATCCGAGAGAAAAAAATTGCGTGCTCATTGGAAATTTACTTGAGCAAAAATGGTACAAGTGTTACAATCCTATCATGGGTAAAGTGAGGGTGAGCAAGGATGTTGTTTTTGATGAAATGGCAAGTTGGTATGCTGATGTAAAAGGTGACTTGGGGGCTGATGTAAAACAAAATGTGGCTGCAAAATATACATGTGCGTAGTCACAAGTCTTGAGTGGGCCGCAAGTGTCATCTAGTGCAAGTCATGGTGAGAATCCATGGAGTGGAAGGTTGTGTGAAAGAGCGAGTCCTGCTAACTCTTAAAATGTATCAAGGAAAGGGAAGGAAAAAGTTGATGATTCCCCTAAGTTGCCAAATTTGAGGGCTAGTTATGATGATGGAAATAGCAGTGGTTTTGAGAAGAGTTTAGATGAGGAGTTTGGCATACCCTCTATGAAGACTCTGAGTGCAAGAAGAATGCAAGCAGGGAACAAGGAACTTGGAAGTGGTCCTAGACAACTCACGCCAGAAAGAGTAAGAAATCTTACGCACAGATTGACTTATGACAGTTATGTGGCTCATAATTGTGTATATATCGAGAAGATTACAAATGAGGTAGAATCCACATGTTTTGAGGATTCTTTCAAAGATTAAAAATGATGGCAAGCTATGGATGAAGAGATGGATACACTTGATGTAAATGGAACATGGGAATTGGTGCCATTACCAAAAGGTAAAAAGGATATTGGATGTAAATGGGTTTACAAAGTAAAGCATAATGCTGATGGTGGCAGTGTGAGAAGGTACAAGGCTAGGCTTGTAGCCTGTAACATTTAATGGTCTAGTAACTTGTATATAGCGGAACATAACATAGACATAGTGAGAATTTCATTAAGAATAGATTCCTAATGAACAGAGCAAGAGTGCTTGGATGGAGAGAGCAACAAAAGCATAACACCTACTTAGATAGGCATGAAAAATACTTCAAAAAGAGAGAGAAATTAAGCTATTGACAATAGTTGAGGACCGGATTTACATGGATCCGGTCCCCCCTCCAAAAGGCTTTGTATTATAGGTTTCCCCCATCAAGGGAGAGATTCTACAATACAATACTTTGTGTTCCTTCAATAACTTGATGGTGCAATGAAGATAGAAGCTTCAAGCACCAAGCTTACACTTGAAAACACAACATCAATTCCCTGATGGTCTTAGACCCAAGACCTCACACACCTTCAAAGATGGTGAGAGCTAGTGGGGTATGAGAGTAGATCGAGAGGAAGAAGGAGTATTCTTATGAGAAAGAAGTATGTCTCCTCACATAATCAGTCTTAATAGCTTAGCATAGATTAGTAATTATCATGGTAGAGGAGATGAGCATGCATTGGAGCTTGGCTCTTGGTTGGATTTTTATTACAAAGCCAAGAGTTGTTGGTGTAGGCCTCTCTTATCACAAGCTTGGAGTAGATGATGAGCTTTCCATTAAAGCTTGAGAAGGAGATAGTCTTCTGTACTTCACACACATGAGATTGTGTGAGTGTGTGTGTGACAATGCCTTGCAAAAATCAGCCCCCTATCTCTCTTGGTCGACCCCGCTTGCTAAATGCTCATGTTGGCATCCTATTGGCCCCTGCAAAGCTTAGCCAATGATAATTAAAAAGCATAAGTGATAGCCTTGTGACATGTGTCCCCCTTTCCCCTTTTGTGAGAGCTTTAGGTATTTAAATAATGCAATTAAACTTTTATTGGACCTCTTCGTCTTCTGACCAATAGGAATGAGGCAAGCCATTGGGCTGTTGAATGCTCATTAGACCCCTTGGGAGGGGGACTGTCCAATAGTCTTCTAGAGAGCTAAATTTCTATTGGTTCTTTTTTCAAGTGCTTTTAAATGAATTAAACTAAATTTACTCTAGCCTAATTCTCATTGGTCCACCTCTATGGCCATCCAATAAGATTTGAATGCACCTTGGGGGCAATTGGGCTAGGAAGTTGAAATGTGTCCAGTATGCCCTTTGTGTAAAGGGAGCTTGGAAGAGTGTGTGTGTGTGTGTTTATCTCTCATCCCCTACCTAAAAGCTTGCCCCCTCCTAGATAGGGATGTGGGAGGACTTTTGAGTCGTCCCACATGCATCCAATTTACCCTAAGGCTTGACCATTGGACGCTACCTTTGAATTTTGGAACCTTAGCATTTTGGAAGTGTTAATGGGCTAAACCTTAGTTTCTTTGAGCCCCCTTGATGCACATTTCTCTTTTGCAGATGTCCCCCCTTTGGATCCTTATTTTCCCTCCTTTGGATCCCTACTGTGATCGGTCTACCAGCCTAAGCAATATTCTACCTTTTTGTCCCTTGGTACTTCCCCATATTAAATGATCAGTTTAACATGAGAAAATAATTTAAGAGAATTATATATTAGTTATTATGACATTACCTCTCTCTTGAAATCATAGTGGTCCTTGACTTTGAGGTAGAGAAGATAAAGCCTAGTCACTAGTCCTTTTTCTAGCGGGTAGAGGATCCCTATTTCACACTACGCCATCATTCTAGAATGGATGACTAATCCATTTGGTGCTTGAGACCCTTAGTTTCTACAAGCATGTATGCACATTAGTTGTATCAATCTTCCATAGTAGAGTGACAAGCTCTACTTGGTGTTTAGAAGACGTTGTCTCCGCAAACTTGATTCTAAGCATGCATACTTCTTAACATTTGTGCACATAAAGAAAAAGAGAGTCTTATAAGACAAAAACGTTATGCATTTTAAACATTTTTACATTTTCTTACTCTAGGGAAGCATTGTAAGCATTGACAAGGTTTAAGTTATCCTTTAATTGTATGCCTTGCATCCATCTAGCATCTTCGAAAGGATAGTTCTTAAACTTAACAAGATACCATTGGATAATCTTATCGCCTCTCAATACCTTGTCTTCATGTCGGAGAATGGACTCCGGTTGCAGCACCTTTTCTTAGTCCTCAATCTCCAGTGGGTCTTCAATAGTTGGTTCTTGAGGTGGCTCTCCTTTGTAAGGTTTTAGTAGGCTCACATGGTAAGCATTGTATATGAGCCAATGACTAGGCAACTGTTAGGTAAAGGCGGTGTTCCTCTGTGCTTTGCCCATGTCCGTCGGCTAGTGTCCACCCACCCACATTTATCTCCTTATTCTTTATACATACAAAGAATAAGGAGCTCTCACTCACATTCTCACATGGTGCTCACACAGTGAGATTTGGGAGCTCCACCCACATCCTGTTTCGTGCTCTCTCTCTCTCTCTCTCTCTCTCTCTCTCTCTCTCTCTCTCTCTCTCTCTCTCTCTCTCTCTCTCTCTCTCTCTCTCTCTCTCTCTCTCTCTCTCTCTCTCTCTCTCTCTCCCCTTCTCACTCTCCGCACGCGCACATCATTCACTCACTCACAATTGGTATGAGAGCTTTGGATTCGCGACAGATGGAGTCCTATAGAGAAGTGAGCTTTCAACTATGGTGAGCTCGCTTTCGGTGGAAGCTTGAGATCGGTGAGCAACCACCAGATCTGTGCTCATGCAAGCTTGAGGGACATTCCCAACCTAGAGACGAGGGTGTATTGCAAGTGTGTATGCTTTTTTGCAGCCATAATTGCTGAAAGAATGCATATTTTCATTTCCACAAGTCATTTTTCGGGCTCCAAATCAGTGTACTTTGCATAACTTTTGCATACGGAATGCAATTTATGCAAGGTTAGGGTGTAACCTGGGGTTTTGGCATGCTCCGGACACAATGATGATGTCCATTTGGACTGATTTTTACCTCTATAATTTCTGAAATAGCAGTTGCTTGTTGTGTGTAGAGGATTCCACACATGGTTTGCTTTTGGATGCGAGAGTGGTATTGGCTGCAAGTTTGCTCACAGGTGGGAGGATATGATGTATGATTTGTGTGGTCTGATGCTCAGGAAGACTCATGTGATTGTAGTTTGAGCTCGGCAATCTATGCCTTGAACATGTTTTTTTTTACGGTCACAAGTAGAGCAGATACTTGTGTACTAGATTTGCGGGTGTTTGCAATGATGTATGCAAAGTGTGGAGATTGGTGCATCCATGTGGAGTGCGGTTTGATTCGCTTTGGTTACTCATGGATTTGAGCGTGCAGTCACTTTGGTTACTGGTTTTGTAGCCATTTTGCTGACAAAAATTTGGCGAATATTTACAGACTTACTTATTCACAATGCTCGGGTGGTACGAAAGTGTCTCTTAGGTCGGTTTTTAGTTGAATCCACCTCAATGAAACCAGACTCTCCTCTGCACACAGTAGCATTGCAACCCTCCATGTTTATCTTGAACCATTGTACGTCAAATAAGGCGACAAAAAATCCTCTATAATCGATCCTCAAAATCTCTTCTAGCATGCCGAAGTAAGTGAGTTCTGCCACCACAGGATCTGCATCATGAGAGGACCGTCATCGACTAGACTGTTCAAATTTTGCCATGATTTCACAATCTTGTGTAAAAAGCGTTTTGTTGATCCGTTCCACCCTTAAATGTCGACATTTACACCATGTTGCTGTGTATGACTTATACTACAACCAACAAAGATTATGAGTGTCCGTTCAAACATCTAGAAAGTTGCTAGTCGTACATTGCAAACTTACCTTGGTTGCGCAACCCCGACAGTACTCCCACTCCTCCTTAGTCACTTCTTCACCGCACTGTTGTGCACTTTTTAATTGGTTGTGCAACCATCTTAAGCTCTTGAATGTTGGTAGGCTCTCCAGACCCACCGGATAATGCATTGGCGGTCGTCTTCCCCGTCTCAATTCGCTTCGTGTCCTTTGTCGCTCTTGCTTTGCATCCTCATAATGTGAAATCCACTTTTTCATCACTAGATTGTGAAGCATGCAAAATCGTGAATTTGTGAGCATACCAAGAAACAAACGATTAGAATGCTAGGAAATCATCTCCACCACCATTGAATTAAGTTCACAAATCATCACAACCCAATTCCACGTGACCACAACAAAGGATATGCCAGACGACATCATAATGGGAATGCCAATGGCCCAGAAGATGTTAGAGATATAGAATTCAAACATGACGGAGTCATCAAAGACAATCAAGAATGAAGACCAAGACTGGTCACCCACGAACGACAACACACAATCCTCAAGCACAATTCAAATGGAAGATCTTATTGAAGATGATTCATCTCCATCGAGCAGAAATTCAGAAGAGCTTAAAGTAAATCAGGCAATAGCAAGTGCAGATCAAATAGAGCAAAGAGCAACCACGGAAGCTTTTGAGCAAAAATTGCCACCAAAGCAAGAAGTTAAGAAGAACGAGGTTGCAGACAATCAAGAAGAAATAGGAAGTCCAAAGTTCCAGACATTGCCAGTTGAATCAACCAATGAAAGTTAGATTGTCCAATTAAATTGCCAAGAAAAGCCTAAATTAGCCATAACTTGCTCAAACAGAGTTCAAACTGAATTTTGTGAGTGGACAGAGCATAAGGGGGCTACTGAGAGTGAGCATAACCAAAATAGTCCAAATCTGTAAAAAAAGACATCATACGCGTATAATGTCTTTTTCAGCATAACAGCAACAAAATTCTCACTTGATGAAACAGAAGTTGTCCAACTGACAAGATTAAACAATTGACCAAGTATCAGTCAGTTTGGATCAATTCTGACCACAAAAACTTGGGAAAACAAATTGCCGAGACGGAAAAGTTAAAGTCCTTTAGGGGAATTGATGAATTTGAGATCGGGCAGGAATCTCCAGAATAACCAACCAAAGCAAGGGGAGCAAGCAAGTGTCATATCAACCGAGGGAAGTGTAAACCAAAGTTGGGTGCAACCATTAGAGCCGATCTTTGAAGGAAGTGTTTCTGATACTTCTTCGGAGAGATCTTACGAGATTTTCACCGAACACTTGGAACACTTGAACTTGAACAACAGAGAAAATATGGCAGCAGGATCATCAAACCCTTCCGCCACAATGAAGCTATTGTTCATAAAATACCAGTACAACAATGAGCAAGGTGCCAAGATCTACAAAGATGGAATGGACCGCTATTGTGTAAAGATAGAAGATAGACCTAGTGAGTTCAAGGACTTAGTGCCTGTGAGCTATAGCGGAGATAGATATCTAGATGACGAGGGTACCATGTACTTGGTAGTCCTAAACCCTAACATTGTGGACAAGTGGGGATTGACGGGCACCAAAGCCAAAGTAGATGAAGAACTTGAGGAGAAAGCACCAATAATGAACTTCCCTAATGCGAGGTTAAGAAGAGAGAATGAAACTACAAGGATCAACACTGATAACATCTTTGTGGGGCTATACAAATATAATAATGGGGAGCAAGATCTCTATTATAGATGTGAAGAACCCTACACCAGAGAGTTGACAGACCAAAAAAGACTTTATGTCTTTACCTACACAGAGGGATCGGAAGTGAAAATTGCCGCTTACGACAAGTATGGGAGGCAATACTCAACAATGGGCAAGAAAGATTTAGAAGGATATACATACTTTGGGGGATCACTACATCAGTATTATGTTACTTCTAGCTCACAAAGACCAGCACCAACAAATGGAGTGCAAAACCCAATGACGACAGGAGGACAAAGAACTCAGGCTGCTGACTCGTTCAGTCAACCTCAGTACTCGAAGCCCGGACCAATGGGATCATTACATTCCAGAGAGTCAATGGATACGAATCGAGGTAGTGCAGTTCCAATCCCCATGTATAACACTCCAGTTCCAAGGTTCGAAGCGGAACCATCACAATTACCTCCTAGTAGTAGATTCAGAGCAGGGGAACCGACAAGGGTAACCCATGAAGTCCATGATGCTAGAGAAAGCTTTAGCCGGGACACAGGAGCAATGAGAATGGTAGCAGACCATAGACGTATGAGACCATCTCAAGTAGCCAAGTGTATGCCAAAGAAGTATGGTGGTTCAGGAGATCCGTATGCACATGTGTCACTCTTTAAGCAAGTCTTAAGAGCTGAGCAGATAACCGATTTCCATACACAATACGAGGGATTTGGTCTTACTCTGGAAGGTACGGCATTGACATGGTTTCAACCACTGAACATAGGGGGATTCCATGACATTGACCATTTGGTAAGAGAGTTTGCTGAGGAATTCTCAAAACGAGGGATTAAGCACAATACGGTCTCACAAATATATGCTTTTAAACAGAGAGAACACGAAAAAGTGAAGGAAGCTTCACTTCGCTTCAAACAATACATTGAGAGATGCCTAGTACGTGAACGACCACAAGATGACAGACTATCTGTTCTCTTTATTGAGGGACTGAGAAACGACACTCTCAAGAAGGACTTGCACTTGAAAGCTTGTACAAGTTTCGAGCAAGTAACGAGAGAGGCATTGTACTTATTGGATAACTGTACGGTTTATGGAGAGGTGTCAGCGGATACAGATTTTGCATCCACTAGCTCTTCCTCCGTAGCGAGCGAGACTACCACTAAAAAGAATGTTCAAACAACAACCATGCCAAATGTAGAGCAAATGATAGAAGATGCGCTAAAAAGGATGGCACCATACCAAAAACCATTGCCAAAAACACTGAAATGGTGTGCTATTGAACAAAAATGGACAAACCATCCAACAAAGGAGTGCTATTACAACAAAGGGTATGTAAGGGAGCATCAGTATGCACCTCCTGCTCAATTAGCACCACCTCAGGTACATCGAGTACCTCGATACCCAACGGGAAATGTACCAGGACCTATGGGGATAGAAAGACCGCAACCGGTATTGGGACAACAACCACCTTTACCAGGAGCAAGACCAGTGGGCATTAGATATGCACCAACCTTAGAGAATCAGGAAGAACAAGCCCTAGTGCATGTTCAAGCCTATTACGAAGAATTTGGTGCACACATGTCTCCAACTGTGTATTACCCACCAGAAGAACCCAAACAACCAGAACCATGGGGCATGATGGGGAATGTTGGAACACCAACAGTTACAAGTGCTTCTGATGAAGAGAGATACAATTTGGACGCAAGAACATTGATGTTCATAGCTCATGGAGGGTTAATAGGACAAAGATCATCCTATCCACAAAGGACGAATCAAATGGGACCAAGACCAGCATTAGGACCCTGTTACAAGTGTGGAGGTGACCATCTAATGAATGTTTGTCCACATACGGAAATCATTAGAATTAACGCTTATTGCACTGAGTGTGGGGTTACTCACTTCATTGAGGATTGTTCAAAGAATCCAAACAAAGTGCAAAAGACGACATTGAATATGCTAAAAACTATTCCTACCAGTAGTGGGTCTGAAAATGAAACTCTGATACCAACGCAAGTTGTTACTAGAGCTCAAGCTAAGAAAACCACTAGAGAACCTGAGAATGGAAAGTTAGCGACTGAAGTGGTTAGTCAAGGACCGCGGAGTCAGAGAAACACATGGAAAGCTAGAAAAGCACGCATGAAGTTGAGAAAAGAACGTGAAGACGCTATCCTAGCTGAGGAACTAAAGCGAACTAAAGATAGATTAGAAAAACTTGAGAGTCAAAACGGGAAACGAGAGATGAGCCCGGAAAGAACGAAACAAAATAGTATCAAAGAAACAACGAGCTTAAGCTCAGGGGGATCAGTGCTAGTCGACAAAGTACACGAACCATTGGACGCACTGATGAGAGCTTACGAAGCTAGGTTAAAGACCAACCAAACACAAGAACAGAGGTGGATGAGATACCCAAACGCGGAATTGGAAAAGCAGAGACTTGAAATGTGCCAAAGAATAATCGAGATTGCACAAGCCTTGTTAGAACCACCAAGAGAAACAATGAATTGTGGAACGGAAAACCCAATTCAGCAAGAGACTATCATTTCACGGGTAGCTGAAAAGATTCCTAGTGCACAAAAGCCTGAAAATACACACAAGGATGACCGCATAGTATTGAACACAACCGATCAGGAGATAGAGAGTTTTCATCCAGCCATACAGAGGTCTTACGGAAGAGACGAGGATTACAATGAATTTTGGAAACAAGTGAGAGAGGCAAACTTTGCAAATGAGCTAAGTTGCCAAGCTAATCAGACAAATTGGGAAAAGGACATCAGGAATCCTCCCATAGTGGAATTTGAGGCAGGATCTCAAGTGGACTTGGATCTGCAATCTTACTGGGGAGATGGGGGCTCTGTTAGAACAATGGAGAGCAAACCTCACTCACTGAATACCTTACCTTCATACTTAGGAGAGTATGAAGCAAAATCCAAGATTAGAGCACTTCCCTCACAAAGAATCTCATCAGAAAAATTCATGGACTCGCAAGGATTGATAGAGATCTTGTCAACACCAGTGACATGCACTATCACTCTAGCTGAGCTTTTGAGGCTAAGACCACATATGTGGACCACTGTAGGAAAATTCTTGGAGAAATTTGGGATAAAAGACCCAACATCGAGACTGCAAGAGGGTATACAAGAGCTGAGTAAACCACAAAAAAACGCTAAGCCTGTACCCTTAAACAAGGTTGGAGAGTATTGCGAAGGTGAAGAGGGGAATACAACCTTACCAGTTGAATTCCAAGGAGTGAAGACGATGGCAATACTAGACAGCGGAGCTGGGGTAGCCATTGCTACAAAAGAAATCTGGAAAAAATGGGGGAAACCAGCAATAAGGAAGACTAGGTTGAAACTCCAATTAGCAGATGGAAACATGGAGAAACCTATGGGGTTATTAGAAAAAGTCGTAGTGACTTCTTGCGGCATTGAATACGAACATACTTTTGCTATTGTCGATTTTGGCAAGGAGAATAACTATGATATCATACTGGGAAGACCATTCATGAGACAGTTGAAAATGGTCCAAGATTGGGGCTACGATCACATATACCTGAGAAATATGGAAACCACTACACGTGTGAACCTGAGAGACCATAGCTACAAAGATGTGAACCGAACACCGATAGAGGAGTTTGATTCAGCTACTTTGGCTGGATCCGAATTTCCAGCCTGGTTAGGTAAGCCCAAGGAGTTATGGATGTGTGGAGCCTCGAAATGTGGAAGTCTGAGGCGAGAAGAATATGTTTTAGAAAGGGCTATCGAAGACAAAACTTATATAGGAGAACCCTTTCCAGAGGACACACTTGAGCCATTAGAATGGACACACATTCTAGCAACCCTAGATGTTTGTGCAATTTCGGATGGTCCCACAACGAAATTTTGCGACAAGGACGGGTACGACGTGGTTCCGTACTTCATGTTGAGAACTATACTCGAAAAAGAAACTGAAAAGAACAATACACTGGAAAAGGAAGATGAAGAAGAGGTGTTTCACGACATTCCCAATCATCCAGAGTGGGAAAATGAAGCAGACAACGAGTCAACGGACAATTCAAGCGGAAACGAAGAAACTATAATGGATGTCCGATTTTATGATTTTCCGAACCGAACTAAACAACGCCAGAAACGCTATAGAGCAAAGAGAAAAACAAAGGGGGTTAGAACCAATCCGATGCCTAGAATAAGAGGAAAAAATCAATTCCTAATGCTAATAAAGGCGGAAGATTGTGTTAAGGATGAGATTTCTGGAAGAATGAGAGGCCATGATCAAAAGAGCTTACGAAAAGACAAAAGAGGCTCGAGAAATCAAGTTCAAAGGAATGGAACGAAAACTGAAACAGAAAAATCAGAAAAGAACAAGTGCAGCAGAGAACACACGGAGTCCAAGTTAGAACGTAGAAACAAGTACAAAGAGCTCAAGAAAACTCTGAAAGAAGTTTGGACGACAGAATTTGAGAGTGGACAGGACGAAAACGCCAAAATCAAGGAAAACATGGATGTTCCCTCTCACTATAGGAAATTCACAATAGAGGATAGGAAGGTGGTATTAACCCAACCTATTCGAGAGAGAAGGGAGAACGAATCTTATGACGGACCGGAGGATGCAAAAAAAGTGGATTTAGCAGCTCCAGGTGAGACACCTAGACCGGTGTACATAGCCACGGATTTGTCTCCAGGCGAGGAAGAGAGACTTTTGAGTCTTCTCAGAGAGTATAGGGATGTGTTTGCATGGTCTTATAAGGACTTAAAGGGAGTTGACCCATCGATATGCCAACACACAATCCCACTGAAACAAGACGCAAAGCCTAGCAAATAGAGACCATACACATATAATGATACATTTGCTAAGCGAATCAAAGAAGAGATAGATAAGGTAATGGAAGCTGAATTCATATACGAGATTGAACACACCGATTGGGTATCTCCGATTGTGGTAGTACCCAAGAAGAACAGAAAACTCCGAGTGTGTGTCAACCTAAAGAAAGTGAATGCTGCAACAATCAGGGACAATTATCCCCTGCCGATAACTGATCATGTTCTAGAGCGTGTATCAGGGAAAACAGCATACTCTTTTCTTGATGGTTTTTCAGGATATAACCAGCTAGCCATAGCACTGGAAGATCAACATAAAACAGCTTTTGAAACGGAGTGGGGAATTTATGCTTATCGGGTTATGCCTTTTGGTCTGACCAATGCTCCCGCAACCTTCCAGAGGCTGATGACGCATGCTTTCAAAGAACACTTAAGGTTGTTTCTAAAAATATACATGGATGACTTATGTGTACATTCTCTTATGAGAGATGAGCATCTAGAACACCTAAGAAAAGTATTTGAGAAATGTAGGACATATCGCATTTGTCTCAATCCTGAGAAATGTGTGTTTATGGTCCGACAGGGCAGAATTCTGGGACATATTGTCTCACATTACGGAATATCCACGGATTTAGAAAAGATAAAAGTTATAGTGGATATGCCTAGACCAACCAATGCGAAACAATTACAGAGGTTTATGGGACATTGCGGATATTATAGACGATTCATTTACATGTACGCTATAATAGGCCAACCACTTTACAGGCTAATAGTGAACTTTGAATGGACAGAGGAGTGTGAGGAATCATTCAAGAAATTGAAAGAGGCACTCATTACTGCTCCAGTCTTGAAATCACCAGATTGGGAGAAGATATTCCATGTGCATATAGATGCTTCGGCATATGCAATAGGATGCATTCTGGCTCAGCCAGAAGAAGGAAACATGGATTTTCCTATCTGTTACGCCAGTCGACAGCTCAACAATGCAGAGAATAATTACACCACAACAGAGCGAGAAGGATTAGGAATGATATATGCTGTGAAGAAATTTCGGCATTATCTTCTAGCCAACAAGTTTGTGTTTTTTACGGATCACCAAGCCTTGCTCTACCTAGTGAATAAACCATGCAATACCGGGAGAATAGTGAGATGGTTCATTATCTTACTGGAATTCGACTTCACGGTAGTAGTAAAGAAAGGAAAAACACATCTTAGAGCTGATCATCTTTCGCGATTGAAGAATGGAGGAGACCCTATAGGAGTAGATGACGACATGCCAGACGCGTACTTGTTCAACATAGAAATGATACCGAAGTGATCTCAAAATGTCGTTAACCTATTAACCAATGGAGGAGAGTTCGATAGAAGAGAATACAACCAGAAACATATTGCTATTCAGCAATCCAAGAATCTTCAATTGGTTGCAGGAAGGTTGTATCAATTGGGAAATGATCATGTTTTACGACTATGCATCAATCCTGAGGAATATAGTATATATCTGTGCAAAGCACATGTTCAGGAATGTGCATTTCATTGTTCAAGAAGGAACACATATAGGAATTTGTTACAATTGGGAGTCTATTGGCCAGGAATGAAAGAAAGCGTACATGAATATGTCACTGTATGTATTGTTTGTTCATCAAAACCGCCAGCAGAGTATTCGACATTATATCAGATAGCGATCGCTCCAGAATGGAGTCAGTATATTTTTGAATGTCTCACAAATAGAACTTTCCCAGAAGGAACGTCAAAAGCTCGTCAGAAATCTGTAGAGACAGAAGCTAGATATTACGCTTTAATAGGAGATCAACTCTATAAGAGAGGTAAAGACAACCAACTTAGGATTTGCGCATCAGAGACTGAGTATGTGATAATACTAGAGCAAGCTCATGGAGGAGTAGGTGGAGGCCATTTCTCAGGTGATAAGACAACAAAACTTGTCTTAGCCGCAGGAATATGGTGGCCAACATTACATATGGACGCTGAGGAATACGTTAAACGGTGCGATGACTGTCAGCGGACCAAAGTACCACTTAAAAGAGATGATATGCCGCTTAGACCAATGATGGGGGCAAGAGCTTTTGCAAAATGGGGGATTGATTATGTCAGACCCATTTCACCTCGTGCATATAAGACTCATGCACAATACATCGTTGTGGCTACAGACTATCTAACAAAGTGGGTCGAAGCAAAGACAACTCAAAAAGCGGATGCCAGGACCACGGCACAATTTCTATATGAATACGTCTTTGTACGATATGGATTGCCAATAGAAATTGTGAGTGATCGAGGCACACATTTTATAAATGAAGTGATAGAGATCCTTCTAGATGAATTCATGGTAATCCATAGGAAATCAGCCCCGTATCATCCACAAGCAAATGGACAAGCTGAAGCAACAAACAAAACCATATGCACGGTCCTCACGAAGATTGTATCTGAGTCGAGAACTGACTGGGACCAGAAGTTGCATTCAACATTATAGGCATATAGGGTAGCATATAAAACATCAATAGGAACGACCCCATATAACATGGTTTTTGGGCTAAATGCTATCTTACCAATAGAATTCTTGATTTCAACCTTAAGGGTGGCTAAGGATCTAGAGTGGACAGGGCACGAGCTTTCTGATAGAATAGATGACCTGGAAAAGCTAGACGAGCTTCGCCTAAAAGCAGTAGCTTCTATCTACGCTCAAAAAAGGTGACAAAAAGAATTTTTTGATAAGCATGTGCGGACTAAAGAGTTTAAGGTTGGGGACTATGTCCTAGTTTACACTCTGAAACAACATGCTAAGAAGCTTAAAAAGCAAGGGATGGGACCTCTGGTGATTAAAGATCTATCACCAAGTGGAGCCGTCAAGCTTGCTACATTAGACGGAGAAGAAATGCCCAATTGGATTAGTGGATGCAGAGTGAAAAAGTATCTTTTTCCGCTAACACAAGACATGCTTCTCAAAATACATCAAGAAAAGCTGCGTGTCCAGATAAAGAAAAAGATTGCGGAGGAAGCGCAAGCCGAGGCGAAGGAAAGAATGGAGAAAAGAAGACTACTACGTCAGAAACAACGCAATGAAGGAACAATACGAATAAACGCAGTCAGTATAACAGAAATGGATAATGACAAAGAAGAACCTATCATTGAATGCAAAGTAGGAACCAACCAAATCAAAGCCAGAGCACTATTGGATTCAGGAGCTCAAACTAACCTACTTTCACTCAGTTTGTATAGACAATTGACAAAGGACACTAAACTATAAACTGCCAAGCAAGAGTTAAAGAGTTACTCTGAGAATTCAATCAAAACTGTCAGATGCACAGTTTTACATATACAGATTAACCAGTATGTGTATCCTCATATGTTATACGTGGTTGAAGACCAAGCTACACAACATCCATTATTGCTAGGACAACCATGGCAGAAGCAATACAATGCAATGATTGAATGGAGTTCTAAATCAGTGCTTATCCAATACGAAGGTGAAAGTCAATCAGTTAAGTTCACCAAAGGATCAGAGACAACTCCAAAGGAAGAATCCAAGAACAAAGGTAAACAACAACCAAAGAAAAAGAAGCAGCAATGGCAACCAAAAGTTTCTATACAACTGGATTGCTCTTCGACGAGGAATTCTCAACATTGGATAAGGAAGACAAGCAATAATATAACAGCTCAACCTTGGGAAAAAACGGAGTCAAATTTGGTATGGAGACCAAAAAAGGTTGTGCCAGAGAACACAAAGGTGGAAAACAGAGTCTTCAATACCAGACAACAGAGTGATTCCAGACAATCAAGGACAGTGAAACAGATCTGGATTCCAAAGAAGTTCATGACGGCACAAAGCTAGAGCAAGCAAATTTGGATCCCAAAGATTTGTAAACAGGAACTCCCTTCAGTACAATCAACGGAAACTCCTAGGTATTTCAAGTCGAGGAAATCAACACAAAGAACAAAGCACGTTTGGGTCGCAAAGAGTTTGTGGCAAGCACACGTGAAGCGGAAGCAGATTTGGATTGCGAAAAAGAACAACAAAGTAAAGAAGAATCCATCTACTGATTCTACTACCGAAGTGCCAAAACCAACCCAAAACCCGACCACCAATCCTTCAATCAAACAAAGAGCAGCTTTATTGGAAAGACTGTTGTATCATCGCTCTGCAATTGCATTGGGAACTTATGACCAAAAAAACTACAATGCTTCGCCCACAGACACTTCATAGTCGTCCGGGAGGACTCAGACTAGGAGGGGGGGAGGTATACAGGTATACAGGAGCTACAAAGCAGCTACAAGCGACAAAAACAAAGAAAAACAAAAATTATATTACAAGGGCAGTGTCTTACATGATTTTGCAATTTTTATGTTTGATTGCGGATATTGATAATATTTATGCCCTTATATACCTTGTTTTGCAACAAGAAGAGATCAAATGATGAATTTGGGTCTCTAGACGTGTAAATATCACTAAATAAGAGTGTTTTTGGAGCTAGAAAGTGGAAAAAAGTGGTAATCCAAGTCCAGAAATCACAAATAAGTGTATATTCATATACACAGGGTTACCAGCTATTTATCGTGTATGTTTGGAATTTTTTGGCTTCAATTTGCTATTTTCCTTTATTTTTTATGATTTTCTTAATAAAAATAAAAGAAAAATAAAAAAGCAGGTGAAACGAGATCGAAAAAAAGAAAGAAATAGACGGTGATGGTCCTAATGACAAGGGCAACCCATGGTAAAAATTGGGTACAGTTCTGAAAAAGTTGCGGAAAGCCCGAAATGACAGAATTTTGGCAAAGTCGACCGATTTCTCAGAAACAGGTCAAACGGAGTCCAAATTGAGAAATTTCAAATCCTAAAGTGCATTTCACAACAAGATAGGAGCACATGTCAAATTTGGTAACAAGTGATCCGGGAAGTCCGAAGTTAAGTATTTTTCACTTCACTTTCAAGCTCATTTCCACTATTACCTTCTTGGAGAGAGCAAAGAGCACACAGGAGCATCCAACCTTCTACAGCCTTCTACGACTGCTACGAGAGCTCAGAGGAAACCAGACATGAGAGGTAGACTCGTTGCCATAAGCTTTTGATGCTTATCATTAACTTTTGTCGCGAAAACTGACCAAAACCAAGAAACAAGAGCAGACGGGGAATGCGGTAGAATGCTAGGTAGTGGCACAACCACCTAATCAAACCTCGCAAGAACTTATAGGTGGGTTACCCTAGTATAGAAGATGGGTTTCTAACACTCAAAGCTCGAGAAAGAACGACTGGAAAAACCCTAGGTCAACAGAACCTGCAAGAGGCAAACAGGAAAAAGTTGCCGAAATGACACAAAACTTCTCAGGAAGCTTAACAACATTGAGGGCAATGCAACCATGGAATATCTCTAGGTTTGGACCACCAAAAGTAGGTCAGAACAACCGATTCGGCTGCGGACACACAAAGCGTCATTTTGGCATAACGGCTGAAATTGACGACCGAATGAAATGAAACTCCACAAGCAGCTTCAAATATACATGGATGACTTATGTTTGCAAGCAAAACCCAAAAGAAAGCTGATTCACTTACCGATGGTGAAAAAGTCGCTTTCGAGCAACCAAAAGGAGAAAGATGGAGAACGGGAAGCCAAAGTCAAGTTCAACCAAATAGATGGCTTCACAACATATCCAATGAGCTGGAAATACAACTCTCGAGAAGAAAAGTTGAAGAAATTCAACTCCAAGGCAAAAAGACGACTTCGGAGACTGAAATGCCTATAAGGGGGCTTTTTAGCTAAACTGATGATTTTTTAAGTTGAAAACTAGTTAGAAGGGCTTAGGGCACTAGCACAAAGCATTCTTTGCACAAAAAGACCAACATTTCAAGAAAAGACATCATACGCGTATGATGTCTCACAGCATGAATTTCACATCCATTTCAACATTTGAGTGCATAGCCTCATTCCACATGTTAATCACATCCTATGAACCAAGTATCATGAGAATTGGAGTTAGAAAACCCAAGGAAAACCAAAAAGACGCAAAGTAGGCCATAAAATTGATTTTTGGTCCTAATTTTGTCAAAATAACTCCAAACTCATTGAAACTTTGTAGGATTGTTGATTAACACATCTACAAGCTATCTGGAACCAAAAAGCACCATTTTGACACAAAAGACATCATACGCGTATGATGTCTATTTGCACTTACAGAGCCAAAACTGCTCATTTGTCATCATACATCCATTATATATATCTAATACATGCTACATATGAAATTGGGAACCATTTGGTCAAGAGGATCACCCCATTAGCCAATTTGAGGAAAAATCCTTCACCTAAAGCCTATTTTTGGCCCAAATCCAACATACTCAAGTCCAAACCAAGATTTGAGTAGATATAGTCCTTCACTAGTACATGGGGAGTCCACAGAACCAATCCCATGCAAAATTGATGAAAAAGACATCATACGCGTATGATGTCTCCGAAGCCATTTTTAGCCCAAAATCTATCCAAACTTCATAAATCCACTGAATAAGCCTATCTAAAGCCAAATCCAAGCTTATAGAGAAATTTGGTCCAAAAATAAACTAAAGACATCATACGCGTATGATGTCTCACTATGTGATTTTGCCACCTCAGGGCTTCAACCACCAAACAGAAGTGATCTACATGCCATTTGAAAGTGAACCACCAAGTTTTATCCAATTTGAATCATAAAATCCAAATCCCTTTCAAAATTTTACCAAGAGTCGGAACTGGACTAAACTGGCCAAAACTTGACCAAATGGTATCCAAACTCAAATCCAAGCATATGATACTCATGTATACACTATCAGCTACAAGCACAACCAATATGAAGTCATTTTGACACAAAAGACATCATACGCGTATGATGTCTCCAGCATGATTTTGAGCCCAGTTTGCATATTTTTTCACCTACCTTGCATCCTTAGGCCCTGAATAGCTCATGTTTCAATTTTCAAGTCATTTGGATAGTTAAAAGCTTCATTTCGGCTTTCAGTACTAAAAAGACGCTAACTTCTGAAATTGGAGTTACAGGATCCATGGATTCCGCCAAGTTATCGGCAACGAAGAGAAAAAGACCGGCAATCAAAGATGCTCTTGCAGAAGCGGAACCCTTTGACATTCTAGCAGAAACCCTCAAGCCAACCAAAACTTGGGTGGAGGAAGCAGTATTGGAGAAAGAGGGAATATTAATAAAGATCTACCAGGGGACTTTCAGAGATCCTCAAGGGCAAGCGGTGGATGTACCGATGATCCCAAAGGAATTGGTAGATTATAGCAGGTCAGAAGACATCAGCAGGTACCTGGAAAGGACAGACTTGCACAGTTTCTTCACCTCGAGACCATCAAGTGTGGATACAAGAAGAGTGTACGAGTTGACAACATCCATTCAGAAGGATGGGAAAGCCACATTGACAGCCATGGATGGAGAGAAAGTAGAAGTACAGATCACTCCACAGCTCATTGCAGACGCATTGAAGCTGCACAACAAAGGGAGCTCTGTCAGGGGAAGAAGGGAGGCCATAGAGGTCTATGGATCCAAGAAACAGAATGCAACCTATGGAGATATGGCGGACCAAAGAGCGGCAACCCTTTGCCGACTGTACAACCAGTTTCTCCATGTTTGCAATAAACGACCGCAAAAGTATACGACACCACCCCATGCCATTGCGACCACCATCACAGGGGCATTAAAGAGCAATATGCCAAAAGAGGTGAATTACGCTCAACACATCCACGAGCAAGTAATTGCCATGCACAACGAGAAGCCAAAGTACATAGGAGGAGCGGAAATTCTGACAAGAATAGCTTATGAAGCTATTGGAGCTAGAGATCAGTGGCCAAAGGTTCCCTCCCAGAATGAGTGGCTTAGAGAAGCCGACGAGGAGGAAGAACAACCCGAAGTATCCAAGAGGGCGTCCACAAGAGCACGCCGGAAACTAGAAATAGTTTCAGAACCTGAAGAGGAGGTGGACGAGCCGCTTATGAAGAAAGTAAAGAAGAAGGTTGCTCCCAAGCAAACCAAAAGTCAGAAAATGGAAAAAATGGAAAGACTAGTGGAGCAGTTTAGGGCAGAAAGAGCTCTAAAGGGTGACTTTGAAGAAAAGTGGGTGCCAGACCCCACCAAAGTCGTAACTAGCTCAGCCAGGACACATGTTGATCAATACGATCAATATATTAAAGCTTATGGGAGTCAGAGGCTATACTGGAGCAGCAACCTGTCGAGCCATACACTAAAGAGGAGGTACAGCTTTTAAAAGCCGAGCTGAAAAAGGACGACAAGGGGAAAGGGAAAGTAGATGAGTCTACTAAATCTCAAGAGAAAGAGGGGCAAGCCGACAAGGGGAAAGCCAAGGAAGCTGAGGACAGATACCCCTCTATGACTGATGTACCAAGCCCGAAGAAGACGAAAAATATCGTGGAAGAGACCACAATAGAGATGGACACAGATGATTTGGAAAAGCCGAAGGCCGAGACCAAAGAAAAGGAGATAGATCCAGTTCAGCAAAAGAGAAATGATTATGAGGATTTGGTAGCGATAGGATACAGTGAAGCAGAGGCCCTTGAGGCAGTTTATGGGATCACCCTACAAAAACAAGATGATCGGAGAGGGACGGAGGAAAAAACAAAGAGTACAAAAGAAAGTGAAGAGAAACTGGACGAACAGAACGTACTAGAAGAGCCGAAGCCAGTGGAGGTGGTGGCAGAAAGAGCTTTAGAGTTGACAGATGAAGATGAAAAAGACATGCACATGGTGCATGAACTGCTAGGCAAGATCAAAGAAAGATCCAGGGCAAAGGAAGTAGAGATTGAGACAGCCAAACAAAGGGAAGCAGAGTTGCAGAGGAAATTAGAGAATGCTATGACTGAATCTGAAAGTCATAAAGCATCACTCTATGACGCGGAAAACGAGAGAGACGGCTTGATACTCCAGCTAGCCGAGGCTTCAAGAGAGGTAACAAGTGCACAGGAAGCAAAGGAGCGGATAGAAGATGAGTTGGAGGCATCCAAGGATGAGCTCATTGAGCTAAGGGAAAGAGTCGAGCTCCAAGAAAGAACAATCACTAGACTTAGGACTACCCCTAGAGCTAGCAGAGAAGGAACCGAACAAGAAGGAACTCTCGTACCAGCTTTAGAAGACCAGATCCGAAGCTTACAAAGAGAGCTGAGATTAGAGCAAGTGCAAAGGTTGCACATTGCGGAGGGATCATTGGCCGCAGAGGAGAGGCTCACATTAGAAAATCAAACACTAAGGACAGAGAATGAGGCCCTCCGCAAACAGCTCCAAGATCTACAAGAGCAACAAAGAAGAGAGACAGAGACACCACACGAAGAATCAGGTGGAGCAGCCATAGAGCTACCAGAAACTGGAGAGGCAACCACAATTGAAGATCCAGCCCCAGCTCAAGAGGTGGCCTCGACTTCAGGAATCTCTAAAGAAGAAGAACAAAGGCTCCATGACCAAATAGAAAAGTCAGCAGAGGAGAGTGCCAAGGCGGAAATGGAGTGGGAGAGGAGACTCCTCATCTCCATTAGACTTCAGGGATTAGACACAAAAGATCTCCATGAAGAGTGGATGCAACCCAGCCTGCCTTTCCCTTTGATGAAATTTGAAGTGCTAAAGACGAAAAAGAGAATAGAGGAGGAGCAGTATGTCGCTCTTTACGAAGGCGACATCACAAAGGAGGAACAGTCAAAGAAGATAGTAGATTCACAACCTAGATGGAGGAATGGTTGGCTGAACAAATACCCAGCCTACCTCATCTACTTGGTGGAGGCACCAAAGGAGATTTGGGAGAATGCAACCTTCTGCCCGGTGCCAAGAGTCAGAAACTGGAAAGAGCATGGCAAGATTGCAGAAAAGAAGCCAAATTGGCTTAATTATCCCAGGATGCCAGGACCAAAGGCAGGAGAGAGAATAGGTAAAGCCTACATGGTGGAAACCCTAACGGGTACCATCAAGCTCTTTACTGGCTCTCCTGACCTTTCGTGTCAGATGCTCAAGAAAATCTGCAGGACTCTCTTAGCTTGCATTGAAGTGTTCGCGCCAGATAAAGCCACGACCTCGAGTCTACTATCGACGGCCGACACAGTGACTGATATGATATATGATCTTTCATTGCAGCCTTCTCCAAAAGTGTTGCACCTCCTATACCAAAGGATTATGCTTTTGCCTAGCTTCCACATGCAAACATTCGAAGAAGCTTTCTACACCAGCTTTTTCACCCACGAAAGCAAAATATTCGGCCCAAACCTTGACCATCGGCAACCTACGATACGAATCACATTTGCAGATGCTCAAGACGACAGGACTTTATTGACCAAGCATATAAGTCATGTCAGGGACGACATGAACGCGGAGGGGGGGAGTGTTGAGCCAGCAGAGGATCACACCCACATTTTTGCTCACACTCATCATTTTTTGTAACCATTGATTGTAATAAATGTCTTTCCGACATTGATTTTGATTTGAGCCATTCATTAAGTAACGGGACTCAATTGAGTTTCCAGCTTGTAATTCCGAAGTAATTTCACTTGCTGATGTAATTAGTTAGAGATGTTCTCACCTCCAAGGCTGAGGTATATAAGCCAAAGTTTTTGTAACCTAAGGGGATTCAGATTATTAATCAAAGTGAGTTTTTGAGCGTCGTGACTGTGTCTGAGAGAGAGAGAGAGAGAGAGAGAGAGTCTTATCTACTTGCTACGCGAGCTACGGAGCCGCCATTGGAGAAGCGACACCGCCATTGTGTTAGCAACGGCGAGAGCTACTCACAGATACCAAGAGTGCGCGCTATCGGCTTCTATGTGTGGTAAGTTCCTACGAGCTTCGGTGTGAGTTTTCTTCCAACTCGTGTGTCGGATTTGAGTGTGCAACATATCTATAGAACCACAACGAGTAGAGCTACACATTAGTACCATCGGGGTCAAGTTTCGGTCACCTGTATTTTTCGGCCTGTCTTCATACGCGTTTACCGCACGGAGTGGTTATAGGTTGATTTTGCAGTTCAAGTCTTTAGGGTGTTGTTCTTACCTAGTGTATAGACTTCCCCTTGAGTTTGAGATCGATTCAATGATTCTAGATCCTGTTTTGTATAGCATTCGTTCGTAGTACGGATTTCAGTCACTTGCGTATTTTAGAACTTAGATTTGATTTCCTTAGCAGTGATTGTCATTAGAAGGTCGAGTAGGTGATTTGACACCCACCTAGTTGTTTCCATGCGCCTGCGGGTCAAGCTCCGTCCTCGTCTGACAAATTCTGTTGTTGGTTGACCCCGATGGTACTAATGCGTAGCTCTACTCGTTGTGGTTCTATAGATATGTTGCACGCTCCATTTTGACACACGAGTTGGAAGAAAACTCACACCGAAGCTCGTAGGAACTTACCACACATAGAAGCCGATAGCGCGCACTCTTGGTATCTGTGCGTAGCTCTCGCCGTTGCTAACACAATGGCGGTGTCTCTTCTCCAATGGCGGCTCCATAGCTCGCGTAGCAAGTAGATAAGACTCTCTCTCTCTCTCTCTCTCAGACACAGTCACGGCGCTCAAAAACTCACTTTGATTAATAATTTGAATCCCCTTAGGTTACAAAAACTTTGGCTTATATACCTCAGCCTTGGAGGTGAGAACATCTCTAACTAATTACATCAGCAAGTGAAATTACTTTGGAATTACAAGCTGGAAACTCAATTGAGTCCCGTTACTTAATGAATGGCTCAAATCAAAATCAATGTCGGAAAGACATTTAGTACAATCAATGGTTACAAAAAATGATGACTGTGAGCAAAAATGTGGGTGTGATCCTCTGCTGGCTCAACACATCACAATGGAGCTTAAAGGAACAGGAGTACTATGAAGGTAACAAATAGATATGGGTACCAAAACCGTAGGTTAGGGCATATGAAGTAACATCAAGACCCTCCCAAGAAAGAAGGCCCATAAGGTATCAACCTCGACATTATTCTAGGGTATCTAAGCAACAGGTATACATTAGAACAACATCAAAAGATGTTAAAGTCTACCAGAACTCTCAAGAGGATACAGAAAAAATACGAATCTGAAAGAATCTTCCTCTTAGACAAGGATTCTATACAGGCTATACAAAGATTTGGCTACCAGTCAACCAAAAGCCAGCTGCAACTACACCAGTACCTGCATGAAGATCTCAAGAACTCAACAAGATCGAGAGAAAATCAAAGTCAACAATGGAGATACAAAGGTTATCAAGAGATTTGGATTCCTAAGTCTTCCAATGCTCCTAAACAAAAGCGAGATGCCGACAGCCAACAGAGGCCTACAACAACATTAAGGACTCCTATCAATAGGCCTAATTAAAGAGTCAAATAGATAATGGAGACATCACTGTCAAAGAAGGACCACCCAACCAGCAGGAATGCAGATTCAAAGAAGATAAAACAGGTATGGCAAAAGAAACCTTCAATGCCAACTTGGTCCTTCACTAATCCTCTTTTTGAGGATTCAATCTTACTTTAACCTGAAGAAATGTTCGTAGTAAGAACAAGATGTAAAAATTCACGTCGCTAGGGTGCGAAAAACACGCTAGGCTGTCGAGCCATTAGATGAGCAAAGCATTAGTCCCAAAGCTTCAAGTCATAATAAACTTTGTTCTAAGAGTCGTAGTTATTAGGCTTACGCTCAAGCTGGAAGAGTTGAGCATATCTAAGTCATGTCGCTCATACTAGATGATATGAGCATAAGAGTCGAAGTCTATTAACTTACAATTGGTGGAGTGTCGTAGATTCCAACACTCACGCACAGTGCACAGTAAGACGAGATCACATATCCTCTACAACAAAAAACATTCTTAAAGGGGTGTCAGCTTGCAAATTCATCTCATATGCTTTTACACCTACACCACCTTTCTGAAGAACCCCTCAGAAGCAGTAAAGATTGGAGTTACATATTTTTCACGTTTTCCCAAAATGGTCACGTGTTGTAAATTCCCAATTTATTTCAAGCCATTGTAATATTTTTATGTGTTACGAGCTCAACGGGAGTTCCAAGCTGTAAAGAACAGGTCATTGATGTGCTTAGGTAGTAGAATCAGTAAGTGGTGGAACCCTAAAGGCCTTGGGTGCCCGGACATTGCATAATATCTTTACCCTAGGCATATAAGGCGCGCAGTGTGTAAAGGAAATTAGGGTTCTTAAGCTCATTTGTTGAGAGCACTCTTTGGTGAGATCTCTTGAGGTGTGTGGCTATGGAGTCCTTGAGATTCTCCTTTCTCATGCGACTTGATTAACACTAATCAATGATTCATTCTATTTCATTATGCCTCTGTCATGCTTCTTATGATTGCCTATGATGCTTAGATTAGCTAGTTCTTAACTAATTAGTGGTTAATCCCTCTCTAATATTGTGTGATTGCCCTCTTTTGCTTGTGTGTGCATGTAGGTTTGATTGAAGTGTGGTGCTTGATAGATCTATGTGTGTGTGCTTGCGATTAGTGTGTTGCATGATAAGATTAGTGTTGTGTGCGTCTTGCAATCGTAGTGTGTGATTGGGTTGATTATAGGTGAAGAGAAGTGGATATGGAGATTGCCCTTCATTGCGGCTTAGCTCCTCCATAGGCCGAGAAGCTCACCTCATAGAGTTAACCATTTGTGTTGCCACAATTAGCTCACTAAGCGTGTGATTGTTTCCATGCCCTAGCTGGGTAGCTCATCCTTCTGGATTGATAATTTTGTTGGTCATTGGAGCTATTGCAACGATGGGACCCCCAACACTAGAGTGCATTGCAAATCTCATATTGTGCTCATTTGATTACTTTCTTAGTGATTGGTTTTTTAATATATATTTGAAAGAAGAAAAATGTTTTTAAAATTGAACATCTAGTTCCTATGTCTTCAATTTTAGGCTAAAAGCAATGGAGCAAAATGTCAGCACAAGTGGTACGAAGAAGCCAAAGAACAAAAAAGCTCTCGACAAAGAGTGGGATTATGCTCACAACATATGCGGTCGATATATGGAGTGGCAATGTAAATTTTACTTCACAACAAAATCAAGCAGTGCACCACGTGTTAGGGACCATTTTTTGGATAGCCTTAAAAATAATCGTAAGAAATGTGAACATCCTCAGGCACCTAAAATTGCAAAGTGTTTCAGAGAATAGCTTGCCAAAAAGGGTGGCAAGAGACAACAGTTATGTAGCTCTATTATGGATGCAAGTCAAGAGCAGTTAGAGCCAAATATTAACTCTCTTGATCCTATGGTGGTGACACCAACTAACCTTGGAAAATAGCTTGCACAGGGAGAAAAAATATCAAGCAACGCTCCTTTTAAGCGTTACAATGAAGGTGGACTTGGTCAAATGCATCAAAAATCATTGCATCAAATCTTTCAGATGCACTCTCTAGAAGAAGCACAAAATGCGCTTGCCAAAGCAATTTTCTTCACTAGAAGTGTGGTGGTCATGGTAGAGAACACTTATTGGAAGGTCGCTTGGAAGAAAATCGGTGAGTTTGCCTCAGGATTTTCAGCTCCTTCTTATCCATGATACGAAACGTTCTCTTGTACAAATGTTACATCAAAGTCAAAGAGCATGTTGCCAAAATAATATTTGGAAATATTTTGCTTTCAGGATGCACAATTGTGAGTGATAGTTGGTCAAATGTTCAAAGAAAACCACTAATGAATGTAACATTTGTTTGTCCAAAGGGAGAAACGTTCATAAGGCGATTGACAAATTTGGTGCAATTAAAAGTGACAAACATATTCTTGAGGTCTTGATTAATGTAATGAAAGAAATCGAAGCTGAACATGTCGTTCAAGTAGTCATGGACAATGCAAAAAAAAAAAAAAAACGCTAGCAAATTAATGAAGAAGTGCTTTCCACACATTTTTGTCACTGTTTGTAATACACACAACTTAAATTTTGTGTTGAAGGATTGATGCACTAGTGAAGAAACCACATGGCTGGCCAAAATAATTGACACAGCGCACGAAGTTGTGAAATTTATCTTGAAATGACAAAGAATTCTCGATTTGTATAGAACGTGCATGTCAATGATGTTGAAAATTCTTGTTGAAACTTGGTTTTTCACGCACTTTTATACATTGGAATCACTTCTCTGCAATAACTGTGCTGTGATTGACATTTTCAATTGCAGGGCCTTTGATGAATGACAGGTTGAGCCGAAAGAAAAAGTGAAAGAGAAAATTACATGTCTATGTGGCTCTATTGACAAGGCTACTTGGTGGAGGAGTGTAATGGATGCATATTATGTAATGATGCCCGCTTATGTTCATGATTCTCAACCTTAATCAGAAAGCACCAAATATGGGTAAAGTGTGTATGACATGGTGGTCAGTCCAATAGAGTTTTGAAAATCCTAACAGCTAAAAGAATCTGTAGTAGCAAAGAAGAAGTGGCGACTACCATTCTCAGGCGTTTTCTTTTATCACTTCGTGCAGGCACTTTGATACCTTCCACCGTTCTTCTTTATCTTTGCATCCTCACATGGACATATTGTTCTGCTCATATCCTTGGTCACTTATTTATTGATATCTTTCCATTGCATGTGGTTTGAATTTGCCCATTTTGATAGTCATCGAGCAGTGCGTGTCACTTGTTGTGCCGATATATCGTGCGCTAGAGATTTCATGCATTGAAATGCATTAACAATTGTTTATGACATCTTGGTCAAGGTGGTAAAATACTTCTTTTGGGAAATAAACTTTCCTAGATGCACTCCAAAAGTCTATCAACATGTCCAATAGATAACCTAATGCATAAATGTCACTTGATTTTGTGTATGTATGTGTGCACCATGGATCATAAATTTATGGAGCAATCCACGGTTACTTTGCAATGTCTCCATCCCCTATTGATTGTGCCTCCAAAACTACAAAGTCTGATTGAGCGCTCGGATGCAAATAGTTACTTGATACACACTTGCCTGGTGTTGTAAGCATCCTGCCAAAACCAATGATGCCGATGCGGGGTTTATTTGCGCAAGTGAGGTCCAATATTATGTTGAAAGGGTGTAGGTCAATGTTCAATATACCAGCTAAGTGAGCAGCTACAACACCATCAATTAAAGCATGAAAAATGGATGGCATCTACTCAATCACACTGCTTTGATCCATGCTGTATCTATCTTTGGTAAGCGCTAATTTGCTGGTGGCAATGACCTCCAACTGTGTTGTAGCCTGTGTATGTGCCGTCTAAACGCTCCGTGGGTGAATGGCAAGCGGCATATCTTGTCCTCCAAGGTGCCCCCATTGTAGTATGGAAAGATTGTGATCCAGGGAGTTTTGATGGTAAAGCCAATGCATCTTACAATGGAGGGGTGAATAATTTGCATTCCTTGATCTGTCTGAAAGCTATCAAATTTTCCCACACTCCCTCCTTGTAGAATCTTAATGTGCTCTGGAAGAAAAAGATACCTTTAATGGTGTATAATGTGTACACCCCAAAAGAGCTTGCTCCAACCCTTGCACCTTCTACCAAGGCCTCGTGTGGAATGTCAATCAGATGACCACATTCAATATTCAATGACGTACGCGTGATTGTGTTGGTGATGCTGGCACCGTGCGCATGATTGTGTCAGTGCGACTAGAGGCAAATCGGCCACCCAGAACCGCTTGCGCATCTTGGGCCATCTTCAATCTCTTGGGTAAGGAAGCTTGGTCTTGAGCTTTCACCTGCTTCATCTTGACCTTCTGTTCCTCCCATAATTTGTCCCAGAGCTCTAATTTGCCATATCATAGGTGGGAGGGATATCTTCCTTTAAGTCTCTGCAACAAACTTTCATATCGCCCAACACTGTCCTAACTTTGTGGTGGGGGTCAAATTCTCAAATCCTTGTTGAATTTAGCAACTCATATTGGACTTCACCTGGCAGCCTACACTCTATGTTATCCCATATAGTGCTAATAGTGAGGTTTTTAATGAAGACGTTGCTTTTACTAATCTGTTGTATGCGACCATTTGCACATGATGATATTGTCAAAATACATTTTTTCCGAATGAAATGCATAATAATTTTCTTTTGATCTGGTGTTATTTTATCATTGGACAATAAAAAACAACATATCAAATACAGTTTCATGGGTGCACACTGCACTAACACTCTCACACTAGTTTAGACAAGCCATAACCATGACAGCTTGAAGACTTTAAGAAATGTACACGATTATATTGATACACACTGGAAACAATTTTCACTATAAAATGCAATGTTTACTTGTGTAAAATGCAGAGTAAACAAGTAGCTTTTAAGAACTTTATCCAGATCAAACAATATAGGTTAAAAACCTGAAACACTTCAACATATTGTGAGTTTATTACTTATATTTTTCATTGTGTACTCTCACACACTACAAGAGGTTATTTTTTCCCTCTCTATTAGAGGGGTTCTGGGCTACCCGTTTGGCCCCTGGGGGATTCACCATGGAGAACTTACTGCACCACGTAAGTGCAAGGGAGCGGGTTTTTTTTACAAGTTACACAAGCGTATAAGTTAGGGGGAGCCCCCTGATAATCTATCTTTTGAGATCAAAAATAAGGGAGGGGGGTATCATATATATGGGGGGAGTGAGAAAAGAGAAAAATGAGAGGAAGTTTTTGTGTTTCAAAATCATGGGATCCCAAAAGCGTCTTCCCTCAAACTTGTGAGTCAATAGCTACAAAGTTACATGCAAGAACTAACTGCTTTCTATCAATTGGTTATTTTGTGATTATAGTTCATTTGTTGAGGGATGAAAGATAGAAAGAGCTTATATAGATGAAAATTTACATGGAGAAGATAACACAACGTTATAACCATTTTTTTGAGTAATTTAGATAGGTACAAATTGGACGAGTAGCTAGAGTGCAGGTGAACGGGCACATAGTTTGAAAGTCAAACTAAGACACATTGAGGGTACATCTAATTATCAACAAAAGTGGTTCCTTTGTACATTGCCAGTCACTATGCTACATGCTCTTTGACTAGTTTTACTCAGTTAGATCATGTGCGACCTAAATTTTATATGTAAGATAGGGGCATGATAGTTTTTTGCATTGATTACCGTATAAGCGTAGAAATGGGGGTCATATTCCCTAATATGAGTCGTATATAGGGGTTTTATCAAAGTTGTCCGCTCGCTGGTGGCATCCCATTTGGTATGTAGAGTGAATTCCCCGGGGTTTGGCCCCTCTATTACAGAGGTTTTGGCACGCCTATTTTCATGCAATGGGTTGCCGGTTTAGGTAGCCCATTGATTGCATGCAAATAGGCGTGCCAAAACCCCGTCAATAGAGGGGAAAAACGGTAGCTCAAAACCCCTCTAATAAAGTGACCAAGCTCATCCCAAAACCCCTAGTTTTGGGTGAGTTTGGCCCCTCTATTAGAGGGATTTTGGTTTTGGCAAATATTCATGACAAAACATATCTAATAGAGGGGCCAAACGGTAACACAGAACCCCTCTAATAGCGGGGAAAAACTCATCCCAAAACCCTTAGTTTTGTGTATGAGTTTGACTCTTTATTAGAGGGGTTTTGGCATGTCTATTTGCATGCAATGGGCTCCCCAAACAGGCAGCCCATTGCGTACAAATAGGCATGCCAAAACCTCTCTAATATAGGGGCCAAATGGCATGAGTTTGGCTCCACTGTAACAGGGGTCTTTTCATGCATAATTGAATGCAATGGGAAGCCCAAACACCTCTAATAGAGGGGCCAAACTCATGCCTTAAATTGGTCGAGTTAAAGGCTCATGTGAGCTCATGGGTTGTCTCCCATGATCATGTTTTTTTCCCCTATTTTTCCCACACCCTATTTTGCGGTACACTTGTGTAAGTAATCTATCAGATCATTATACATCTAGACTTTTTTTATTGAAGTAAACACATTGTAATAGATCACTTGAAAAGCGTTGTGACGCTAGTGTCACTCCATCCAAACTTTATCTTCATGTTGAGAAGAACCAGAAGTGCCTTCAATCTAGACACACGTGCTCCATCTACAATGGCGTATCGGATTCACTTTTCATATCATCATAGATAAGCCTTTTGAATCCATGATCGTCTCGATCATTTCATTGATCTCGGGCTCAAACATTACCTCATTCGACATGATCATCTTCCGAATTGCCTGTTGGCCTTGCTTGTTGGCCAGCGTTAGAGTCCGACGAGTTATAATTGGCAACAACTCGATCTATAATAGATGGATCAAGCTCGTCAAATTTGCGAATGTGCTGCAAAGAAATGTGACTTGTCTGTTGCTCAACATGCTTGCATTGATTACAAGGACAAAAGGTTCTCGTTGAGAGATAGGTGTTTAGGTTGGACGGCCCCACATCCTTGTCACTACTCATAATGAATGTAAAAACCTTATAACCTAGACATAAATTTAATCTTCTATTGGCATCCTCTGTCTTCTCTTGCTCTCTCTCTATCTGTGTGTGTGTGTGTGTGTGTGTGTGTGTGTTCACACTATAAAATACCTCACATTCTCTTGTCATGTCTGTTCCCCGCACACCTCGGTCTAAAGGTGCATGGAGATCAGAACCACCACGCTATAATCTCGTCTTTATTGGTCAATGCCTATATTTGTGGGTACAAGAAATCTACACATCCACGTCTACATGAAAGTGCATGTAGTGGAAAAAACCCCTTTGCCTCTTCTCTAGCTGTAGCAATTGACAGCATCTTAACATGTCTTCACAGCAGATCCTTGTTCGAGGGATTACTTAGCACATTACATGTGGGCCTCCAATGTGAGTATCATGCCGTTGAAAGCTTTCCAAATTAAGGTTGCATCTGTAGAGAGGAAGAGAGGAATCACCATTCGCCTAACTCTAATTTTTTTCCCGTATCCCAAAAGTAGACTTTAATATCAAAACTTTAATTGTGGAGTGGCAATGTAAATTTTACTTCACAACAAAATCAAGTAGTGCACCAAGTGTCAGGGACCATTTTTTGGATAGCCTTAAAAACAATCGTAAGAAATGTGAACATCCTCATGCACCTAAAATTGCAAAGTGTTTGAGAGAATAGCTTGCCAAAAAGGGTGGCAAGAGACAACAGATATATAGCTCTATTATGGATGCAAGTCAAGAGTAGTTAGAGGCAAATATTAACTCTCTTGATCCTATGGTGGTCACACCAACTAACCTTGGAAAATAGCTTGCACAGGGAGAAAAGATTTCAAGCAGCATTCCTTTTAAGCGTTACAATGAAGGTGGACTTGGTCAAATGCATCAAAAATCATTGCATCAAATATTTCAGATGCACTCTCTAGAAGAAGCACAAACTGCACTCGCCAAAGCAATTTTATTCACTAGAAGTGTGGTGGTCATGGTAGAGAACAATTATTGGAAGGTCGCTTGGAAGAAAATCGGTGAGTTTGCCTCAGGATTTTCAGCTCCTTCTTATCACACGATACGAAACGTTCTCTTGTACAAAGGTTACATCGAAGTCAAAGAGTGCGTTGCCAAAATAATATTTGGAAATATTTTGCTTTCAGGATGCACAATTGTGAGTGAGGGTTGGTCAAATGTTTAAAGAAGACCACTAATGAATGTAACATTGGTTTGTCCAAAGGGAGAAACGTTCATAAGGCGATTGACAGTTCTGGTGCAATTAAAAGTGACAAATATATCCTTGAGGTCTTGATTAATTTAATTAAAGAAATCGAAGCTGAACATGTCGTTCAAGTAGTCATGGACAATGCAAAAAACTATAAAAACTCTAGCAAATTAATGAAGAAGTGTTTTCCACACATTTTTGCCACTGTTTGTAATACACACAACTTAAATTTGGTGCTGAAGGATTGGTACACTAGTGAAGAAACCACATGGCTCGCCAAAATAATTGACACAGCGCACGAAGTTGTGAAATTTATCTTGAAATGACAAAGAATTCTCGATTTGTATAGAACGTGCATGTCAATGATGTTGAAACTTCCTGTTGAAACTTGGTTTTTCACGCATTTTTATACATTGGAATCACTTCTCTGCAATAACTGTGCTGTGATTGACATTTTCAATTGCAGGGCCTTTGATGAATGACAGGTTGAGCCGAAAAAGTGAAAGAGAAAATTACATGTCTATGTGGCTCTAATATTGACAAGGCTGCTTGGTGGAGGAGTGTAATGGATGCATATTATGTAATGATGCCCGCTTATGTTCACGATTTTCAACCTTGATCAGAAAGCACCAAATATGGGTAAAGTGTGTATGACATGGTGGTCAGTCCAATAGAGTTTTGAAAATCCTAACAGCTAAAAGAATCTGTAGTAGCAAAGAAGTGGCGACTACCATTCTCAGGCGTTTTCTTTTATCACTTCGTGCAGGCACTTTGATACCTTCCACCGTTCTTCTTTATCTTTGCATCCTCACATGGACATATTGTTCTGCTCATATCCTTGGTCACTTATTTATTGATATCATTCCACTGCATGTGGTTTGAATTTGCCCATTTTGATAGTCATCGAGCAGTGCGTGTCGCTTGTTGTGCCGATATATCGTGCGCTAGAGATTTCATGCATTTGATCCTTATGACTAGATATGGTTACTACCTACAAAATGCATGTAGTTGTCACAAGAAACTAGCAATATTGAAAAAGCTATACTTGATATACTAGAATGTTTCATTTTCTTCTATAATTGAAAAAATCAACCATCGTTGTCTACTATGAAAAATAGCGTATTAGCTGCCCCAAAACTCACGAAATATTAGCTTTATGTTACAATATGTGACATAGAAAATCAAAACTGCATTTGGATATCATGAAAGCCACCAAAAAATCATAGAAGAGCTAAAATTGGCTAAAAAACAGGATTTGACAATTTTTGTAATTTGGTCATAACTTACAACTTTAACATTTATTTCTCCCGAGAAGCATCAAGACATGTTGAGGAATACTAAAGATAGTTCTCTAGCATTATAGACCTCACAAACATGAATTCTAGAGTGGTATAGTTGCAAAAGGTTGAAAAAAACCAAAAACCGGACCCGTTTTTTCACACAGTTTAGGTTGTGAAATGTTGTGCAAGGACAAGGTTAAAGATGGAATTGATATTCCAAAAAAATGTCAAGTTTTTTTCAGCTCATGAGACAACTTTCTAGACAGATAGCACCTCAAAATCCATTTTGAAACTCTTGACATAATTCAAGGAAAATGGTCACTTAACAGGACATAAAAGTGTCCCATTACCAACCTAGTGTTAAGTATGGAAATAGGAGGGGGTGGAGGAGAAGGAGGGATATAATTGAGCCCAAGACCTAAGAGTTTATGCTCGGAGGAAGAGAGAGGGTGACTAGAGAGGTTGTGTGAAGAGAGGTTTGTAATCTTGTTTTCAAGAGTGAAGGTAGAAAGATTGCTTAGAACCAAAATTTTAAAGAGGTGAGGATTAGTTAGAGGAATCCAAAATTTATGACACTTTTTTCCCGAGTGGGAGGGATGGGGGAAGAGAGGGAAAGTACATGGAGGAGGGGTCCAAAGGTGAGGGAAAAGGGGGGGTTTAGGGAAGAGCAAGTGGACCCAAGAGGTAGGGTGCTCTAGCCCTAGTTCGTCCTCCTCCATTGCAAGTTTTTTGAGCCTTTAGGTAGGCTAAACATGGGATGTAGAGGCTTGTATGGGGTAAGCGGGAGGGTTTAAGAGAAGGAGAAATGAGTGGGTAGTTGGGATTTTGGAGGAGAAAGGGTATGTGAGAAGGGTTGCTAGGGGTGGGAGAGGGATTCTTTGGAGTGTTTACAATGGGGAGATTACAAGGGGGGGAGGAGTGGTGGGGGTAAAAGGTACGAGGGGAGGTTTTAGGTTTCTTAAATGATTGTCGAGTGAATTCTTCATGGGAGTTTTTAGCCAAGGGAGGGTTTGTCTTGGAAGGAGGAAGGCTTTGGGTGGGTAGTGTGGTGAGAGCGCTTGGGGAAAGAAGGTTTGAGAGGAGGTGAGAGGAGTTTTTTCATTTGGGCAGTGACCTCATGTTGCACCAATACACCCACCGTTTCCTCTTTAGGTAGGGATTCCACCTCTTCTAGGAGAGAGATTTGTGATCTCTTCCTAGCACCATGAGCCGCCATGCTCAAGGAAGAGGCCAAGTGAGTTTGAAGAATTTCATTTTGGAGGAGTGCATCAAACTCATTGAGGGAAGTTTTTTTCCAAGCAAGGAGTTGGTTGTGCCAAGCCGAAGGTAGCACTCTAGGGAAGGAGATGGGTGCAAGCTTTTTAGTGAGATCTAGAAGCCTCTCTTCCACAATATCGTGGTAGTCATCAAAGCTTTTTTGAAGATTCTTAATGAGCAAAGTTTGTGCTTGGGTGTATGATTTAGCGCAATCTAGTTGAAATTGTATGTTTAGTGCCTCTAGTTTAGCGCTTAAAAGAGCTTGTGCATGAATGTCTTCTAAGGCAAGACGAGGTGTTTTCATACAAAGACCATGAGGGGCCTTTTGGTTACCGTGAAGGTTTTGAATGTGTGTGAGATGGGATTTGGCTTTGTTAAGCTTGAGGTTAAGGGCTTTAAATTCTTCCAAAAAAAAGGATACAATTTTGTTAAACTCCAAGGGTTTCTCTATGGTGGGTAGGATGGGGAGGGATGGTAGGTAGGGAGAAAGATTCAAAGAGTTAGCAGAGAGAGACCCGAAGCCTAGAGGGGAAAGTAAGGGGAGGATTAGTGAGGATGACACTTTGAGAAAAATTGGCAAAAATACGGCCTTGGTTTGGATAGGGGAGACTTGTAAAGCCATGCTTGGAAGAGCTAGCCAAACCGGGATGAGTAAAAAGGGAGGGGTTGTTCTTGCCGTGGTTGTTGGTAGAAGGAACAGAGAGTTGGTCGATATCCTCGATTGGTAGGTTAGCGGTAAGTCCCAAGATTTCCTCGTGGCTAAATTTTTATTTAGTCTCATTTTGACCTCCATTCTCACTATAAGAAGTACTGCACATGCAATTTTATCCCTTTGTGTATATTTTTTGATAGTGCGATTTTATGCAAAATAGGCACCTTATAGTCCTCTTTGGGTTGTGCTACAATCCTCTTTGGGTTGTGCTACAGTCCTCTTTGGGCTGTACATAGCACATGTTACTCCTACTTTGTTTTCCTCCTTTGTAGCAATTTTCACATTAGGTGCACTCACTCACCATGCCTGACAACAGTACATACGTTTTCAAGATTTTTGTTGTTGAGGAAAAATTGGATGGGGACAACTACCCAATGTGGGCTTACGTGATGTCTCATGTTCGTTTGTCAAAGGGTTGTGTAGGGCATTGATGTATGCTTGCCTTCTATGGATACAAGCTCTATTAAGGATGCTGCAAGTTCTAGTTAACTTTTTGGAATGGGCGTACTCTTCTCTTAATTGCTGCACATTTGGTGTGTCAATTTGTGGTTGTGTATGTTGAAAGTTAGATGGTGATGGGTTTAGTTTGCTCCACATGAAATAACGATCCACCTTGTCTGTGTTATAATTAGATGAACTCATGAAATTTTGTTAGTAGCTGAGATAAAACAAGATGATATGGAGGCACAATGAGGATGCATTATTTTATTTTTTCATACACATTGGAACTTATAGCCATGAGACATTGTAATTTATTGATTCCTGAAGCAAGTACTTTATTGAAAATGTAATTCTATGAGTCTATTACTATGGGGCTATAAGCTTCCAGCTTGTCACTCTTAATCCCTCAATTCCTTGTTTTTGACTTGAAACGTTATGACAAGGTATAAAGGCCAACTTTTGTAAGGAATTTTCAAGCTCACTTTGGATAATCAAGCAACATGAATCTACATAGAAAATTGTGTATTCTCCCTCTTCCTTCTGAAGCTCATGTCTCCCTCATGGATTGTCTTATTGAAATGCCGATTCTTGAATTGCATTCGCAGGTGAAATCTCTATGTGTGGTACTGTAAGTTTCTCACGATGAATCTCTGATTTTTCTATCACGAACCTCTTCCTAAATTTTCTCATAACTCACATTTTACATATCAAAACTGCATTTTATGCATATGAGGGGTAATATGGCATCATTGCTAAGCTAATAGGTGCATTCTAGATAACAAACGGTTAGATCAAATCTGCCCTGCAGCTATTAATTGCAACTTTGACAAGTGGCCAAAAGGGGAATTTGATTGTATGGGTATGTGTTCTTAGGTGTTGTATACCTGTTCTATAAGTTTTGTCTTGTTTGAACTTCATTTTCTTAGTGAAATGATGAGATTTCCTTGTGGTGGTTTAACTAGTTTTTGCTGCTTGACATGTGGTTGAGTGTTGTTTTAGATAAGTAGGGATTGAATGTGTTTTTTGAAATTCTAAAAACTTGTCGTAGCCTCCATGCACTAGTTGAGATGACTGCATTCCATTGTATGACATTTATGTTCGTGGTTCTCACTATCATTACAATAAGATAATAGGCTTGATAAACAAAGGGCCCAATATTTTGGCATCATTTTGAGGGTACAAAGTGACCTAATCTAGAGAAAACCTCATAGTTCTAGTAGTATTGTCCAGATACTTTCTCTAGGTTTTCCCCAAAGTTAAAATTCATCATTTAGAAACCGTGCGGTTGAGATATGTTGACTTGAGCATGTAAAGGTGTCTTGGAGTAGTAGTGCTCTCGGAGAACCTTTAGGCTTCAATTAGGTTGTTTTTTCGTGGTTGATATCTTAGACTATGCGAGAGTCTAAGGATTGATGCACTTTTTAAGAAAAAGACAAGAAACAACTAGTATTGGTGGACACTTTCCACTACCTTTCAGCTGATGTAATTAGGAGTAGGGTAAGTAGAAATTAAGGGAGGCTTTCAATTCTTCTCACTCTCTCATGAACGACATCATAAAAGTTTCTTTCAAAAAATATTAGAGACTTCAAGATTGAACCTTTGCAGATAAGCTAGGAAACCAAAGAGATCAACATTTCAGACCATAACTGATCTTGGGAAGACCACGAGAAAGCTTTGGAAAATTAAAAAACCAACTCTAGGAGAAGGTTTTAAAGATTGACCAAAACTTAGATTAATAGCTCCTTCATGGTTTATGCTTGTACATTTGAGTTTGACCCATAAAAAGCTTTTGAAATATTCTGTTTGCAACCTGAGTGGTGATAAAAGCTCAAGAAAGTTCATTTGTAGGCCAGAAGTATTGATCACGATTAATAGCTAGGACCTTATAAATTGACTTCAGTTTTACCAAACCCCTACTAGGTAAAGACCAAACCTTTCTTGCAAGGAATATCAAATAGTGGAATTCAATTGTGTGTGAAATTCCATACTGACAGCAGTTTTTCTTCTTTAGTAGAAAATTAACAGGCTAGAGTGTGAATTTGAATTCAAATTGGGCAAAATCTTGAGACAAGCTTTATAATACTCTATTTTTGACTTTCGTGTCACAAAACATTAAAAAAAGTGTGAATTTGGTCAAAAGGCTATTAATTAACAATTAATACCTAATGGCCTAGAAATGCAAAATTTTTACATTGTGACCATACCATAGGCTAGACCATAGGTTAAAGGAGCTCTGATTCAAGTTTGAGACCATTTGGACCTATAAGTTGTCATTTGGGATAAAATTTTACCAAAGTCTAGAAGCAGATGAAAATTTACCCTAAGAAATTTGAAATTGAATCAATCTCCATAAAACTTCACAATTGACTTGATTAAGGAGTGAACATCCAGTACAAATCCAAAAAATGCATGATTTTGACCTAAGAGCTATTAAATCGCGCGATTAATAGCTTCCAGTCTCAAAAGTCCACTTTTTGGAATCTTTTCAATAGAACTAGGTTCAATGGTAGTAATTGAGTGCCTATGCCAAATTTCAAATGATTTGGATTGGTATTGCTTAAGATTTACTGTTGCATGGTATCTAATTTTGGAAATCACCCAAACCAAGGAAAAATTGTGCAAAACTTGTCCAAAATTGTTGAAAATAGGCACACAGCTTGTTCCACATACACTTAACGCGAGGGAACCAAAAAAAGGGGAAAAAATTGTTTTTTTGACAAAGGAGCTATTAATTGCATACCTCCTACTAGCTAGAGACAACGTTTTTCACATTTTTGGTCACCAGTGTTAGTAGATTCACCTACATGTAGCATGGAAAATTTGGAATTAATTGGACATTATTTGTTGCTTAAAGTTGAGTATTCTAGAGTTGAAATGTGCAGATTGATAAGGTTTGCTTTTTTGATAGGATCAAGCAAGAATTTGAATCAAAAGTCGCCTGCATGTCTATGTGATTCTCTAGCTAACTTATACACTTTTGATCAAAGTAAAAATTGAAAGGGAACGTTGCAAATTACCAGATTGAGAGGATTGCATCTGAAAAGGGTTAGTAGTGGTATGAAAATCTAGGTATTCCTTGCTATTGAGGTGCTTAAGTCTTTATGCACCTTAGGTAAGGACATTTTGTTTTGCAAATCAAGGCTATAACCGTGAAACTTAGAGTAGGGTGTCCACACAAGAAATTGTAAACCAAGGGAGGACTTTAGAGACCATAACAGAAGAAGTACCAAAAACTTACTTTGACTCAAGCTCCAAGATGTATTCTTTTTTGACTCAATCAAGAACTAGGACCTCACTCAAGTTCAAGCATATTCTTACCTCTTTAAGACTAACTAGTACGAAGCCCAAATTTATTTGGATCCTAACGAGGAATTTGTCGTAAGGGTAGATGACCATACCATTGAGTTTGAAGAGGAGGTTAGCGCAAACAAACAAGAAACCTTCTATATGGACCGAAGTGGGGTGAAATATCTCAAGATACAAGATCTTGATTCGGCAGATAGATGGGATTGGAAGTTGACACTCTAATTTTAAACAAGAATGTGAAGGAAGGACTGCTTGTGCTAGAGTTAGAAGGATACGACTTGATAGATACTAAACCTCTAAAGCGCATACCCACTGAAAACCCTAGGCTTCGAGTCTATTGTTGGGAAGCCAACAATGTCACGGACTTGATCTGGACTACACTTGCCAAACTAGGGCAGTTGACACCCTTGAAAGTCTTCAAGATAAAGGAGAATGATTTAGAAAAACTTTCTATCCACCTCTTTAGAGATTTTTATGACAAATTTTTTGTTATGATGACTCCAAAACAGATTGAATGGACCATATACCAAGGACATTCAATCTCAAAAGTCATTGAATCCAAAGGAGATTGAACGGACCATATACCAAGGACATTCAATCTGAGAAGTCATTACAAGGACAATACTTGAAACCAAAGAAAACATAGGGCCAAATAATAGATCCTATGATAGAGGAAGCACAGAAAGAGGAAGTTACCTCAATGATGGAAACAGGGGCAGGGATGAAGAAACCACCCATTACGAGATTTTGGAGGTCTTTTAGAGAGCCTTATTGAGGATAGAGAGAAGGATGCACGTCCAATTAGTAGCAGCAAGGCACCATAATGTAGAAAATAGAAGAAATAAATCAAGAACTACAAAAAAAGACCAAATGTGAGATAACTTCTCATTTTTATGGGGTTTATGTCATCCATATATGGGACCACTGTAAACAAAGTCTAATAGTCATAAAGGTATTGAAAGACAATACAAAAATCTATCATACTTTTGCCACCAAAAGATCTTGCTTCATTAAGAAATCGCTCCAAAGATCTTGCTCCATTAAGCAATCGTTTAAAACTAAAATTCCCTCCATTGCAAGCAAGTTCAATATTTCTTTTTCCACTCAGAAAGAGCCATGTATTCTTCTTCTTCCCTCCCTAATAGCTCTAGGGGTTGTTGTACTCTCTCTCTCTCTCTCTCTCTCTCTCTCTCTCTCTCTCTCTCTCTCTCTCTCTCTCTCTCTCTCCCCCCCCATCAGTCTTCCAAGGAGGCCAATTAGAACCATATCCTCTATCACCATCTCAAACTCCATCAATATAGATAGTCAATGGCAACAGTAGACGATATCGGAAGGTTCTTGGGTTCTTATGCAACAAAGAAGGAGGTAAAGATCCTCTACAACAAATCTGTTTTGTTCAACATGGAAAGCATGAGTGCTAGATTTCAGAGTTGGAGGTCGGCAAGAAAATTGTTAAGGAAGTTTTGGTTGAGCATGCCTACAGTCACTCTGACATGATTGAAAATGGAGAAGATGTCTCATTGGTTTATCATCCATGATGCAATTGTAAGTGCTTTCTTAACCTTGCTTCTATATTCTTCCTTTCAGGCCTTGTTGGTCTCTTACTTTCTTTTCTTTTTGAAGAGGTAGAACTATAAACAAGGTAGATGTAGTTCTCTAAAATTTTCCTAAATTTTATTTAGTTGTTGGACTAAGTGGTATCTTACTTTTGGTTATTGAAATTGCAAATGTCTATCCTTCATCATACGAGGAATGAAAGCTAGTGGAGTGTATTGTAGGTCTCATATTTGTAATCCACACTGACATTGGTGTTTTATAGTATGTTGGAAGAACTAGTAAGAGCGTTGCATATGAGGAATTTTCTTCTACACGAACTTCTAGCAGCTCAACCATAGAAATAAAAAAGGTACTTCAGTTAAACTCCCTCTCCCTACCAATTGGATCTGTGTTGATTGGCAATCCCGGACAACACAGTGTGTGAAGCTCTCTGTAGTAAGTTGTTTAGGGATGTGAAAAGGTCCTTACAAAGTTTTGTACCCACCAATTTGGTGAAGATTTCTAATTTTGTGTCCTATAAGTCTATTTGTGGAACTATTTCACACCTACCACATACATGTTGCAAAGATAATGCTAGTATGCAAATCTCTAGACACTTGCTTCCGTGATAAGCTTCTTGATAGAGGGTGGTGTATTAAAGAGGTGGTTGTCATACATTGAAAGGTTGCACTGGACACTTTGATGGACAAGTACATGAGTGGCACACAATCAATTCTCATCGCCTTCTGGTACAAGCACTCTCACATTGTTGTAGGCTGCTCTCAGAGTTTGTGCCTATTGATCAAGAGTTGGTAGGCATGGAGAGCAATGTTGTCATAGATGTGGAGGTATTGGACAAAGAGATCAACCTTGTGACAGTGGTCACAATAAGGGAGCAATGAAAACTTTTGAAACTCCATCACAACATAGTGGATGAGACCGCGGACAAGGAGCCCTCAAAGTTCTATTTCGTACTAGGTGGACACAAAATAATGCAACAAAGGGAAAAAAAGATTGTCTATAGAGGGCTAACTGACTGAAATCATACCAGTGTAACTTGGATGAACTCCATTAGGTGTAGCTTCTTCTTTGATTGAAATCTATATTCATGACTTGCATTGTAATTTTTCTTTCAATTGAAATCTTTTATTTCAAATGTGAGACGATTACGACGATTTGGTTGTAAGATGAAACTATCTTTCTATCTCTCTTGCTTTGTGAAAGTATGTGTTATTTCTTTATATTTTGTACACCGTATGCAGAGTTGGATGTCTAATCTCTCTCTCTCTCTCTCTCTCTCTCTCTCTCTCTCTCTCTCTCTCTCTATCTATCTATCTCTCACACACACACACAACACACACACATCCAAGGCACCACATTGACAAGTACAAATGATCATATTAATGTTCATAGTTAGCATTTTGGAAATTATTTATAAGTAAAAATTATGAAACAGTCAATGGGCTGCAATACAAATTTTGCAAATAAGGGACTAAAATGTCCTCTACATAGAAGTCATGCTCATGTCCTTCAAATGACGGAGGGGAGAGAGTTGTGCCCACGCGATTAAGTAATCCCTTATGTGGTGTGTCTTCTATCAACAAAGTGTTGTCAACGTCAAATGGGACATGGATTTGAGAAAAAAAGTTTGAAATAAAGTTGTACATTTGGTTTTGTAGGGTAGTAGTGGTCATAGATGACAACACACTACCCTTGGCAATACAAAAAATTAAATTCCCAACCCTCAATTTTGGCTATATTACAAACTATGGCTATGAGGAGGTTGAATTTTCTCAACCATATTGCAACGCAAAACCTTGGAAAAACAAACTGCAAAAATTCCTTGGTGCCCAATCGTAAAATGGCTCTGTGTCTGGCTACACGAAAGTTTCACAGGTTGAGAGATCGTGCATTTGAATGATATGGATCTCAAAACAAAAACAATCCCTTGATGTCAAGGATAATTGGAATGGGTGTTAAATGGCTTATCATATGCATGTGTATGTGCACCCTTTCAATGTGTGCAACTTTGGGTTATAACTTCCTTTTTAGGCTAGGATGTCTGTCATGATGTGGAGGTTTTCCACTCTAGTGTTGACATCCTCGAATTTTTCTCTATCCAAAAAATTATGATTTTGTTCCAAAATTTTGCATGAGGATTATTAATTATGTGATAGATATATATAGGAGCTTTCACTTTTGTACCACGGCATGTGAGGATGCACATAGTGTTGCTATATTCTTCTACACGCACTGTTGGAGTAAATATCAAGAGATAGACAAGGTTCCTTTTGTCATCCCACGATGCACGTCCATGCGTTTACAACCCATCAATTGTCTTGTCGCAATGTAGAGCATAGTAGAAGGAGAGAAAGAGGGAGAGCGTGACTCAAAGACTACATAGCGAGAGAGAGACAGAGAGAGAGAGATTATTTTTTTGTCAGGATTAAGATCCAACAGAAGGAAGAGACAAAGAAAAGATCCAAAGATTGTCTTTGGTAAACAAGAGGCACAAGAGAGACCACCTCAGTTGCTAAGAGGTTCCTCAAAGAGAAATGTGGACTTTGCGGAGCCCACGGATATATTTTCTGCCGAGGATATTACGGGGACTGAAAAACCTCCCAATGACTCAAAAGCATCAAAAAATAAAGAAGTCCCTATAATCCTAAATCTTTAATTACCTAGCGTCAAAAGGATGGATATTGATTTTTCTTCTATCAGTGTGAGCCAGCTACAAAATGTAAGGAGGAAGGGGTGAAGAAAAAAGAGGTAGTTGTTGTTGAAGACCCTGCAATTTTCAATGAAAGACTCTTTGATTTTGCAGTATATCTGTAGGAGCTGGTGATATGTTTGACAAGGTCTCTTCTATCTTAGTTCCCATTCATTCTTGATGACATTGTATAGCTCAGCATAGTGATTTCCTAAAGGCCAAAAGAGATAGGTTTGAACTTGAGGTCCAAAAGGGCAGGGTGGGTCTTGCTGACATGGTGGTGGTGCACTTGAAAGATTGTGATTCCAAAAGACGGTCATATAAGAAGTACCATCAACTGTCTCTCTTTTATAGAACCTCATGGTGTCCCAAGCACAAATGAGAGTGAAAGCTAGTCCAAGAATCCTTTGGCTTCTTTCTATTCTTAAATTCTCTATTTGCTAGTCTTATTAAGGAGCCTACAAAGGTCATTGAGGAAGAATACCTACCACCCGATGGATAAAAGGAAGAGGACATGGAGTTGGAGTTCAATGGGGTGGCCAAGATTGAGGAGGCTATTAATCTTGAGGTGGAACAAAGAAAAATCCTCTCAGTTAAAACATTTGAAATCAAGCTACCTTTAGATGTGTCTAGCTTCAATGAGAAGCAAGCCACATTGATTCTACCTGGATTGTCACAATTCAAATTTGGTGAGTGATCATACATTTCCCTCCATGACATTCAAAGTATATTTTTGTTAAGGGAGGGTTTTGCACCCTCCACCATCTCCAAATTTCAAGAGGAGAGGAGTGGATTTGTGTCTGATGAATGTAGTGATGACGAGGCAATGGAAACCTCTAGTAACCAACTAGATTGCCTCAAACTCTACTTTGACAAGTAATAAAATTATAGAAAGACACTCCTGGATGAGGCTACATTCCAAGCTATCGAAAAAAACCTGAAGACATCAACCAGTAATCAAGAAGTAGAGGACTGGTTCACACGGCCAGCACAAGGGTCGGTGAGGTCAATGGACCTATGGAAGGATGACTTATATATGCAAGATGAGAGCTTCATGTGTACAATTGTGGATTACTGAAAAGGATGGCTTTCTTCATTGTGAGACAAGAGAGTATCGTGGTAGGGATGCAGAACTAGGACAATATCTTGCCAAACTTTCAGAGGCACTCATACTAGTCTTTCACAACGGAGTCCCAAGAGGGGAATAATACAAAATTCACCTTCAAGACACTCTCACACTTCCTAGGTGGACCAATGCTACCATAAAATGCATACAAAGTTATCCTCGTCAACAAATTTTTGCAAGAGGATGTTTTGGATATTGTCTGGGGTACACAGGTGGTTGTGTGGCTTATTATTACACATATATAGCAATTGAACTCTCTTTAGTGAAACAAAACCCAAATGAACTCTTGGATTATGGAAAACATTTAATGCGCCGATACAAGGGTGATGTGCCAAAAGATGTCCCAGAATAATCATCAACTTGAGTGACTTGTGACTGTTAGAGGATCTGTAAAATTGTTAGGCATATCTTGTACATTTTTGACCCAAAATAAATTTCTCTTAGTCAAGGCACTTGAATTTTTGAATTCCTCTACTCATTTCCTTTCCTTTTGTTGCAAAAGCCTAACTGCTTGTGTTGTTGTTGAGCTGACCAATACATGTTTTTGTTGTAGACGGTGAAGGTTTCTACGATAAAACCATTGAAACAACTTTTTCAAACTGTTTGCATTATCTCAAGAGCCACCATGCTATGTATGTATGAATTATGCATTCTTGGCCATGTAATAAGATTTTTCCAAGCCATGGGTGTTCCATATGCCTAGGTTTCCATACTTTTGAGCGAAGTATGGCAAGTGATTGAAAATGATGTGCTGCAAATAAAAAAGTTGTCAAGCATTTTAAACATCCTCTTAGTCCTTTTTATTTGAAAGGGTGCTTTAAAAATACCATATGATGAGTAATCTCAATTTCAATCCATGCTTTCTTAAATGTTTTCTTCAATAGCTGCAGGTTCTCCTTAAACTTGTTGAGATCATTTTGTGACCAATAATCTTTGTCATCTAAATTAGCACATCAACTGATCACCACAAACCATTCTTGGCATTGCGAATTTTTGGTTTTTGGTGCTTCACTGCCATATGCAAAATTTTCCATTGCTAAAGCTCAATTTTGTTGACATAGGTGGATTGATATTTCTTTCCATACTTGGTTAGCTTCTTATCTCTCACGCTTGCTGGTTTAGATAAGAAATAGTGTGCCTTGACCCCACCAATGGATGGTTTGCATGATACATATTTGTCATTGGTTGACCTTTTCTTGTCCCGATGGATTTTCATATTGCCCTATGGAGACCCATATCTGACATAACTACTTCAAGGGCATGTACAATGACATGTTGTTTAGCTGACATGTTAATTTTTCAAGAAAACCCAATGTACAGATACGTCAACTTCTCCACAATTTTGCAAAGAGCATGCATTTTACAAATGTGGGTACTAACAAGTGGAATGTCTAGAATTGGGCAGAAAGTAGGATCTTCAATGTGACGAGGAGGAGCCTTTCTCCACCACTTTGGGTCCGTCATCTTTGTAGGCTCCATGCAATACAAGCATAGAGACTTTTCCATGGAACCCATTCCACAATTATACATACACTTCAGTGTTTTGAGGTCACCTATAAGATGCCATTGGGCTTGAAAGTCTCCCCTCCCTTCTACAGCCAGCACCTGTCCTTGATTTGTTTGTCTATCAATTATATCAAGAATAGGGGTTTGATGGAACGCCCAATATAAAATGTCATGGTATTCTTTCTTCACGTGCAAGATTAAATCCTTATGAGATGTGAGATTAAATCTAAAATTAAATCAAAAGGAGTCTCATCGCTTGCGGAGCTGAAGAATAGATGAAAATGGATTACATGAAAAGCACCAAGCCACAATATGTTTGTTTTTTATTGTACGTTGAAGTATGAAGGATCATCAATAGGGAATTTTGAAAGAGTTCTATTCATCAATTTTATTGTGACTTGCTCTAGCTTTTTCTCTTTAGGAATCTCACACTCATCCTCATCTAGCTTCAAAACAAAATGCAGAACACCAACAATCTCTTCAAATGTTACATTGTAGAATTCAACCATTCCAGTTTGCAACAAAGTGAGGTCCATGAAGATATTGATGTACTCATTGTAGGTTACAATTGTTCCTTGAGATCTATGAAGGCCATCAATATGAAATGGAAATCCGATGAAGTCTATCTGTGCATGGTTGATTTGAAGTCTCTCTTTCCAAAAACTTATTGATGCTGGTAAAAGTTTAAAATTTACTCCCTTCTTCATAAACATGGAGGAGATATCCTACTGAATAGCTAAGTACCCTCTCTTACTCATGCTAATAGAGTCAAGTGTGCCCTGTAATTCATTGGCAGGCACTACGTTCTTAGAAATAAAATTGTCAACAATATCCCACTGCAAAATCTTAAAATTTTTTGTCATAGATTATATCCTTTGCAAGACCACTAGATCAATGGATTCAACCGCTTTCCTCCTACATTGGCCTTAGGATCTATGTTTTCTTTGTATGGATGTATATCATGTCTACAAAGAAAGCATAACTACCATAAGAAAAAACCACGTACGGGTGAAATAAATTAGAAGGTTCATAATCCTCACCTCAATGCTTGGATTTTTATCTTAAGACCTCTATAGTCAACCTTCAAGGTTTCAAGATTTGGTAGCTTCTTCTTTCGCACACAAGAACCCAAGTTTGTATCCTTTTTTTGGAAGGTCCGCACCTTTTTTTTCAAGACTTGTACTTCCTGTGTGTGCTGCAAAATGTTTTTTTGGTCCTCACAATGAAAATTAGTAAGTTGTAGAATCTCATTTTCCTAATAATGAACTATTCTTTTTTGAAGTTTTGTTTTCCCAATTAGAGCTTTGCAGTAGCCAAGAAAACCATTGTCTCCATCACCTGCAAAGGTCAATAAAGTAGTGGGATTTGCAAATGCAGTGGAGGCATTGATCATAAACTTCAAAGGATAGAGTGAGACATTTGTCCATATATCTACATGTTTTTTTACTCTACTCTAAGTCTTTATTTCTTTGTCGGTGTTACTATTGTGTTTGTTTTGCTTCCCTTGTGTAATGGCTCATATTCAGGATTCAAGTCAATGTGTAGATGATATGTATGTCGTTTGGTGAGGAGGTTTGAGGGGTGGAGGAAGAAGCCAAGAATACACAGTGAAATAAAATCAAAAAACAAAAGAGAAGAATGCCATTACTCCCTAGTACATACATCATTTGGAGAAGAAAATCCCTCCAATATGACAATGTGCATTCAATGTAACTGAAAAGAGACATTCCCTCAATCATCACAGTTGTTATGGCTGTGTCAAAGGAATTTACTTGGAAGTACACTTTTTGAACAATTGATGAGAACACCTTTTCTTTTACCACACCAATTTTCTAGAGAGAGAACGCAAAAAAATTTATTTTCTTAGAAGGCCTTCTAAATGACCTCCAAAATTTCCTAATGTTTTAATAGGGGAAGAATGAGTGACACTAGGACAAGAAAAGGTCCACATGAGTCACACCTACCAAATAACTGTTTGAAGGCCTAATGGGAGAAACACCAGCCAAGAGAGAATGTGCAAAATAAAACCATATAGTCAAACCAGCAGATTTTCAAAAATGGGTCAAAAGGGACAACAAAACAGGGGATCCGTATGACCACTTAATGAGCTTCAGACAAGTTCTAAGAGCTAAATTCATAATTGACTTTCACATACAATTTAAGGGGTTTGGAATGACCTTAGGAGGCAAAGATTTGTCATGGTTCTAGACCATACCTGCTAGATAAATAATTGACCTACCAACCTTGGCCATGAGATTTGTCATTGTGTACTCAAAAATGGAAATAAAGCATAACATTGTGGCGCAAATTTACAACTTTAAACAGAAACAGGAGAAATGATAAGAGATTGTGTGAGTCAAATGAGAAAGTACATTGATAGATGTCTGGAGTTGGAAATTACAACCGACTTGCCTCACTATTTTTTGAGGCATTACTGAACAAGAAGTTGCATGCTATTTTATATAGCAAAAAACACTCGACTTGGAAAGTATGCATCTAGGATGCTATTGACTTGGGAATTGAAATATTTTCAACGAAAAAAGCAGTGTTCAGAATGCACAAAGTGATTGTGGGACGCATGTCTAACCTCACCATCCTATCTTATTGCAGTATTAGCGAGAACACCATTAATTTGTTAAACCATGGGACGAAGCTGACTCGACTAGTACAAAGAGGCTACAAGAGGTTGTCAATCTCTTGGAAAAGAACTAACAACTCGCATCTAACTCAAGCTACACTCAAGTGACTGAAATCACCAAAGGCCAATCGCTCATCAACATGCAAATCACATCCGTTACAGCATCAAATGACATCCAAACATAATGAAACTTCTAGGACAAGTTTACAAGACCTAAGCACACATGCCTATGGTCTCAAATCCCACTTTAGGTCAAGTTCCAAAATCGTGATTATTAACAGCAGTGGATTTTTGACCTAGTCGTTTTCGACCCAGAATGCATCTAAATGCTTAGCAATGATGCCCCAATACCCCACCTATGCTTAGTTTTTGATTTAAAAGTGTAATTTTCTAGTTATGATGAAATTAGACCGCGGGTCGGCAACGCCAAAAGCTACGAAATACTATGATGGCTTACGTCAATGCGTAGAGCTCTTACTTGTGGTTGCAATGCAACAAACACAATCACAATGTGACAATCAGAGAGGGAATAGGAAGCATGAGAAAGAGCGGAGTGAGCGCCGTTAGCTCACACTATGTATTTCTTATCCAAAAACATATAAAAAAACACAAAAATTGGCTTTTATACCTTAGCCAAAGTTTTTGGGTGGTCAAAACTAATAATCTGGAGTTCGACCAAAGCTGGGAAATGACTGGCTGATACAATCTGGAAGCTTGTAGCCCCGTCTCATTAATTACAAGGTTTATTCGAGAAAATAGGAGTTACAATATTCCCAATTTATCAAAATAATAAATGTTTTACAAGGAGAACTCCGAAACATGGTATCCGCGTTAGCTTGTTGCTAACATTCCCCCCCTCCACACCTATGTCGTCCCTTGACACAGCTTTATGGGCTGAAGTAGTCTTCAAGTTGATGGCGGGCGAGGCGGTCTTTAAGTGCGTCCAGTGCCTTTTGGTATCTGATTCTTTGTTCTTTGTCAGGAACTTGCAGCAATTGCATGGTGACTTGATTCTTCAGCTCCACCATTGAGTAGCCTACAAACTTGGCTGTTAGGTTTCTAATCACCAGTGCAAATATCTTTGCTCGCTAGGTAAAGAATCCAGTGTAGAATGCTTCTTCAAAGGCTAGCATATTATTTGAGGGCAGGAACATGCATATGGCATAGAATCTGTAAAGGATTTCTTCTGAAGGTTGCCCACTCAGATCGTAGCATAAGCCTTTGTTTCCTTCCAAGAATGAGAGCCATGGGACTCCTGTTTGCTCAGGTTCATTGAAAACTTTTATGCATGTGAGTAGCATCTTGCAGATCTTATATAACATTGCACAAGAGAGATCTAGAAGACTCTTGAAGAATAAAATGGCGCCCGTTAGGGTTTTCACCATGTATTCCTCTGTGCGTGGTCTCTCTCTAGATTTGGCAGCATGGGGAAGTGGAGCCAAGTTGGCCTCTTCTTCTATAGTGCTTCATGCGCTTGCCATGTCCTTACTTTGGGTACATGACAGAATGTTGGACCTCTTTGTAGGGCTGCAGGTGCTCTTGTGAACAGAATCAGGTCTCTCGGATTCTTGTTCAGACAACTTAACCTCCACCTTGGTGGTCTTTATCTGTGCCATCTTCTTGAATATCCTTGTACAACCTTTCTTTTACCTGTAATAGTTCTACTTTGATGAGAGGGTACGGCAAGGATTGTTGGTGCCATTGAGCGTTGATCTGATTGGGACTGAGTTCAGTGACGTTGACAGAGTGTAAAACTCTCAACTCCCAATCCATAGCAGCCTTCCACTGCTCATCCACCTCTAAGGTGATCTTTTCCTTTAGTGCGTCTTCTTCAGCTTTTAATAGTTGAACCATGGCACTTATTTCGCATCTGTGATGTGAATCTAAAAATCTTCATCACCACTCGGCTCTACTCTGGACTGCGACTCAAAATTAGCAAATGAGACCGAGGGTATGTCTATTTGTGGCAGCTCTGAAGTGCCTGCCTCTTCCTGCGTGTCTAGCTTTCCATCTCTGAGGAGTTGATTTATCCGCTTGAGTTCTGCTATCTCCTTTAGGAGCTCCTCCTCTCTTTGAACCCGCATCAGTGCCAGGTCTATGTGCTGTGATTGTTCAAGCTTTAATTCCAATTATAAGTCCTTATTTTTCTTTTCAAGTACCTTGTACACTTCATCAGCTCCCTTGATTGAGGCCACGGTTAGGTTTTCTCTGATTTGCTGTAAGAAAATGGCATGATCATTGATCCTCTGTTTAGAATATTGCAGAGAAGAATTGGCAACATCTAACTGCACTTGAATTTTTTGAGCCGACAGAGAGGTCGTAAGAAGTTCATTCGTGACTTCTGTCATCTACTCGTCTTTTACCTTGCAGGCATCATATAATTTGGTGAGGAGATCACCTAGTTCCTCCATTTCTTTTTGTTGTTTATCCTTGGCTATCTAATGCTATTCTGCTTCTACCTTTAGTTGTTGCACTTGCCTTTGGAGATCAGTGATGATAATCATCCTGTCTTATAGCTCTCCTTGAAGAGCGTCGATCACCATTTCTCATTCGTTGGCCTTTGTGCTGCGGTTTAAAGCTGCTAAACGAAGTCTCTCCATCATTTTCTGCATCTGACGTGCATATTCATTGATCTGTATTATAACTTCATCGTTTGTCTACCACTCCTCTTGTCGTGCCAACTGGGATGTGCTTGTAGCATCGTGTGTTGCTTCTTACTGTGTCGTAATTGCTAGTGGTTCTTGTGTGGAGGTAGATGGTCGGTCTTCTTCTTGGCCATCATGAGGCTTTGACGCCTCGACAGTTTTTGGCTGAGTAGAAGTAGATGGTGTGGTCTCAACCCTTGCTGCCCCTTTAGGTGCCGGCCTTTCTTCCTTCTCTGACTTGGGCTCCGTCTCATGTGTAGTGGTAGGATCTTTTTATGTATCTGCTTCCTTATTAGTTTCTTGTTCTGAGTGACTTGTCTTTTCTTCTTCTGGCTTTTGAGTCTCTTTTGCTGCCTACTTCGATTCTGGCTCGGCTTCTTTTTCCTTTGTCCGTCAGGGTGGTCAGCTTCTTTTGTAGATTTTGTTCGTTGGGTAGACTCAAAATCTTTCTCTTTTTCAGTCTCTACTTCTTCATTGGTACCTTTGCCTACTGGTGATGGTGGTGGGCTAGGCATGGGATGGTCTTGTTGTTCCAGAGGTGGTGAGGCGGGTCTGGGAGATCTATGGCTTTGCTCTTGTGTAGCCGTTTCCTCAGCTTCTTCTGCTTTTTTCAGCTTTAGGGATTTGGCCTCTTGGTACATTATTTCTAAATATTCTGTTGGATCATCTGCCTCTTTTCTGCTATGATGGCTTGTTTGAGGTCCTTTCAGTCCTGTGGGTACCCACTTTTCCCTTTTGCTTGCCTACTGCACTGATAAGCCTGTTTTTCTCTTTCAAAACACGCTTGTTTTTGAGTTGGCTCCTCTTGGTGTGCAGCCACAGCTTTCCTTTTCATCTCTTCTCTCCGAGCTCTCTTTTCTTCGTTATCAGAGCTCTCGCTGTTGTGCCGTTTTGGTGAGCTATCAGCTGACTCATCATCTAATTTTTGTGACCTTTTACCTGACCTTGTAGCTCGTGGAGAGGGTTGTGCTGCCAAAATCCATGTATTCTGATTAGGGACAACTGATCAGGGACAGGTGGTAGGTTGTCGGCCATGCCGATGGCATGATACGCTATTCTAGTCATCATCTGTGGGCGCCCAAGTATGTGATTTTTCCTTCCTTCTTGGTGCCTTTCAAGGTTGTCAAGACGTATTGCGCGTGGTCCACATGATGCCTTGTTGTTGACTTAAGAACGTGAGTGAAGGTGGTGACAAGGACATGATTTGGTGTAGTGTACCTTGATCGCCTTTTTGCCAGAAAATGGAAGTGTTGATGGTACAAACGGGCTGGCTCTTCCACTTGTTTGTGGATAAGATTAGCGAATGTAGCTGTGGCTGTCTCCTTGGTAAATGTACCTACGGTTTTCCTGTCTCTTGCCCGCATGGTCATTCCTTCAGTGGGCAATCTGAGTGCCTTTACCACTATCTCTTTTGTGATTACTACCTCGACCTTGTTTCCTTGGGTGTCGTATATTTGTGAGGTTCCGCCCTCTTTGATGGTGGATAGAAGCTCGTAAGCTTTCTGAAAGTCCACTTCGCAAGGCTCTTGTTTGTAGAAATGCCTGAGCCCCAACCTGCGGTTAGCCTCTTTATTCTCTGGCTTGGCAGCTACATCATAGACCTCTTCAGGCAGGAGTTGCAACTCCACCTAATTTCCTTCTTCACTCTTGAACCTTCCAGTGAAGACTGTGGTTGGTGTTTATCCAACTGTTCTCTAGAAAGGTAAGATGACTTTGCTGCTTTGACTGACTCGGGGTCTAGTTGATACGCAGGTAGTTCTTGTAGTTTCTCTTTCTGGTTTAGCTTCTTCTTGGCCCTCTCTGCTGCTTGCATTGCAAAGTTAGTAGGTTTGTTGGATTTTCTCTGGAATATCCTTTTAGACTGAAATGTTGACAATAAAATCATGTAATGAACAAAACTGTATGGTCAAAACAAAAATTTGCAACCAAAGTAAATAATTGCGATTATTTATAGCTGAGAAAAATTTCCAACTTTTTGCAAACTTGGCTTTATAGGCTTAAAGTATATACCAAATACATGCTCTGAGTGAATTATGGGCTCATTTGGATGCACAGGGTGAAAATGGTACTAGATTTTGGCTTTAGGTCTCTGAAACAGTACATATAAAGGGAATTTGAGATTTTGAACTCCAAATTGATTTAAAATTGGCTAGTGGACACATCACAACATGTACTTTGAATGTATGATGGCAAAATATCAAAATTCCCCAATTTTGACCAAAAAGTAAATAATCGCAATTATTAACTTTTCTTCCAAAATTGACATTTTCTGGTACAAACTGGTTCTAGGCATGGCATAGACCTTGGATATGAGATATGAGGTGATTTGGATCAAGAAAAGTTGTTCATAACCCAAATTTTGGTTTGCAAAGACTTCTTTGCATTTTTTTGACAATTTTACAAGTAATGGGTGGTCACTTTGGCTCATACTTGATTTTTGGCATGTAATAGATGTGTACACATGATAGGTGAGATGATTTGACAATTTCCAAGCAAAACTGATGCAAAAGTAAATAATTGTGATTATTAACTTCAGTGACAAAAACTTTGCAAAACCCACAAATTTTGACCTAGACATGTTTCATACACCTGATACAAGTCCTAAATTGAATTTGGTCAATTTTGGTCATGCTGGCATCACTTTGTGCTCTGTCGACTCTGAAATCACTGTTTTTTGTGACTACTCTATCTGTTGGCTTCGTTGGTCAACTTTGAGGCTCTGGTCTTGTCCGTAACATATTCATGAAGCAACCTGTCCAATTCTAGCTCATTTGAAGTTAGTTTGGCCTCGTATGTCGAATGTGACGCTGTCGAGAAATTTGCGGTCTTGCCAGGAAAGCACCGGGCTTATGGCTGTGAGAGTTTGTGAGAGAACTCAACAAAAGAGTTAAACCATAGATGCCATGAAGACTAGGGTTTGGAAAGAAGTGCAATCAAAGAAGACCCACTCTTTCTCGCTTGCACTTACACACACAAAGAAAGAACACAAAAGAGAATGTCAAAATAGCACAAAGATGAAAACATCAAGGCTATGGTCATATCGTATCATGGGTAATATGAAAGGGTTAATAGATGAATTAATGGCATTCAGTCTTGGCTGACCAAATAGGCTACGAATTGTTCTTTGGAATTGTAGTTTTGTGCTTACCATAATATATTTATTTTGTCTAGTGATTGGGATTAATTGTGTGTACAAATCCTCTTGGTTCATAGCAAGATAACTACGCTTACATCAAAAGAAAAGTTATAATCTATGAGAGGTAGTATAATGGGATCCGGTGATAGAAGTATTTCATTGAGCCTTTCAGGGCCAAAGAGAAACACTATACGTTGTTGAAAGTGTATTTTACGGCTAATCCATACGTTAATTCTAATAGATCGTACAGAGTGAAAGCGATAGAAATTATCATCATGTGGATTATTCATCTAGGATAACTCTAGTATGTGAAAAATGTAGATATGAGAGAAGAGACGGGAAGAGGAGAGAAGAGCGTTTCCCTCCCAAGCCCTATTCTTGTCCGTAGGCAATAAGGATACTGCGGGGAGAGATGTATCTGTAGCAATGAGAACCTAAAATTTGTAGAGAGGGTGAATTACTAAGAGAGAGAGAGATAGGTTTGGTTAAGGAGACGAGATTAGATATATATATATATATATATATATATATATTGAATTAGAGATGAAAAAGAAAACAACAAGAAATCAAGAAAACATCAATGTAGAACACATCTTACTTGACAAACCCTTTGGCACCATATTGATGGAGAGAGAAGAAGAGGGGAGAATTCAACTTTGATTGATACGCCAAGTCCAAGACCTTCTTGGATTAGAGTTGATCTTCCAAGGATTGCGTACAAGAATGGCTAGTCTTCCTCTAGGATAAAGTGTAGTCTTAGGCTTCTGTTAATGGCTATGGCATTACTACTCACTCCCTCATGAATTCATCTCATTAATGGATTGAATGCTTGAGGGGTTTTCAAGGAAGAAAAGGTCCCCTTTTATAGGTGAAGGGAACCCCCAAGGGTTTACACAAGAAGAAAGGAGCCAGTGTGAATAGAAATTGGAAAAGTTGGAAATGAGTTGTCCCTAAATGGTGTGGGCAGACTGGGGTCTAGTATTTTCATCATATCTCCTCAACCGTGGCTCCAAATAAAAAAGTAAAAATATGAGCATAAAATTCGGCTCATTAGCTAGGATGTTCATTTGAAAATCGTTTTCCAATTCGGATTGGAACCTTGTGTAAAAAAATCATCAAAATAGGGTCTATTTCTGGCAGCAAAAGTCTTCCTGTGGTCCCCTTAGCCTAGACTTTCATTTGATTCCAAAGGACACCTCATGCCATATGAAAGCATGACATTGCTCCTTGACAAAGTTTTGTAATCATGCTTGCAATAATGCATTAAAATAAGTGTATCTTTGAAATCATGCCACCTAGTGTCCCACTAGGATTTGATTCCCTCCTAGTAGCTATTTAAAAAGAAATATAAGAAAAATTTGAAAAATACATAGAAGATATATATATTGGAGTTTACCCTAAATATAGGATCTAGCTAGGGTGTGAGATGATAATGAGATAGTAGAAATAAAGAATTAATGCTTTTTGCCATAAGTTAAAGAGGCGGAGCTATTGATGCTTTTCCCATAGTATTTTTTGATGGTAAAGTAATAATAGGTTACCCTTGAGAAAAAAAATAGGATGAGATAGAAGTCTTATTATTATACTTAAATATGCATATGTACATTATAGGAACGATAATTATGTATCTAAAAAATTACAAGATAGATCTTGTAGCATGCGTTCCCACTATGTACGTGTCACAGCACGAGAACGCTTTGTAACCTTCGAGCGGTTTTCTGCTTTTCGAGGGCTTTGCTTGATGGATTTCACCAAACCAATCATATACATTGTAAATGGACCTCATTAGCAAGCCATCTGTGGAGTCAGGTCGGAATTCTGGCATTTTCCAAAAACCTAACTTTTCTACTGGGGACCCCAGTCGAATGGTCATTTGATGGTTCTATAGAAAATGGTACCAGATTTTGGCTTTAGGTCTCTAAAACAGTATATATAAAGGGAATTTGAGATTTTGAACTCCAAGTTGATTTAAAATTGGCTAGTGGACACATCATAACATGTACTTTGAATGTATGATGGCAAAACATCAAAATTTCCCAATTTTGACCAAAAAGTAAATAATCGCAATTATTAACTTTTCTTCCAAAATTGACATTTTCTGGTACAGACTGGTTCTAGGCATGGTATAGACCTTGGATATGAGATATGAGGTGATTTGGATCAAGAAAAGTTGTTCATAACCCAAATTTTGGTTTGCAAAGACTTCTTTGCGTTTTTTTGACAATTTTACAAGTAATGGGTGGTCACTTTGGCTCATACTTGATTTTTGGCATGTAATAGATGTGTACACATGATAGGTGAGATGATTTGACAATTTCCAAGAAAAACTGATGCAAAAGTAAATAATTGTGATTCTTAACTTTAGTGACAAAAACTGTGCAAAACCCACCAATTTTGACCTAGACATGTTTCATACACCTGATACAAGTCCTAAATTGAATTTGGTCAAGTTTGGTCATGCTGGCATCACTTCGTGCTCTGTCGACTCTGAAATCACCGTTTTTTGTGACTACTCTATCTGTTTGCTTCGTCGGTCAACTTTGAGGCTCTGGTCTTGTCCGTAACATATTCATGAAGCGACCTGTCCAATTCTAGCTCATTTGGAGTCAGTTTGGCCTCGTATGTCGAATGTGACGCTGTCGAGAAATTTGTGGTCTTGCCAGGAAAGCACCGGGCTTATGGCTGTGAGAGTTTGTGAGAGAACTCAACAAAAGAGTTAAACCATAGATGCCATGAAGACTAGGGTTTGGAAAGAAGTACAATCAAAGAAGACCCACTCTTTCTCGCTTGCACTCACACACACAAAGAAAGAACACAAAAGAGAATGTCAAAATAGCACAAAGATGAAAACATCAAGGCTATGGTCATATCGTATCATGGGTAATATGAAAGGGTTAATAGATGAATTAATGGCATTCAGTCTTGGCTGACCAAATAGGCTACGAATTGTTCTTTGGAATTGTATTTTTGTGGTTACCATAATATATTTATTTTGTCTAGTGATTGGGATTAATTGTGTGTACAAATCCTCTTGGTTCATAGCAAGATAACTACGCTTACATCAAAAGAAAAGTTATAATCTATGAGAGGTAGTATAATGGGATCCGGTGATAGAAGTATTTCATTGAGCCTTTCAGGGCCGAAGAGAAACACTATACATTGTTGAAAGTGTATTTTACGGCTAATCCATACGTTAATTCTAATAGATCGTACAGAGTGAAAGCGATAGAAATTATCATCATGTGGATTATTCATCTAGGATAACTCTAGTATGTGAAAAATATAGATATGAGAGAAGAGACGGGAAGAGAAGAGAAGAGCGTTTCCCTCCCAAGCCCTATTCTTGCCCGTAGGCAATAAGGATACTGAGGGGAGAGATATACCTTTAGCAATGAGAACCTAAAATTTGTAGAGAGGGTGAATTACTAAGAGAGAGAGAGATAGGTTTGGTTAAGGAGACGAGATTAGATATATATTTATATATATATTGGATTAGAGATGAAAAAAAAAACAACAAGAAATCAAGAAAACATCAATGTAGAACACATCTTACTTGACAAACCCTTTGGCACCATTATTGATGGAGAGAGAAGAAGAGGGGAGAATTCAACTTTGATTGATACGCCAAGTCCAAGACCTTCTTTGATTAGAGTTGATCTTCCAAGGATTGCGTACAAGAATGGCTAGTCTTCCTCTAGGAGAAAGTGTAGTCTTAGGCTTCTGTTAATGGCTATGGCATTACTACTCACTCCCTCATGAATTCCTCTCATCAATGGATTGAATGCTTGAGTGGTTAATTTCAAGGAAGAAAAGGTCCCCTTTTATAGGTGAAGGGAACCCCCAAGGGTTTACACAAGAAGAGAGGAGCCAGTGTGAACAAAAAATGGAAAAGTTGGAAATGAGCTGTCCCTGCATGATGTGGGCAGACTGGGGTCTAGTATTTTCATCATATCTCCTCAACCGTGGCTCCAAATAAAAAAGTAAAAATATGAGCAGAAAATTCAGCTCATTAGCTACGATTTTAATATAAATTTTTTTTCCAATTCACATTGGAATCTTGTGTTAAAAAATCATCAAAATAGGGTCCATTTCTGGAAGCAAAAGTCTTCCTGTGGTCCCCTTAGCGTAGAGTTTCATTTGATTCCAAAGGACACCTCATGCCATATGAAAGCATGACATTGCTCCTTAACAAAGTTGTATAATCATGCTTGCAATAATGCATTAAAATAAGTGTATCTTTGAAATCATGCCACCTAGTGTCCCACTAGGATTTGATTCCCTCCTAGTAGCTATTTAAAAAGAAATATAATAAAAATATGAAAAATACATAGAATATATATATATATTGGAGTTTACCCTAAATATAGGATCTAGCTAGGGTGTGAGATGATAATGAGATAGTAGAAATAAAGAATCAATGCTTTTTGCCCCAAGTTAAAGAGGCGGAGCTACTGATGCTTTTCTCATAGTATTTTCTGATGGTAAAGTAATAATAGGTTACCCTTGAGAAAAATAATAGGATGAGATAGAAGGCATATTATTATACTTAAATATGCATATGTACATTATAGGAACGATAATTATGTATCTAAAAAATTACAAGATAGATCTTGTAGCATGCGTTCCCACTATGTACGTGTCACAGCACGACAACGCTTTGTAACCTTCGAGCGGTTTTCTGCTTTTTGAGGGCTTTGCTTGATGGATTTCACCAAACCAATCATATACATTGTAAATGGACCTCATTAGCAAGCCATCTGTGGAGTCAGGTCGGAATTCTGGCATTTGCCATAAACCTAACTTTTCTACTAGGGACCCCATTGACCCCAGTCGAATGGTCATTTGATGGTATAGAAAGGTTCTATTATGTTAGGGCATGCTATGGTTCAAATTCCATTTGATTTGGTCAAGCTACTAGGCCGCTATGGTCAATTTTAGGTCGTAGGTCTCCATGCACTACTCGGTTTCTAGGGTTTTTTCTAAGGCTTTAGACTAGCTACCAGCCGTACAAAATGAATCATTATCGATTAAAGAACTTACTCCTCATGTCTTGTTTAAGATGACGTTGAAAATGGTCAACTGTGGACTCCAAAAATGTCACACGAAAGAGGCCGGAATATCTCTCTGCAAAGGCTCCAAGTGGAAATGAGGTGGTTTTAGCCTACCATGGATATCTATACTTGGACTTCCCAAACCAAATTTCCCCAGACTCCCTCCTTAGCCCTACTAGGCCATGAAATCTATGTTAGACTCAAAAATTTCCCTGATTGGATTCTTGTAGCTCATTCTGCAAGAATTTTGCAAAAGTAGGCTTGACCGTCTAATTTAGGCTTCCCGCTTCCATCTTCTGATTTCATTGAAGTTTTTTGTGCTTGTCCACCTTGTCTTTTTTATCACCATTGTGTCTTCCATTTTTTCATATGAGCTTCCGTGCTATTTATTATTAATTTTGACATGTTTATTAAAAAAATCAAAGAAAATACCAAAATGCTATAAAAAGTAAATTAAAAATCCAATAATTAAAAAGACCCCTTGAAAAACACAGCTTTATTGTTTTTTGTTGGATTTCTCCATTTTTAAGCCTCCTTATCAACAAAAATGATAAAAATTACCCAAAAAAAGGACTATTTTTAATGATTTTATGATAATATATACACTATTTACACTCATCGGGAAGATATTATGAGTGAATTTTCCCTTGATGATGAATTATAAAGGCATTATTAGGTATTTTTTACAAAAAAATCACACGTTAACATAGAACCTTTCCTCCCTCTTCAAACATTGCCCTTAATTACTTAGTACTTAGTGGACTTCCACCCCTCCTAGATGGCGTACTCCGGGATGACTGTGTGCATGGGTTGAACAATTGTGTCTATGCATAGCCGTGATTGGCTCTACCATGATATGAAGATCAATGCAATTTAAACCAATATGTTGTGCAAGAGCTGGGTCTTGAGTAATTAACTCAAGGGTTTCCAATGTCGAGGTTTGTTGCTGATGTCTTCCAAAGAGCAAATCTTGTAGCTTTTGTGCTCTCTGCTTGATTGTACCATCAGGGTGCTTTAGCACTCTGATTGTTTGAGCTGTTGGTAGCACTTTTGAGTGTAGTCAAGTTTTTTCTTGCCATTGGTAGCTTGGTCGGCTTGGTGCTGCATGGTGTGGTGGAGTTTGTTGAGACTTAACTCGCCATTGCTTGATTGGTTTTGAGGGTTGTGGAGAAGGTAAGTGCTCCCTTTTCTTCCAAACCATTTTCATGTTAGGTTCCTTGCTCGGAGATGATCGATTCTATGTTCGAATCCTTGGAACCTTCTTTTGTTTCGTCGGTGAAATTTTAGGCACCCAGATCTGAATCGGTTTATCCTTCAGGTGTGCTTTTGGTACCCAAAATTTCATGACTCCTTGCATGCTATATGTAGCATTTGATTGTCGAGGGGATGGAGAAGATTGGCTTCGTGGATTGGTATGTTGATTGCTTCTTTTCCATTCCTCTTTGCTTGGTGAAATTGGAACAATGAGTTGCCCTCCTTTAGGTGATAGCTTTAGGTGATTCCTATCCCAATCTAGTACTGCTTTGTATGTACGCATCCAGGGAATTCCAAGAATCATTGCCTTATTCATGTGTTTATCTGGCAAGCATACAAACTGATGAGGGCATCAATCAACATCCATGTACTATCACGTTCAAGTTGACTACTCCCAATGTTGGAGTTGGATTCTTGTTGCATCCTTTGATTGTCGCTATTCTTGTTGTCAATGCTTAACTTGTTGCCTTCTTGTATGTGGAATAATTGACTGCATTCACTCTAGCTCCTCTGTCTACCAAAGCATTGGTGCTATGATTATTGAGTTGTACTTTGATGCACAGATCCATCCCATCTAACCAGTTGTCATCTGTTGAAACTGCGTCTTTAGGTAATTCTCATTATCGATCATCTATTTCCAAAGTGTTGATGGGAATCGGTATCTGTTGACTCTTGAGAGTAGCTTTACGCTTGAGTACCCGAAGTCTAGCTTCCTCTTGGGCTTCATCAATAACGTGTTGTCCCTTGATCTTCCTTTGTTTGGCTGCATGCATTCTCTCTAGCAATTGATTGGTTAGTGGCAAATTGTATTACTTTAAACGACATCCACTAATCCAATTAGCCATTGGTTCACCATCTAGGGTGGAAAATTTTACTGCTCCACTTGGAGATACATCTTCAATGATAAATGGTCCGTTTCCCTTTTTCTTAAACTTGGGAATGTGTTGCTTAATGGAATAGACTAGAACTAAGTCCCCTTTCTTGAAGATTTTTGTGATTAAGTGGGAATCCAAAAACTGTTTTTGTTTCCGCTTTTGTGCATAAGTCTTTCTAAAAATTCATGTCCAGTCCACTCAAGATTTTGTGCTACCCTTAATGTTGGCAATAGAAATTCGATTGGCAGTATGGCATCAAGACCATAAAAAAGGTTAAAGGGTGTAGCATTTAGAGCTGTTTTGAATGAAACTCGATAAGCCCATAGAGCAGCATGGAGATTCATTTCCCAGTATGTCCTTCCTAAACCAACCACTTTAGTCAGCATCGAGCTAAGAATTTTATTCGTATGCTCAGCTTTTCCGTTTGCTTGTGGGTGATCGGGAGTTGATTTGTTATGGATGACCATAAAATCATTAAGCAAATACTCTATTACCTCATTGAGGAAATGATTTCCCCGATCATTGACAATCTCTATTGGCAGTCCATATCTCGTGAATACATACTCATATAAGAATGCAGCAGTGGTTTTGGCATCATTCTTTTGAGTTTCTTTAGCCTCGGCCCACTTGGTCAAATAGTCCGTAGCTACAATGATATATTGAGCTTGGGTTCTATAAGCAGGTGGTTGTATTGGTCCAACAAAATCTATACCCCATTTTGCGAAGGCTCTAGCCCCCATCATTGGTCTTAAGGAGATGCTGTCTACTCATGTTGGCATTTTTGCTCGTTGACAAGCATCACACCTTCAAACATATTCTTTAGCATCTGGAAAAAGTGTTCGCCACCATATGCCTACCATCAATATTGCTCTTGCGATGATCTCACTAGAAAAGTGACCTCCAGCTAATCCAGTATGTGCTTGTTCTATAATCGGAATATAATCGTTTTCATTTGCACAAAAATGCAAATGTTGATCTTTACCTCTCCAATACAATTGGTTTCCAATAAGAGCATAGTCTCTTGCTTCAGTTTCAATTGCTTTTTGACGGCGTTTACTCATATCCTCAGGAAATGTTCGGTTCAATAAGTAAGTAACCAGATAATTACTCCACTTAGGAACATGTGACATTTGAAACAATTCTACATGAGGAAAGGGTGTTTGTTTTTGACATTGAGGGCAATCTTTTACAAAAGATCTAACATCTCTCCTCATAGTCGTCCAAAATACTCCAAGTCTCAAGATTCGTTGCATAGTTTGGTCTTCTGCAAAGTGAAGTCCTACTATGGTAACATGTGCTTGACTTAGGTATTGTTCTTTTTCTTCAGGGTTAATGCATAAAAGCAATGTCCCATCCCGATTTCTTTTGTATAGCCTTCCAGCTAGTAATTGATACATAGCCGATTGCTCGATTAAACTGATTGTGATAGGAAGTGGTATTTGTGAATCCACTTGAGCTATTTTCATCAATGACACAATGTTTTCCGAACATTTAGGTATCATTTCCACGGAGAACAAATAGGCATCTAGTAAATCATCGTCTACCCCTTTAGGTAATTCCCCTGAAACAATCATTGAAAAATGATCTACTCATTGATGTGTAGTGCCTTTTTTACAACCACAATGAAATCAAATTCGAGAAAAATGATGAACCATCTCACTATTCTCCCTGTGCTACATGGCTTGTTGACCAAATACAGCAAAGCTTGGTGGTCCACAAAGAACACAAACTTGTTGGCTAATAGGTAATGTCTATAATTTTTAACGGCATAGATCATTCCTAGTCCTTCTCTTGTGATGGTGGTGTAATTATTTTTTACCATGTTCAATTGTCGGCTAGCATAAGAAATAGGGAAGTCAAATTTTCCATCTCCTGGTTGAGCTAGTATACAACCAATAGCAAAGTTTGAAGCATCTACATGTACGTGGAATACCTTATCCCAATCTGGTGCTCTCAATATTGGAGCTGAGGTGAAGCTTTCTTAAGCTTCATGAAGGATTCTTCACATGCCTCGGTCCATTCAAAGTGCGTAATCAAGCTATACATGGGTTTTGCAATTATAGCATACATGTAGATAAACTGTCGGTAATATCAATCTTCTCAATATTAGTAGCTATGCCATTTTAAGACACTATATGTCCAATAATTTTTCCTTGTCTTCCCATGAATATGCACTTTTCAGGATTTAAGAAAATCCTATAAAGTCTACATTTCTTGAATACCTTTTTGAGGTGTTCAAAATTATCAGCCCGGATTGATGAATGTATGCATAGATTATCCATATATACTTCTAAGAATTTTCAAAGATACTCTTTGAAAGCATGGCTCATCAATCTCTGAAACGTGGTTGGAGCATTAGTTAATCCAAACGGCATAACCCAATAGGCAAATATACCCTATTCTGTTGTAAAAGCAGTTTTATCTTTTCGGTCAACCAAAAGTTGATTGTATCTCGAAAATACATCTAAGAAGCTGTAAGCTTCTTTTCCTGCAACCCGTTCTAAAACATTCTCAGTTATCGGAAGAGAAAAGTTGTCTCTAATAGTAGCTGTATTCACCCCTTTGAGATTAACACACACTCGTAATTTCCCATTCTTCTTAGGTACTACCACAATTGGAGACACCCAATATGTGTGTTCAATTTCGTAAATGAATTCAGCTTCCTTTAGTTTTTCAATCTCTTCTTTGATCTTCCTGGAAAATGTTTTGTTATGGTCTCTGTCTACTTGGTTTCGCATCATCTCTCATGGGTATAGTATGTTTACAGATTTTTGGATCAACACCCTTGAGATCCTTGTAAGACCAAGTGAAGATATCTTGGTATTCCTTTAACAAGCTCATCAAAAGCTTTTCCTCTTCTTCTGTTAGATCATTTGCAATGCAAGCAGGTCTAGGCTCTTCTCCTGGTTCAGCCAAGTCTACCCTCTTAGCGTTTTCAGGCCCTTTGTAAGATTCGCCTTGTTTCCGTAGTTCTCTAACAGGTTGTTTCACTATGATTTTCCGATCTTGGAGCGTATACTTTTTGTAATGGCCTGGATGGAACATGCATTACATCCTTACCATCCTCTTCTGTGGTTTCCATTTCAGTTGTGTATATCTCCTTTAGAGCTTTTTTCAACTCTTGATATTTCTTTTTCTCCTCGACTTTGGTCATGAGTGGTTTTTTATCCTGAGATTTTTCTTGAGTACCCTTCCTTGTTTTTCTCGATGTCTGAGACATTTCTAAATTTTTGTTCGAAGGATATCTGTCAGTTATTTTGTCCTTGACACAATCATTAGCATCTATCTACATCAGGAATTGTGTTTTACTGGAGACTGATGGCATAGGTCGTGTTTTCATAATTTTGGTATCTCTCTTTCATCCACACCATTTCTGTCTTCTTAATTTCTTGTTTGGAAAGTCAAAAAACTTTTCTTCCCCTCCTTGTAAGAGTAACTTAGCTCTCATATGCTCTTTTTCTGACCCCGAATCTTCTGAGGTAGCTGAGTGTTCATCTAACTCATCAGTTGCATCGTATAGAGGTCTGAAAAGACTTATTGATCTTTCATGAAGTCCTTGGGTTCCTCATCTTTGTTTTCAATGTTGAGGGACAACATCATTTGGATGGGAGTTGTCGTAGCTATCCTCATTGCAAAATTAAGTAGGCATAGACATATTCACACATACATCCATTGTCGCTAAAATTTGAGTCTACTCGAATGGCTCAAATAAATGCTCTGGAAAGGGTTCAGGTACGTAGGCTTCGTCTGTGCAGTCCCTTTCTAGGATACATTATTCTCGTCTTAAGCTTCCATTTTCTGAACCTCCATACATCCAAATAGGAGTGTCTTTGTTTAACCAGGATGGGAGTTTAGTTTCAGCCGAAGAGACTGAACCAAACTCTTGGATGGGTGTTTTCAACTCTATAAGTGTGATCTTTTAACTTGACTCTTGTTATAGATCCCACCTGCTTCAAGTATAGATAGTTGTTTCCCCAATCTTGGATAAGTTGTACCTGTCGCATGAAAGGTCTTCCCAATATGATTTCATAGTTGAGTTTTTTCCCAAAGTCTACTATGGCAAAAGTGTGTTGATATTCAATTCCACAGGAATTGACTATCACTTTTTCAAGCATCCCTAGTGGTCTCTCAATGTGTTTGTCAGCCAACAACAATTTCATTTGAGTTTGTCTAATGGCAGGTTGTCCCTAGGATTCCCATACTACTTTAGTGGCTATGGCTATGCCAGTTCCACTATCCAATATTACCATGGTTTCAATGTCATTATATTTCAGTGGGAGGGTGGTGTTCCCTTCTTCCCCTTCATAATATTCTCCGACCTTGTTCATAGGAACTGATCGAATCTCTTTGTTTTCCATTTCATTTTTCAATTTTCCCAAATTCTTAGAGATTAACCTCGTTATCCCCACCTTCTCTAGCGTTTTTTGTAAATCATTCCACAAGTATGGTCCGAGTTTCAACAGTTCTTCCAAAGAAAGAGTGCATTGGATGGGTGTAGACATGATTGAATGAATGTTGTCTACTTCTAGGGTCTGTTCATCTCTTTCTACTTGAGTGGTCTTACAAATGTGGATTCATCTTCGTTATCTACCAAGTAAGAAGGTAATGTTTTTAATGTCAATCGTTTAGACATTTCTGAAGCTTCCGATCTGCAATCCCTGTACAAGGATTGTAAATCCATGTTCATATTAGAAGGTAGATTATCCAACCAAACTTCCTCTCAGGATTTAATGTTAGGCTCCCATCATTGATCTCTCTCACTTTTTCCCATAAGTGTCCTGGCCAGTCTTCCTCTATGAATGGAATTTCATCTAAGGTATCTTCACTGTTAGGCACCATAAGCACTGGTTCATTTGTTTCAAGGTAGGGTTCTACCATCACATCAGATTTTTCTTTCGTTTCTTCGACCGCAAGCTCTTCAGGTTTTGCAATACTTTCAAGCTTGGGTTTTTGTTTATCCAGCATTTCTTGCGTGATTCTTACCAAATTTTGATAAGCCTCCAGCTTTGCTGCTTCCATATCTGGAGATGGATAGTTTTTCCATTTGTTTTCCATGTTTTGGCTTGCTTTAAGTCCTGCTTGGTAGGCTTCCAAGGCAACATTAATAGGCTCAAAAATTTTATCAACCAGAATGGATCCTCTAGATTTCACGGTTGTTTTCTTGAATTCACTGCCACTTTCTTTCAACTTGTCCTTGTCCTAGGCTACCATTTTTGCTTTCTCTTTGTTTTCAAACTCGTTGTTTCTATTTTCTCATCTCATATCTTTTGCTTCTTCTCCTTTTGATTCTTTGAGAAGAAATTTTTGTGTTCTCTGAATCATCAGAAGAGTTGTGTTTCTTTTTCTCTGCTTGGGCTCTAGCGATTACCTTGATTGGAACAATTGGTTCACTCTCTGAGGAGCTACTAGATATCAGTTAGACTACGTTTAGGACAATTTTTCCCTTGTTCAAAGGATTCTTAGGACAATCTTCCGGAAAGTGTCCTCCCTTTTTGCAACATTGTATGCAATAGGCTTCAATTGGCTTGAGGTTTTTGTCAGGCTCTGGACATTCGTTCTTCCAATGGTCATCAGAACCACAGTTATGACAGTTTCCCATTCTAGGCTTCATCATGGGTCTTCCCATGGGAGGTCTGACACCTTGATTAGCTCTGCATAGGGTGTAACTGTAGACATGTAGTAGTGTAAGTGTGTATACGTGCTTCACCAGGGGCACTTTTCTCCCACTGGGTTTTTCCCCTTGGACATCTGGTGTGAAAGGACACCTTATCTCTTAGGGTTTCATATAAGCTTTGTAGCTCTGAGTTTGTATATTCTATTATTCTAATATAGAGAGATAGACTACAGAGATCTCATACGCAAGCTCTATGTCTTCTCCTTCTCCATCTTCTTCCTACTCTGAGTTGCTGTCTTCCTTCTGCTTCCTGTTTCATCATCTTCAATAATTGGTATCAAAGCAAGGTGATTTCCAGAGCCTCTACTTGCATTTTTGCGTCCGCGCGCGCAATCGCAATTTTCAGGCAGTTTTCGGAAAATTTGCTCGTGGGAGCATCCTCGACGTTCCGAGAGTATTCTGATTAGGTGACCTGGGGTTCTACCCCCCTTTCGAAGCCATTCAAGCCCTCAGAATTTTTTTCTGAGCAGCGTAGCAGAATTTACTTTTCAGAGGCGTTTAGATCAAGAGGGTGTGCTTTTTGACAGATTTTCTTCAGGTAAACAGTTCTTTTGGGAAGCAGCTTGTCTTAGCTTTGTGCTGAGATTTTGTGTAGATTTTTTCTTACAGTGGAGAGGAGATTTCTGAATCTCTTGGTGGTTCTTTTGCTCTCTTGTGTGCATCCACAGTATGGCTCAATCTACGGAGAAAGAGATTTTTGGTGCGTTTACATCCGAAGACAAATTGGATGGTACCAACTATTCTCTTTGGTCTTTTATGGCCAAAAATGTTTTGGTTGGTAAAGGATTGTGGGATTATGTATCTGGAGATGAAGTTCATCCAGGTAGCATTGCACCTACCACGCCTGGTCGTGGTGCAGCTATTGGTGCAGGACAGCTGTTGGTCACTCCAGAGAAAAAGAGATGTGATACTAAAGATGCACAAGCTATGACTGTGATTGCCTTAACCATAAAGAGGACAATCACACCACATATCAGATCTTGCAGAACTTCTGAGGATGCTTGGAACACTCTGCAAGCTATGTTTGGAGGAAGAAACGCTGCCAGAATAGAGTTTTTGAAGAAACAACTTGACAAAATACAGATGGACGAAGGTGACGATATCGTCGAGCATCTTACAAAAATCAAGGATATTAAAGAGCAATTGCTTAGCATTGACTTGGTTTCCAAAAAACTCAATTCACTACCACCATCTTATTTGACTTTTCAGACTTCTTTGACTTTGTCTTTGCGAGCTAATCCTGAGCCTCTTCATTTTGAAGAGTTAGTGGCTTTGCTATTGCAAGAGGATCAATCACGTAAGAACAAGTCTTTACAGGTGGATGGTATGGATCATGCTTTTGTTGTACAGAACAAAAACAAGGGTAAAGAGAGTGCTCATCACTCCAAGTCTGGTGCAAGACAGTCTTCAGAGAAGTCTAAAGGTGATTCCGACAAGTCCAAGAAGAAAGGTAAATGTCACTACTGCAAGAAACCTGGTCACCACATTAGTGAGTGTAAAAAGAGAATTGCTAAAGAAAAGAAGAAAGAGTCAAGTTTGGTTGTTTTAGCTTCTGGTGATTCTTCTACAGCTAAAGAAGAGTCTGCAAACTTTGTGCAGGATTCTTATGCTTTTGTAGTATGTTCAGATTTTTCTGCTTACAATGTTGACCAGACACAAATGATTTGGTACTTTGATAGTGGTGCATCCAGGCATATTACTTCAAGGAAGGATTTGTTTTGTTCATTGGATGCAGCTCCAGCAGGAAAGAAGGTGACATGTGCAAATAATGCTTCTTATCCAATCAAAGGCGTTGGTAAGATTTTGATTACCATTTCAGATGGTTCAGATTTATGCTTGCCAGATGTCGTATATGTTCCAGGGATCAAGAAGAATTTGTTGTCTGTATCCTCTCTTGCAAAAAATGGTCTTCGGGTCATTTTTGAGGATGACAGATGTGTTGTACGAGATCGAGAGAATGGTTATTCTCTTATCACTACAGGTACGCCGGAAAATGGACTATTTGTGCTAGATCATTATGAAAAGAAGATTCAGGTATGTATTGCAGAAACAAAGACTCAAGCAATGCAGGATGCTGAGTTGTGGCATGCTAGATTTGGACATGTTAGTTATGGCAGTTTGGTGACTTTACAACGTCATAATATGGTGCATGATTTGTCTTTATTGGAGATGCCACCAAGACATGTATGTGAAGGTTGCGTTCTTGGAAAGATGCACAGACTTGCATTTTCACAGGATGGTTCAGTTAGAGCAACACGAAAGTTGCAGCTTGTACACAGTGATGTATGTGGTCCTATGAGGACGCCATCTATAAGAAACAGCCCTTATTTTGTGACCTTCATTGATGACTTTTCCAGGTTTTGTTGGGTGTATCCACTCAAAGCAAAGTCAGATGTGTTTGCAGTTTTTCAACATTATGTCGCCATAGTTGAAAATGAAATAGGTTTCAAAGTACAGACTCTTCGTACCGATCGAGGAGGTGAATACATGTCAGGTGCATTTAAGGATTTTTTGGGAAAGAAAGGCATTAAACACCAATGCACTATGCCATACACACCACAACAGAATGGTGTTGCACAAAGAAAGAACAGGTCTTTAATGGAGATGGCTAGATGTATGCTCAAGGCTAAGAGTTTGCCTCATAAGCTATGGATGGAGGCAGTTGCTTGTGCAGCACATGTTTTGAACAGGTGTCCTACTCGTGCCTTGAAGACCATTACTCCATATGAAGCTTGGTTGTTTTGCTTATGCTCACATCCCTCAACAGTTACGTAGGAAGCTTGATGATAAGGCAATCAAATGTATATTTGTGGGGTACAGTAGTGGAAGTAAAGGTTATAGACTTTACAATCCTGCTACAAACAAGATTTTTGAAAGTTGTGATGTAATTTTTGCAGAAAATACTGCTCAACCTATGGTTGCTTTTGATGTACCTCATATGCAGACACATGATGTAGTTGAAGGTTTGCTTCCTTCTTTTGTGGAGAATCAAGAATCACAACAGGTTGATAATCTTGATCAATCTTTTGGTCAGCATGTGACACCTCATGATGTAGAGGAAATTGTGCGTGAAGAGCAAGAAGTTCTCAGGGAAGAAAGAACCTTGCCTAAATGGGTTCAGAAAACTTTGCAGGATAGCAAGTTGGATGCACCGTTGCCACGAAAAACACGTGCTGGTACTACTTTTGGCAAAGAGCAAGTAGATTTGGCTTGCTTTAGCACTCTTTGTGATGCAGATGAGCCTGATTCATTTGAACAAGCTTTAGAGTGTGTTGGAAAGATGCTATGCAACAAGAAACTGATTCTATTCATAAGAATCATACATGGGATCTAGTGGACTTGCCTACAGGTAAAAAGCCTATTGGTACAAAGTGGGTTTTTAAGGTAAAAAGGAAACAAGATGGTACTGTTGGCAGGTACAAAGCAAGGCTTGTGGCAAAAGGCTATGCGCAACAGAAAGGCATAGATTATGATGAAACCTTTGCTCCTACTTCTCGTGCGTCCACAGTTAGATCACTAGTTGCAATTGTTGCTCATCATGGTTGGAAAGTGCATCAGTTGGATATCAAAACTGCTTTTTTGAATGGTGATTTGCAGGAAGAAGTTTATGTAAGTCAACCAAGTGGTTTTGTTGTAAAAGGTCAAGAGCAAAAGGTATGTAGATTGCGTAAATATTTGTATGGTCTCAAACAGGCTCCAAGAGCATGGTATGAGAAGATACATACTTATTTGATTGGCCAGGGATTTCAGAATAGTCCAACAGAAAGCACTTTGTATATCAAAAAGAGAGATGGAGTTCTCATTATGCTTACACGTTATGTGGATGATATGCTTCTTACAGGCAATACTGCAGATGAAATTGAAGCGTTTAAAGATGCTTTGAGAAAAACCTTTGAGATGTCTGATCTTGGTTTGCTACATTATTACTTGGGTATTCAGTTTGTGCAATCAGAGGATGGCATATACAAGTTGCAGGCAAAATATTTGCATAAAATTTTGGACAAGTTTGGTATGAAAAATTGTAAACCAATCTCTACACCCATAGAAACTGGATCAAAGTTGAGCATGCACGATGCTGGAGAACCTTTTGATGTACATACGTATGCAGCAGCGGTTGGTTGCTTGATATATTTGGCAGGCAACACTCATCCAGACATTCAATTTGGGGTTTCACAAGCAAGCATATTTATGCACATCTTAGGTATGCATCATTGGTAGGCTGTGAAGCGCATACTTTGTTACCTTTCAGGTACCCCTAATCTTGCCATGTTCTTTCCAAGGGGGGATATGTATGGAAAGCACAGTTCTATGCAGCTTCTTGGTTACAGCGATTTAGATTGGGCTGGTGATTTTGACACACTACATTCCACAAGTGGCAATTGTTTTTTCTTGGGAAATGCATGTATATCTTGGCTAAGCAAGAAGCAACCCATAGTGGTTACATCAACTTGTGAAGCTGAGTACAAGGCAGCTTTCACGGAAACAGTTGATTGTGTATGGATACGCAGGTTATTGGTAGATCTTTGTGAGTGTCAACAGGCACCCACTACCATTTTCACTGACAGTCAGAGTGCTATGGCAGTTGCAAGGAATCCAATATTTCATGCAAGAACAAAGCACATAGAGGCTCACTACCACTATGTTAGGGAAAGGCTACATGCAGGGGAGATCACACTAACTTACTGTCCTACACAGGATAACATTGCAGATCTATTTACGAAGGCGTTATCACAAGAAAAGTTTGAAGCTTTCCGAAAAGCTTTGGGCTTACTCTCATACACATGATGATCTGGTACCTTGTACGGATTCACACTATCACTACAGGGGGGATTTGTAGACATGTAGAAGTGTTAGTGTATATACGCGCTTCACCAGGGGCACTTTTCTCCCACTAGGTTTTTCCCCTTGGACATCTGGTGTGAAAGGACACCTTATCTCTTAGGGTTTCATATAAGCTTTGTAGCTCTGAGTTTGTATACTCTATTATTCTAATACAGAGAGATAGACTACAGAGATCTCATACGCAAGCTCTGTGTCTTCTCCTTCTCCATCTTCTTCCTACTCTGAGTTGCTGTCTTCCTTCTACTTCCTGTTTCATCATCTTCAACAGTAACAGGCACTAATGCTTGTTCATCTATGACTCCTTGAGAGTGCATGTACTTTACAAGCACTATATTATGTCGTGGATACGGAGGTTGTTGTCCCAACACAGGTTGAGGTATTTCCATACCCATTGATGGTCTTTGAGCTTGGGCCATATTAGGTTGATATCTGTACATGGGTTGTCCTTGTGGCCTCATGGGCACGTACTGAACATTCTCATCATACTTTGGTCTGAAGTAGCACTCATGGGTCTCATGGTTGGTCCATTTAGCCTCGATTGCACACCATTTTTGTGGACTAATTGGTTGTCCCTGTGGAGGTATCCCTTTTCCTAGTCTTCTCATAGGTGCTTTTTGCATATTGTTCATCCTTTTTAGCATACCTTCTATGGCTGAGAGTGGTGCCGTAGCAGCCGTTCCCACTTGTGTTGGTTTTGTGGATGTTGTTTTCTCACTTTGGTTATCCTTAGGGACATCTTCTTCATTGAAGATCTCGCAATTGTCTCCTAGGTCAATCGCATCAGACACACATACTTCTAGGGTTGTATGCTTTTTACTATAAAGTATAACATGAAGTTCTTTGTTTAGCAGTCCCTCCAGAAACAAGGATACAAGTCGTTCTTCTGCAGGTATCTCCATCTCTGGGCATCTGGCAATGTATTGTTTCATTCAAGTTGCACAATCCCTAACAGACTCACCATGTTTCTGTTTAAAGCTGTAAATTTGAGCTACCGTATTATGTTTAATCCCTGTTTTGGAACAAGCAGCTATAAATCCTTGAGCTAATGTGTTCAAGTCCATGATTGACCTTGGTGGGATGTTTTGGAACCATGTCAATGCTTTTCCTTCTAATGTCATTCCAAACCCCTCGAATTGAGTATGAAAATTGAATATACGCTCTGCTCTTAGAACTTGCTTAAAGCTAGCTAAGTGGTCATATGGATCCCATGATCCACTATATTTTCTGATCCATTTTTGAAAATCAGCTGGTCTAATACGTGTGTTTGGTTCAACTCGAGGTCTTCTGGGAGTTGGTCCTGCTCCGAGTCCTTCAAACCAGTCTGTTGGAATATAGTGACTCATGTAGCCCTCGATTGGCCTTACCTTCACCCGGTTTTCTATGTGATAAGGTGGTTTCTGGTTTCTTCACATTACTCTTAGATGATCTCTCACAGTGCTCATCCCTTGGAATTGTGTATGGTCCTTGCTCGAATATCCAATCCCGTATAGAATACCCTTGCTATTTGGTTTGTTCTACCTCCTCAAGAGTCATCATAACAAAGTTGTTGTTATACCAATCCCTAAACACGTAGGTTTGTAGCTCTGTTGATCCCTTATCTTTGATCTTGAAGATATAGATGATCTTTATGGCCGTTAATTGTCCTAGTTTGGCATGAGAAGTCCACAAAAGATCTTTTATGTTTCTATCTTCCCAACAATAGACTCCGATCCTAGGATTATCCGTACTAAGACATTTTAAAGGCTTCGAATCTACTTGATCATATCCATCGAATTCCAAAGCTGGTGGTCCTTCTTTTGCTGACATATCTAGGATTATAGTGTTTACTTCTTACCCCCATTTTTCTATCACGTTAGGGTTTTTGACCTGTAAATACTGAGTTCTGTTTTGATTTATGTACATTTTTCCTTGTTGGTTTGCCCTAACCTCTTCTTCGTACTCAATACCATGGTCATCAATGCGAAGAGCATACTCCTCGTTAGGGTCCAGGTAAACCTGGGCTCCATCACAGTGATAGCCATTTTTCGGCTCTCCATAATTGCCATAGTAAGTTACTCCACCCTACCAAATTCACCCAAACGCTATGGCTATCCCTACCATTTCACTGTACATAGGCGTGTGTGAGTTAGGGGGCTTTTCCTGTATCTTCTTAAAAACCCTCAGCTAGTTAGTCATTGGGCTAGTTGAGCCAAAAAAATGAAAAAAATAAAAAAAATAAAAGTATATTATGGCCTCTTTGTGTGTAAATATTTCATTGTATATATGGCCTAAATATAGGGATTTTTTATAATTATTTTGGTATTTTATTTAAATATTTCTACTTAGGTGTGTGTTTTATTAAACCTATGTACACCTTCTTTCATCCTCTTACACCATAATTATATTTTTTGCCAATATGTACATACTCTAACCTCATATTTTTCCTTTATACAAATCACTCCCACATTTTCACCCTCACCCTCGTGAAAACAAAAAATTGATTTCTACTCATTGGTTACTTTTATTATATTATTTCCTTGCATACCTTTTCCTCTTTCACCCAAAATAATTCAAGGAGGGACCATATCATATGATTCCAATATCTTTCCATATCCATAACTCCGTCTTCTCTCACCCTTCCACACACCTACTCACTCTTACACATCCCTCCCTCTCCTTACCTCACTCAAATCTTCAATTTCCATGGCTTCTCCCACCCTCTTCACCATTACCCTTCTCTCTCATCCCTATAGTTCTTTTATGAACCTCTACATACATACACCCTCTCCATGTCTCTCTCTATTGCTTCTATGTTACAATTTTATTTACCTCTCCTAAAAATATCTAAAATTCAGCATCTTAACCATGATAACTTCTGCAAATTGTGGATTTTTCATCAACAAATCCTCTTTTCATCGTGGTGGTCAACCGTGGCGGCGGCGTAAAGAAGCGAAGAAGAAGAAGAAGACCAGCGGTCATTTTTTCCACAATCTACACAAGGGTGAGTTCAAGCTTCTTCAAAGCTTCACCATCTCAATGATTCTCTTTTAATTCACCCCTCTTCCTTCATCAAATCAACTCATCCTACCCATTGTAAATGTATCACTAACAATTCTAGTGATTATTACCACTAACAACTAGCTTCTCTTGTAAAAATGCACCCACACTATCAACATATGGAGTAGGCAACCGCACAAGTAAACCAAATTCACTCACTCCCATGGAAGTTTCTCTCCTTTCACCACATCAATAATTCTCTTACTTGAGCCCACATCCATGTGACTCAAGAGAAAAGAGAGACCCCATTATCATTTGAAATTCATAAAAATTCATAATCCTTGATCTTTCCTAATAAAATTGATTAGGCTTAATCCTAATCAAGGCTTCTAAAACCTATAAATAGAACCCATTCCTCCTTGTAAAAGACATCACCATACCATTTCACACTAGATTGAGCGTACCACACGCCAGTTCTATCTTGGTTGTAAAGAGAGAGTAAGCTTTCTATTCACTATCACCTTGGTGCATAGAAAAGCTTGAGCTAGTTTGAGTGAGTGCGAGTAGAAGATATTCTTCGTACCATTGTTGTATCTACCCCAACATCAATGAATTGGTAGTTTTGGGTGCAATTCATGTCCAAAGGCTCACGCTTCTCCTCCAATTTGGCTTGGCAAACTCATTCAGCTTCATAAGGTGACTTGTTTCATTGAAGGTTGTTGTTTTGTTGCTTGTGATTCATTGGCTATTGTTTGGCTACCATTGTAAGAGAGTGGATGGTGAGAGGGCTCCCATAACCCTAAGACAATGTGCTAGTGATGCTATAACCAAATCTTGTCACTTGATTCCGCAAGCTCTAAGTTCCTTTTTGTGCAAAATATAAAGTTGAACCTAAGTTGTACACCATCTCTCTCTCTCTCTCTCTCTCTCTCTCTCTCTCTCTCTCTCTCTCTCTCTCTCTCTCTCTCTCTCTCTCTCTCTCATGTTTTAGTGTGTGAGAGTGTTCCATTGGTGTTAGGGTTAGTGTAAATTCCTTGCTTGTTTGTGGGTTTCTCTAACGATTCTCCTCTTTTGCGTCCTAGTTCGCTCTTAAACTAGGTGGTGCCCCTTGTGTAGTTGGGATTTGGCTGTGGGTTTGTTGTTTTGGTTTGTGTTGTGTTGTGTCCCAACCCCATTGAGCAGCACGGGAGCCTTGAAGGGTGTCTAGAGATTGCTCTTCTTGTTGCCCGCCCCGGACCACCTCAATTTTAGTGCCCCCACTGAGGACAGGCATGTGTATGTTTTGTGAAGGCTCAACCTTTAGCATAATCAAGTAGCTTGCATGAATCACGATAATTTGTAGGATCCCTTCATTCCCATTGCAAGGCAAAAGGTACACATAATTGTTAGTACTAAGTTGCAATTTCAGCGAGTAATTCGTAGAATTTTAGGTCATTCTACCTCTTATTGATTATCATAGGTCATTTGATGTGAATATTTTTATTTTGTTGTAGAATAGATTGCAATTTAGAAAATATTATTGTGTAAATATTTTAAAGAAAGAAAAAACAAAAACGCGTCACTTTGAAATCAATTCAATGGAGAGCCAACGCCAAATGTCTGGATATCCTCTTTTCTTTGGAGAGCCTGGAGAGGATGCAGAATTATTTCTAGCGAATTTCAAGATGTCTTGCCGTATCAAGAGGATAGTAGCTGATCAAAAACGTGTAGAAATGTTTGAGGTGGTCCTTAGGAAAGATGCTAGCACTTGGTTTGCCTCTTTGCCTGAGGAAGTTAAAGGGAATTACACGGAAGTTTTGAATCGTTTCAAGAAATACTTCTTTGATCCCCAAAACACTCAGAAATTATGGCAAGACATTGTTTCTCATAAGCAAAAAGACTTAGATGACTACTACTTGTACAAGCAAGAGTTTCTACGTCTTTGGGCTCTATGGATACGAAATGTTGCTAACCCTGGTGATGGTGCAGAATTTCTAAAGAAGGAGAGGTTCATAGCCGGACTCTTTCCTGACCTTAAGGTAAAAGTTGAGGCAGGTGCACCTGCTACCTTTGATGCAGCTGAAACTAGGGCTGCTGAGAAATATAGGAAACTCAAGTGCTTAAGGGGGGAGGTTCCAATAGAAGGTCTTAGACCCAAAGGTAAGTCACAAGCATCAACATCTAAGGAGCTTCCTGAGGTAACGGCGGAAGTGATTGAGAAGTTAAATGAATCTTTAAGTAGCTTGTCAATTCACCTTGCACAAACCGTAGGTCCAAAGGGACAAGCAAAGAAGTCTGAAGAGCGAGACCCACGACCTAGGAGAGTCTTGCAATGTTGGAATTGCAATGAGTCTGGACATGAGATGTATAATTTTCCTTGGCCCCGTGGGGAGCCAGGGAGACCTAACTTGAATTACCTAGTGAATGCAGGTGAAGGAAATAATCAGCAACCACGGCTTATACAAAGGCCAAATGGAGCAAGACCACCTCCACAAGGAGTGGAAGGAGTTCCACCTTTGTGAGACCCAAACGTGCATGTGGTAGAGGTGACAAATTCAAGAGAGGTTGACATGGAAGCAAATGGCATTAAGCGTGGCCGAGGGAAAGGTAAGGAGAAAGAAGGAGTTACATCACAAAGTGACCATGGACGAGAAAAGAAGGCAAAGGAGACCAAGGAAGCCAAGAGGACTTGACGTCGTATCAACCTCCAAGACTTTCCTCTTGGACATGGAATGGCTCCATACAACCTGTTGGAAGACATGAGAGGTAAGGGTCCTGATATCTCATGGCCTCAATTTCTTGCATTATGTCCACAAGTTAGGAGGGATTTAACAAGGGCAGTTAGCACTAGGAGAAAGGTAAAAGAGAGTGTGCCTGTTGTAAAAATTGCACAAGCTGAAATGAATGAGGACATTACACCTGTGCTAGATTGTTACATAAAAGGGAGATTGGTTAGGAAAGGTCTAGTGGATGGGGGTGCACAAATTTGCATCATGACAGAGGGACTCATGCAAAAACTAGTCATGCACATCCATGAGACACCTGAAATTAAGGTCAAGATGGAAAACAATAGCAAGGCTAGGTGCGTAGGTATTTGTAAAGATGTTTTTGTGGAGGCCTTTGGCATTAAGAAGGCAATGGATTTCTATGTCATGTCTACCAAAGGAAATGGTTACCCATTTATCCTAGGGAGACCATGGCTAATGAAAATGCGAGCTTTGCAGGATTGGGAGAGTGGAAAGCTAATTTGCAGGAATGACAACCATAAGAAGGTTGTCTTTGACATGAAGGAGCAATGCCAAGAGGAGATCCATGAAGAATCATCTCAAAGTGAGACGGAAGAAGGTTGGACCGATAACACTTCAGAAGAAGAAAGTAGCGGCAGCATTACTGAAGAGGAGTCTTCCATCGAAGTCATGGGGGTAAGGTTTAAGCCAACCAACCAAGAGACCTCTTGTCAAGGTTTGGAGGAGGTAGGTTCCCAAGAGAACAAAAAAGTGGAAGATGAAAGAATGCTAGAAGGTATGCTATCTACAACACTTACAAAGGATGAAAGAGAGGAGTTCAAATGTGTGCTAAGGAAATTTCCTAGGCTTTTTGCTAAAGACTACACCGATGTGCGTGGAGTAGATGTTGTTCAACACAAAATTGAGTTGAAGCCAGAGGACACACCTAAGGCTCAGAAGCTACGAAGGCTAGGAGTCATCAAGGAGCAGGCTTTACTCAAGGAGGTAAGAAAGCTTCTAGCAGCAGGTTTCATTTATCCAGTGGAGAATTCAGAGTGGGTCTCTCCCGTTGTTGTCACTCCTAAGAAAAACGGAAAGTGGAGGGTGTGTGTGGATTACCGTCCACTCAATGAGGCAACAAAAAGAGATCACTTTCCCCTCCCATTTCAGGATGAGATACTAAATGAGGTAGCTGGTCATGAGAAGTACACTGTGTGTGATGGCTACTCAGGCTACTTTCAAATAGGTATCGCATTGGAAGATCAATTGAAAACAACCTTTATCACTCCTTGGGTTTGTTATGCTTTTAGAGTCATGCCATTTGGTCTGACAAATGCTCCTGCAACATTCCAACGTTTCATGAACATGGTGTTTCAAGCATTCTTTGGAAAGTCAATTAGGGTGTTCATTGATGATTTCTGCATTTGTAGCTCAAAATCATTGCATCTACAAAGGGTAGAAGAAGGTTTAAAGAAGCTCTACGACATGGGAGGTCAACTCAACCCCGACAAGTGCCACATAGGTGAGGATGAAGTGATCTTGCTAGGTCACAAGGTTTCCTATAAAGGCATTGAGGTGGATCCTTCAAAGGCAAAGGCTTTTATTGAGCTCCCATCATCGAAGAGTCTTAAGGAGGTCATCTCTTTCATTCAAAAGGTGAAGTATATGTCACGCTTCATTCACTTAGCCTCGGAGTTGCTTCATCCTTTGCAAAAGTTGACACAACAAGTAGAATTTGCATGGTCTGATGAGCTTGAAGAGTATTTTTGTAACATTAAAGTCATTTTGTCAAAGCTACCAACACTCATGCCTCCTTGTTGGGAGTACACATTCTTTGTTAGCTCTAGTGTTGGAAGGGAAACAATTGGTGCTGTGTTGCTACAACAAGATCTCCACAGTACAAGGATGCGACGCATCTACTTTGCTAGTAGGGTCATGAATGCTTTGGAGAGAGACTACACAGAAGCAGAACTCATGATGCTTTCTCTCATGTTTGCGGTGAGAAAGTTTAGATCCTACAACTTACCAAAACCTTTTGTAATTCTCACTGCAAAAAATTTGTTCCCTTGGGTGTCATCTCAAATGAATCTTAGTACTAGGATCTCAAAGTGGATTATGGAGTTGCAAGAGTTCCAATACTCTTTCAAGGTAGAAGATAGTGTGCATGCACAATTGGCAGGGATTCTCACTTATAGGGTACATGAGAAGGAAATTAAGGTGCCTCAAGTAAAGACCCTACCATTGCCACCACCAAAAAGTATTCCCAATGCTTTTACCTTGTTCTTTGATGGAGCTTTTCGACGAGCCACAGGGAAAGCAGGGGGAGGGCTAGTGTTGCTCAACTCAAGTGGAGAGGTGGTCATGAAAGAGAAGGTCAATCTACCAGGTTCAACTAGCAACAATGAAGCAGAATACGACACACTACTTCATGGTTTGAAGATGTGCATTGGCCAAGGGATAAAACGTCTCATGGTAAAGGGAGATGCACTTCTCATTGTTAAACAGATTTTAGGCATTTGGGCATGCAAGAATGAAAGCTTAAGGACAAAAGTTCATGCCATTCGTAGGATGTTTAAACAGTTTGAAGAAGTGCAACTATATCATATTCCGAGGAAACAAAATGAAGATGCCGATTTACTTGCACAACAAGCAGTTACATGTGTTAAGAGAGAAGTACAGGTCATCATGGTGGCAGCAACTGTCAAGCAACCGAGATACCAGGGATTGGAGTCATTGGCTCCCATTATTGGCTACATTTTGGAGGGTGAGTTTCCACAAGACTTCACGAAGGCTCAGAAGAGGAGACTCATGAAGAAGGCAAGTTTCTATCTCTTCCTAGAAGGCTCCCTCTATCAAAGAGGGAAGGATCAAGTGTGCAGAAGAGTGCCAACTATCGAGGAAATTCCAGCCATTCTAAAAGGTTTGCATGAAGAGGCATGTGGTGGTCATTTTGCCCAAGAATCAACTGTGAAGAAGATTTTGCTTGCGGAGTATGTTTGGCCAAGCTTGCATGTGGATGTTCAACATTGGTGTAAAAGCTGTCACAATTGTCAGATAAATGGAAATAGAAGGTTGGTGCATGGCCCGAGGCAAATAGTGCTTGCAAATGGACCCTTTGAAAAGTGGGGCATTGATGCTATGGGTCCTCTGCCTAGGACAAAAAATGGTAAACTCTACATTCTAGTGGCTGTAGACTATATGACTAGGTGGGTGGAAGCTCAAAGTGTGGCAAGAGTGAATGAGAGGACAATTAGCAAGTTTGTGTACAATCACATTTGTTGCAGATTTGGCACACCTTTGGAGATTGTTTCTGATAATGGTCCAGGGTTTAGGAAGGGCTTGCTCACAGAAGTTTGTGAAGAGCTTCACATTCTAAATCGTCGTAGCACACCATACTACCCACAGTCAAATGGTTTGGTGGAGAAGGCTAATGGTGTCATTGCAGGAATCATTAGAAAGATGGTGCAAAACAAAACAAAATTATGGGATGACTTCTTGGATGGTGCCTTGTGGGCATATCGAACCACATATAGGGAAGCCACGGAGTTCACACCATTTCACTTGGTCTATGGTCAAGAGGCTTTGCAGCATATCGAGCTCAACATTCCAACAATGCGACTTCATGGCAAAGGAGCATAAGATGATCAAGAGGTATGGATGGATCAACTTCTTACGTTAGTGGAGCTTGAGTGGAAAAGAGAAGCAGTATATGAGTGCTACAAGAGGAAAGCCACACAAGCGAAAGAAACGCACGAAAGAAACTGAAGGACAAAGGCATCAAGGAAGGAGAGCTTGTGCTAAGGTATGACAATCGACTTGACAATCATTTTGATGCCAAGTTTGAAACTAGATGGCAAGGTCCATACATAGTCAAGAAGGCTTTCAATTCTAGTTACTATCAGCTTATGGACTTGAATGGTAAAGAGCACTCCAAGAAGGTAAACGGGTATCGCTTGAAGCCCTATTTGAGTCGCCTTCTACCAAAGGATCTACCAAAGATCTGTCCAAAGGCTGCTGTCTCATGTAAGTATTGTTACATGAAGCATGAGTGTAACTCCAGTCAAAATTCTGAGGGGCGAAACAATGAAGATTTCGTCAAGGACTCTGAAGCACTCTCTTTGGAAAAGATGCTCTATGATGGTACATGAATATACCATCATCCTGGGGGAGGGCTAATGATAGCCGTTTTTAGGCTCTCCATAATTCCCATACTAAGTTACTCCACCCTACCAAATTCACCCAAACGCTATGGCTATCCCTACCATTTCACTGTACATAGGCGTGTGTGAGTTAAGGGGCTTTTCCCGTATCTTCTTAAAAACCCTCAGCTAGCTAGTCATTGGGCTAGTTGAGCCAAAAAAATGAAAAAAATAAAAAAAATAAAAGTATATTATGGCCTCTTTGTGTGTAAATATTTCATTGTATATATGGCCTAAATATAGGGATTTTTTATAATTATTTTGGTATTTTATTTAAATATTTCTACTTAGGTGTGTGTTTTATTAAACCTATGTACACCTTCTTTCATCCTCTTACACCATAATTATATTTTTTGCCAATATGTACATACTCTAACCTCATATTTTTCCTTTATACAAATCACTCCCACATTTTCACCCTCACCCTCGTGAAAACAAAAAATTGATTTCTACTCATTGGTTACTTTTATTATATTATTTACTTGCATACCTTTTCCTCTTTCACCCAAAATATTTCAAGGAGGGACCATATCATATGATTCCAATATCTTTCCATATCCATAACTCCTTCATATTTTTATTATTATTTTTACTCATTATTCTAACACCATGTGCTCATTGAGCTAAAGTCCATGAATAGTCCATACACTAGTCCCACCATGTATATATTTCTTTATTCACCAATAATCCTCCTCCATGCATGGGTAAAGGGCAACTTGGATGCTTTGTATTATAATATTACAAAGGAGGGGCTCACTCTTGGATGCATTGTACAAATTCAACAAAGGAGGGGGCCACTAAAAGACTTTTGCAGGCATAAAAAACAGGCTTTTTGGTGAGAATTTTGGCACCTATCTCCACTCCGAATTTGGAGCCGTTGTCAAAAGAGAAAATGTAGCCCATGCTTTGAATAATCACCTCAAATTTTTTCATGATTTTTGAAGCTACCAGCAATGAGCTATGATTTTTTTAAATGGACCTCAGTCTGCCCACTTTTCTCACAAGTAGCCCTTAGTCTTCTCTCACCCTTCCACACACCTACTCACTCTTACACATCCCTCCCTCTCCTTCCCTCACTCAAACCTGCAATTTCCATGGCTTCTCCCACCCTCTTCACCATTACCCTTCTCTCTCATCCCTATAGTTCTTTTATGAACCTCTACATACATACACCCTCTCCATGTCTCTCTCTATTGCTTCTATGTTACAATTTTATTTACCTCTCCTAAAAATATCTAAAATTCAGCATCTTAACCATGATAACTTCTGCAAATTGTGGATTTTTCATCAACAAATCCTCTTTTCATCGTGGTGGTCAACCGTGGCGGCGGCGTAAAGAAGCGAAGAAGAAGAAGAAGACCAGCGGTCATTTTTTCCACAATCTACACAAGGGTGAGTTCAAGCTTCTTCAAAGCTTCACCATCTCAATGATTCTCTTTTAATTCACCCCTCTTCCTTCATCAAATCAACTCATCCTACCCATTGTAAATGTATCACTAACAATTCTAGTGATTATTACCACTAACAACTAACTTCTCTTGTAAAAATGCACCCACACTATCAACATATGGAGTAGGCAACCGCACAAGTAAACCAAATTCACTCACTCCCATGGAAGTTTCTCTCCTTTCACCACATCAATAATTCTCTTACTTGAGCCCACATCCATGTGACTCAAGAGAAAAGAGAGACCCCATTATCATTTGAAATTCATAAAAATTCATAATCCTTGATCTTTCCTAATAAAATTGATTAGGCTTAATCCTAATCAAGGCTTCTAAAACCTATAAATAGAACCCATTCCTCCTTGTAAAAGACATCACCATACCATTTCACACTAGATTGAGCGTACCACACGCCAGTTCTATCTTGGTTGTAAAGAGAGAGTAAGCTTTCTATTCACTATCACCTTGGTGCATAGAAAAGCTTGAGCTAGTTTGAGTGAGTGCGATTAGAAGATATTCTTCATACCATTGTTGTATCTACCCCAACATCAATGAATTGGTAGTTTTGGGTGCAATTCATGTCCAAAGGCTCACGCCTCTCCTCCAATTTGGCTTGGCAAACTCATTCAGCTTCATAAGGTGACTTGTTTCATTGAAGGTTGTTGTTTTGTTGCTTGTGATTCATTGGCTATTGTTTGGCTACCATTGTAAGAGAGTGGATGGTGAGAGGGCTCCCATAACCCTAAGACAATGTGCTAGTGATGCTAGAACCAAATCTTGTCACTTGATTCCGCAAGCTCTAAGTTCCTTTTTGTGCAAAATATAAAGTTGAAGCTAAGTTGTACACCATCTCTCTCTCTCTCTCTCTCTCTCTCTCTCTCTCTCGTGTTTTAGTGTGTGAGAGTGTTCCATTGGTGTTAGGGTTAGTGTAAATTCCTTGCTTGTTTGTGGGTTGCTCTAACGATTCTCCTCTTTTGCGTCCTAGTTCGCTCTTAAACTAGGTGGTGCCCCTTGTGTAGTTGGGATTTGGCTGTGGGTTTATTGTTTTGGTTTGTGTTGTGTTGTGTCCCAGCCCCATTGAGCAGCACGGGAGCCTTGAAGGGTGTCTAGAGGTTGCTCTTCTTGTTGCCCGCCCCGGACCACCTCAACGGTTAGTCTTGTAAAAAGATAGTATATGCTTATAGCGCACTGTCATTCCAATTTTTGAGTGAGTCGAGTAAGAAGACATTTCGGATGTTGAATCTGAAAAAGTGTCTGAGACTTCTTCAGGAATTGTGTGCAAGGAATTGCCTTGATTCATGCTTTCTTCGGTAGATACTCTACTCTAGGTTTCTCCGAGTATGCCCTGATTTCCTAGTACACGACGAGATCTAAGGTTCATATAGACTTATGAATCCTTGGATAGAGTACCCACCTTTGGATTGACTTGTCGTCAATTTCCACTCGATTCAATTGCAACTTTCTGTCAAGCCACTGATTCCTCGTCTTCAACCTGATTCCTGTACAAAATTTGATCAAGTTAGTTATTCTTCTCTAAAGACTGTAGAGTTTTTGAGAACTCTTGTGATTGGTCTCTGTGTATCACTTCAAATCGAGCTATGGGAGTCAAAATTTGACTTTCAGATTCAACTTTAGCAGAATTCAAAGGTCTGGAAACTGAGTGTATATGTACCAATTTTGATCTGATTGAACCCAAAATTGCCCCGTGGCTTTATAATATGTTGGTCTATCAATGTATGAGTTCAAAAGTAAAAAATGATGTCTCTGGATAGCAGAAGTAAATAATCGTGATTATTTACTTTTGTCAAATTTTTACACTTTTTTAATAGGTTTGGCAAGTATACAATTTGTTAGAGTCTCTAGGCAAATTTCAACAAGTTTGGACCAATTCTGATCAAGTTTATCAATTGTTTGGTGTCCGCAGACTGTGATTTCGAGAATCTGGCTTAAGTCTCTCTTTTGGGATCCAAATTTCACCAAAATTGATTTGTGAGGTCTACTTGATGTGCTTGACTTTGTGGTATACTCAAATTTGCAAAATCATCAAGTTTTGAAGCAGATGTAAATAATCGCCATTATTTACTCCAGCTATATTTTTGCAAGTTTTTGCCCCAACTTTGACACAGATCTGTTAAGCACCTTAAGTTACGGTCACTAGCCAATTTTTATCAAGTTTGGACAATTTTTGGTCAAATGGTTATCAATTATCTGTCCTCGCAGACTAACTTCGCAATTTTAGTCACAAATTTCACTCTAGTGGTCCAACTCTTACCAAATTTGGTTTGTGGGCTTATTACAACATGGTGAAGCTAGTGATATGCAGACTTGGTCAAAAAAGTTGGAAAATAGGACAGATGTAAATAACCGCGATTATTTACTTCTGACAAATTTTTACAAATTTTTGGTCAACTGAGCATACACACATGTATATCACATCAACATAAGCCTATGAAACATTTTTTAACAAGTTTGGACAAATTTTTCCCAAATTTATACTCAAGATTCAAAAAGTCAGTACAAACTTTAGTTTTTACCCAATTTTTTGCCAGTTTAGTGATCCAAATCCTTTGGGTCTTTACAAAAGTTATTCGTACATATGCAATGAGTCAATGGTATGAACCTTGGCCAATTTAGAGCAGAAAGTTAATAATCGCGATTATTAACTTTAGGCTTAAAATGAGCATTTTTTTGCAATTTTCTCAAACATAGTCTTTTATGATGTTTTTTAAGCTTATGAATCAAGTCAAAACTTAATTTGGCCTAAAATATCAAGAAAAAGTAAATAATTGAGTTTTGGCCAACTCTTGAAATTTTTACCTCAAAGTGTCTTTGAGCTTACGCATTGGTTCAGACAACTCTTAGGCTTACTCTTGAGTCGGATTGAGTGGATTCGAGTCTTTTCAAGCTATTTCTAGCCTTAGACCTGAAATTCTGCAACTTCCAATAACAAATCACACTTCATTCTTTCAAAGAGAGCAATGTTCTGAAATCCACCTCGGATCCTACTTACCCTACTCCTAGATTCTCATGCAATGGGGTTGTGGAAAGTGTCCACAAACACTCGTTTTCTTGTGTTTTTTATGTTTTTCAGAGTCTTGATCTTAAGACTTATCTCGTCTACCAATCATTCTCCAAATCCTAATCTAAATATACAATCCTACAGTCCTAAAGGTACTCAGCAAGTATGATTACTTCCAAGCTACCTCTACACAGCAAAAGACGATACTTCCAAGCTAAAAGAAAGTCTTGAACCCTAGGCAAACCTACAGGAAGTTAAAGGACATATACACAAGACGCTTGTGTTTTTCCCTAGTTTAGGTCTCTTCAATCCCCGACATTGGCGCCAAATGTGGGACGCATGTCTAACTTCACCATCCTATCTTATTACAGTATTAGCAAGAACCACGATTAATTTGTCAAACCATGGAACGAAGCTGACTTGACTAGTGCATAGAGGCTACAAGAGGTTGTCAATCTCTCAGAAAACAACTAACAACTCGCATCTAACTCAAGCTACACTCAAGTGACTGAAATCACCAAAAGCCAATCGCTCATCGGCAAAGCAAATCACGTTACAACATCAAATGACATCCAAACATAACAAAACTTCTCGGACATGTTTACAAGACCTAAGCACACATGCCTATGGTCTCAAATTCCACTTTAGGTCAAGTTCCAAAATCACAATTATTAACAACAGTGGATTTTTGACCTAGTCGTTTTCGACCCAGAATTCATCTAAATGCTTAGCAATGATGCCCCAATACCCCACCTACGCTTAGTTTTTGATTTAAAAGTGTAATTTCCTAGGCGAAGCCAAAAGCTACAAAATACTATGAATGGCTTATGTCAATGCGTAGAGCTCTTACCTACGGTTGCAATGCAACAAACGCAATCGCAATGTGACAACCGGAGAGAGAGAGAGTAGGAAGCACGAGAAGGAGAGGAGTGAGCGCCTTTAGCTCATGCTGTGTATTTCTTATCCAAAAACTTATAAAAAACTTTAAAAAAATGACTTTTATACCTTAGCCAAGGTTTTTGGGTGGTCAAAAATAATAATCTGGAGTTCTACCAAAGCTGGGAAATGACTGGCTGATACAATCTGGAAGCTTGTAGCCCCGGCTAGTTAATTACAAGGTTTATCTGAGAAAATAGGAGTTACAATATTCCCGATTATCAAAATAATATACGTTTTACCAGGAGAACTTCAAAAAATGGTGTCTGCATTAGCTTGCTGCTAACAGTGATCAAACCACATCTTTTATGCCAACACAAGTAGGACCAACTCTGGCAGCTCCCATCAATGATATAGAAGACATGCTTAAATGCATGAACGACATGATGACCAACATGCAAAGGATTCCAATGACAGGGCCATGACATGATTCCCCTTAGAGATAACCTATCGGACAACACAAACCATTGAAATGGTGTTCCATTGAAGGAAAATGGACAAACCACAAGACAAAAGAGTGCTGTTATAAGCCCAAATATGATGTAAACATCTAGTATGCTCCAATGAGGCCACACAGACAACCTATTATTGAAATTAGGGTTGCAGGAAAAAACACACAGCTTGGAGAAGACGAAGGAAGCTCAAGGCACACAATTGAGAGTATGTTACTTAGTGTGCAATGGAAAGATAGATATCCCTAGAGTGATGGGCGTATACACAATTCACGGGGGGGGGATAACTCCTAAAGAGGGAAAAAATGACCCGGGGGTCCTAGTGTGTTCACACACATCACTACCACATGTATATGGTAACACCAACAATTAGGGTTGTAAGAAAATACACACAGCTTGGAGAAGACAAAGGAAGCTCAAGGCACACAAATAAGAGTATATTACTTAGTGTGCAATGGAAAGATAGATAGCCCTAGAGTGATGGGTATATATACAATGCATGGGGAAAAAAAATCCTAAAGAGAGAAAAAGTGCCCCGGTGGTCCTAGTGTGTTCACACACATCACTACCACATGTATATGGTAACAAATCCCCCCTGGAGTGATGCGGTGAACAAGAGCTGGCACATGAGTAAAGGGAAGTGGCATGCCCTAAGGACAAGATCAGTCCACAAAGGGGAGTAAGCAAAGGTTTGCAAAAAGCTTCTCACTTCTCACGAGACAATGCCTTTGTGAAAAGATCTGCAAGGTTGTCCTGTGTTGGCATATAAGCCAAGTTGATCTCTCTTGCTAAGAGCCTCTCCCTCACATAGTGGTAATGCACCTCAATGTGATTTTTATAAGTATGAAAAATTGGGTTCCTCGCAGCTGGCAATGCAGTCTGACTGTCAGTGTAGATAGTGTTGGCCGTGTCCTCTCCAACACCAAAATGAGCCATAAGGCGTCTGAGCCATACACACTGAACCATAGCTGTAAAGACTGCCCTGTACTCAGATTCAAAACTTGAAGTGGCCAGATTAGGTTGTTTCTTGCTTAACCATGATATACATGAACTTCCAAGCATGAAACAAAAACCACTTGTGGTGGACACTAGCATGTCAAAACATCCAACCCAATTTGAGTCCGAAAAAGCATGTAAGTCTGGCGACAATGATCCCCCCTTGAGATAAAACAAGCCAAGATGTAAAGTGCCACTAAGGTAGCAAAAAATCCTCTTGACAGCCTGCCAATGCTTAGACCCTGGGCTATGCATAAATCTATTGACCTGTGAGACTGCAAACTGAATATTCAGCCTCGTGTTGCATACATAAATGAGGCATCCAATAACAGTTTGGTAAAGAGTGACATTAGTAGGATCACCAGCATTATGAAGACTCAATTTCAAACCTGTTTCCATGGGAGTGGCAATAGGTTTTCAATCCCCAAGTCCAAAATTACATAGCAATGTCTCTATGAACCTTTTCTGACACAAGACAATACCACCATCACACTGCTTAAATTGTATGCCCAAGTAACGATGCAACAGTCCCAAATCTTTCATCTTGAAGGTAGTAGTCAAATCAGCCCTAAATTGAGCAATATGTATCTCATTTGGTCCAGTGATCAACAAATCATCTACATAAATAACCACAATGAGAAGTACATCACCCTCACACTTTACATACAATGTGCTTTCTGTTGGACTATTACGAAAGCCTCATTTGACCAAATGAGTGTCATATTTCTCATACCAAGCACGAGGAGATTGCTTCAACCCACATACAAAGCCTTCTTACATCTGCACACTTTGTACTCTTGTCCTTTCATGACAAAACCACGAGGCTCTATTACATAACCTTCCTCAAATATGTCACCATTCAAGAAAGCAGTAACAATGTCTGATTGATGTACATCTCAACCAAAATGAGCTGCCAATGCACATAGAAAACAAACAGTAGTCATACGACAAGTGGGACAAAAAGTTTCTTCATAATCTATGCCTTTTTGATGCGCATAGCCTTTTCCAACAAGCCAGCCTTATGGCAATCAACCTCACCATCTGACTTGTGTTTCAACTTGTACACCCACTTTGTACCAATGGCCTTTTTTCCAGGAGGAAAATCATATAAAGTCCATGTGTCGTTTTCTATAAGTGCATCATATTCTGATTGCATGGCAGCCATCCAATTTTTTGAATTCTGACGTGCTTCATAAAAAAAGAGCGTTTCCTCAACATCATGTAAGCTACACACAACCAAAGCATAACAATCTGATGCATAAGATGCATGGCAAGAGCCTAAATGAGTACACCTAGAAAAAGGTGCATCAATTTACAGTCATGCAATATATGCACCAGCCATTTTGGCATACCTCTAGCCTACTCATTTTTAGCCCTTTCCTCATCAAGTACAACATGTACATCTGCATCAATAATAGGTTGATTTTTTACATTTTCAAAACCCCCCATAGGCTATAAATTTGCCTCATTGAAATTTACATTTGAACTTCCACCACTAAAAAGAGGCAACAAAGTGTCATAAGTGTCTTGTGAGCTTACATTACTGTCTCTAGTACATGACAACAAGACCTGAATAGAATCTTCCACAAACACTACATCCCGTGAAACCACAATACACTTTGTTTGTGGATGATACAACTTGCAAACATTTCTTTTAGCACTATAACCAACAAAAATACATTTGATAGCCTTATCATCCAATTTTTGCACTGTTTTTGTGTCACCAAAGCATATGCCAAACATCCAAAAACACGCATGTGCTCAATAGAAGGATTTCTATCATTCCATGCTTCATATGGAGTAATAGACTACAAAGCTTTTGTAGGACACTTGTTAGGTATATAAGTGGCACACATGATGGCCTCAAGCCAAAAAGAATGCGGCAAATCTTGACTTTTGGCCATACATCATGCCATTTTCGTAAGTGAACTATTTTTTCTCTCAGCTACACCATTTTGCTTAGGTGTATAAGGCACTGTACATTGGTGTTTTATCCCATGACTAGCCAGAAATGCATTAAATTCATGAGACATAGACTCCTACCCTCTATTGGAGCAGAGGGTGCCCATAGTACATTCTGAGACATTTTCAGCCATAGCCAAAAATTGTTTGAAGCACATAAAAAGTTTGGACTTCTCTTTAAGTGAAAATACCCATGCATGCCTGGAGTAATTATCAATAAAAGTCACAAATTAGAGGTAATTGCCCAAGGACAGAGTTTGCATGGGCCCACAAACATCACTATACACAAGTTGTCACCTGCACATGGCCCTAACTGAACCATCCTTTGGAAACTTAGAATGATGTATTTTACCCAAAATATAGCCTTCACAACCACGTTTGATAGGTGCTTCAAGAGGCGGGAAAGAAGCAACCATATTAGATTTCTACAAACGTAGCAAACTCGCAAAATTCAGATGCCCAAAACGTGATGCAACAATTTTGCATTTGAAACAGTCCTTGAATCTGCAATTGCATTTGCAAAATTTGTCCACACTGGTCATACAAAGTGAGCTTATACATCTCACAGCACAAAAGGCCAGATGCAACAATTTCATCACACCAAAACTGAGATCATGAACTGTACATCTGCTATCCAAAAATTTGACAACAAGTCCAAGTCTAGCAAGTGCAGATACAAACAAAAAATTCTTCTTGATCCCAGATACATAAAGTGCATCAACAAGTGTGAAAGAATTACCATTTGCAGCAGTAAGCACAATCTTTCCAACCCCCTGAACCGGAAAAGAGGCACTGTTGGCACAAGTAACTGAATTCCGATGAGGGATAGACTCAAGAGAGGTGAACAATTTATGATGTGAGGTAATGTACTTTGTAGCACTGCTATCGAAATACCACACATGTGAATCTGTAGCAGCTGACATGTATGCATCATGGACAGTAGGATGTTAAGTGCACTTTGCACTAAAAGCCCATTTTGCATCAACATCAGCATCGCAGTCTCCTTTCACAGAAGACTCAACAATGGCTGCATTTTTAGTGGAACCAGCTTTTGCAATGGAACCACCCTCTTTCTTCTTAGCCTTTTGGCCTTCAACTTAGGACACTGCTTGATCAAGTGATCATTAGCTTTACAATAATGGCAACACATCTTCTTTTTGCCCTTATCACCAGAATTTCTAGACAAATTGCTACCAGCTGAAGCATTAGGAATAGAAGTTTTTCCACTCACAGCAGAACCGTAAGAAGTGGTTGTATTGCTATTATCACCCTTTCTTTGAGAAGCAATAAAAGCCTATTCAACTGCATGCTGCCTAGTCTTGTTTTTTTTTTTAAAGTGAGTCTTGCAATAGCAATGTGCATAATGCATCAAACTTGACAACTTCAGGATTTCCTTGGGTCATAAGTCTCCAAGTACTAGCAAAAGTCTGGTAAGAATTTGGTAAGGCATCAAGGACAGTCTACACAAGGAAACTATTTGAAATGACTTCACCTATAGAAATAAGTTGCACATTGATATCCTTGACACTAGGAAGAAAAGTGTCCATGTCATCTTTCTCATGCATAATCTTCGATTCCATCTCTTTACGCAGCAAAGCATTTATAGCCTCATTGTGGCTTGCATAAAGATCTGCTAAAATATCCCAAGCCTATTTTACAAATTTTGTTGAACGAATGTGAGGAGTAATGGTGTGCTTCACAGACAACACAATCAACGCATGAGCATGCACATCCTTTACATCCCAAACAAGCTTGTTGTGCCGTAGGCAGAACAGCTCTAACAGCAGTAATCCTTGCAGCAAGACCTACAACATCCTCAACATCGCCCACATTCTGAGAACTAGGATGTACATCAATGCCTAGCACAATATTCCAGACGTCCTTTGACACAAGAACATGTTGCATCATGTAAGCCCACATAGAATAATTGTCCCCATCCAATTTGTCCTCAGCAGTAGCAAACATCTTGAACACATTTGTGTTGTTGTCAGCTATGGAAAATACATGCACTTCACGTGAAAACTGCTCGAAATGAGGAGAAACCTAGTGAGACCAGCACGTGCTATATAGCACAACTTGCTCTGATACCAACTGTTAGAATTAGGGTTGCAGGAAAACACACACAGCTTGGAGAAGATGAATGAATCTCAAGGCACACAACTGAGATTATATTACTTAGTGTGCTATGGAGAGATAGATATCCCTAGAGTGATGGGTGTACATACAATGCACGGGGGAAAAAACCTCCTAATGAGGGAAAAAATGCCCCAACAGTCCTAGTTTGTTCACACACATCACTACCACATGTATATGGTAACAGCTATGCCATGATATCTACCAAATGTGGCACTAATGCAGAGACAACCCATGAATATGGAGAGACCAAAACTTGTATTAATCCAACAACCACCACTACCAAGGAATAGTACTGTACCAATCAAGTACATGTTTCTTGAGGGGAAGGTGGATGAATAGGCTCTAGTATCCATTACACCATACCCTAACACTAGTTCTATACCAATGGGGGTAGAGGAAGAATGATATAATCTGATCAGTCCGACACCTGCAACAGTAGAACCACTTTATCAGCAGGCACCTCCAGAGGTGAAATTTGTTTGCTTCATTGCAACCAAGGGAGCTAGGCTGCCTATGATGAAACGAATGCCAAAATCAAAAACCAAAAATATCCATAACTGCGGAGTAGATGACCATTGGAAAAATGATTGTCCTGAACAAGATAAGAATGTGAGACCTAAAGAGGTATTTTAAGGAGCATTTGGTCACAAGGGTATACATTTTCAAATGACTGTCCTAGGAATCTAGTAAACAAAGGGAAAACTGTCGTGAACATAGTTCAATTTGTGCCTAGTAGCTCCTCAAAGAGGGAACCTACAATTTTGGTTTGAGTAGTAACTAGGTCACATGCTAAGGGGAATAAATAGAGAATACCAGTGGGTCAGACACGATTGGCATACCAACAAAAGATTCCAAGAAATAATGACACAAACGATATGAACTTTGGAGACACAAACAACGTAAAGAGGTTGAAGAGAAAGTGAAAAAGAAGGTAGAGAAAAAGATACAGATGCTATCATCAAAATTAAAAGAACCACAACCAAAATTGGCAGGATCTATACTTGTGGACAAAATCCTGGGCTATCCACTAGAAAATATGTAGAATAGCATGTGCAAACAAAAGAAGGGATTTATAATTCGGTACATTTACAAAAAAATGTGCTCTCATAAAGGGTTTTATAATTGAGAAAGTGAAAATTTTCCTACATAAGGGCTAGTTTTTTTTTAAAATGCATACATAAAGGGAACATATAATAATTGAAAATATATAGATAACGGATCATTTAAATATCTCTTGTTTGCACATGCTATATACAATTCTTACATAATGGACTCCCCAGGGACAAAATCTACGAACCGATCAACGCAGCCTTGGAGGCCTCCCAAGTTGGATTGAAATCCATTCAGACACTGAAAACCAAATGGAGAACAATCTAGCACCTAATATGGAAGCTACTAAGTTAGAAGTGTACAAAAACTTAGTCCAAATAATGCAATCTATGTTGGAAAACAAAAACCTCAGTTTTGAAATCATAGGGAAATCAGTAAAATTGAGACTAAAACCAATAAGGAAAAAATACAAGAGAAGGAAGAGTTGAAGAAAACTTTAGGAGACTCTGATGAATTGTCACCTCAACTGATAGTTCCTAATAGTGAGGAGGGATAGGTCAAAGTGTCCATAGTCGAGGAGGATTGGCCAAACCACCCATGGAAACACGTGAGGGAAGTAAAAGATGGGAGTCTAACGCTGAAATCAACTCAAATTGAAGAAGTATGGCTACATAGACCACCTATGGAACTAGATGAGCAATCTTTCTATGGAGATTGGGTATCAGAGAAGTCAGACTTATCAAAAGCAGGAACACTCGGACACTACTTTTGTACCAAAGAAAATGAAGTGAAATCAATGTTCTGCAAAATGAAGAAACTAAATAGACAAAAAAAAACTTTGGATGTGGAGCATTTGCAATCAATTATGTCAAATCCAATCCAATGCACGATCACATTGGGTGAGCTACTAAAGATACGACCACACCTATGGGGATATTTGAAATCTATTATGGAAACGATGGGCTTAAAGGGAGTAACCAAAACAAACCTAGAGGAATTGCAAAACGAAGAGATATGGGATAAACTTGTCAATTTTGTGCCCAGAAATAAAGAAGGAGACTACTGTGAGGGGAACGAAGGAAACAAAACCCTTCTAATACAATCCAGTGATGTAACAACCATGGCTATTTTGGATAGTGGGCTAGGCATAGTCATAGCAACAAAAGCTATTTGGGAAGCCTGGGAAAAACCAGCAATTAGACAAACAAGGATGAAATTTCAACTGACAGATAAACACATTAAGAAACCAATTGGCTTATTAGAAAATGTGGAGGAATCTCTGTCCTCGAGTGAGTACTTCTGAATGAACAAGAAAGCGAGCGAGTACATACAATAAGAAATACTAGATCAAGAACTCAATAGATACTCTGTAGAGGATAGTGTAGCAAAGTGAATATGTTGCCTCTCAAATAGTCTCAAATAAAATAACCATACTCTTACTTTAATGTGTGCACATGCGCCTTGATACATAGTTACAGACACATATGCAAAATGTGCTAGCAAGCATTAACACTAGATCCAAGAACCTCATTACAAAACTAACTTCAAAAACTTGTGCTTACTCTTATAAACACTTTAGGCCACATCTTAGATCGACAATACCCAACAACAAAATACCCTACAATGTAAAACTCTTACAACCTGAGACACTTAAAGTATTGCTATACATTTGGTCATGCTCCACCCAAGGTTTGAAAGAGCTCCATCTTGGTGAAGGGTTCTTGGAGCATGTCCTCATGGTCTTGAGAGTTCAAAACTAAAATTTGGAGAAACGCTTAGTAGCTATGCTTGCATGGCATATAAGGAAACCTCTTGGAATCTCTCTTTTGAAAGTATTTGCAGTTACATCATGGAAAAATAGACAACTTCATAGAGTATGTAACTCCCTTTGCCCTTGATCCCTCTATGCCAAATTGTGAAACATGTGTTTTTTGCACACAAATCAACTCTAATCTAGAATTGTTTTGTTAGCTTTGATCTTTCCCTATAAAAATCCGATCGGGGTGTGAGTGTTGCTTATATTGCAAAACCAAACACAACCCTTCATGACCCCCCAAGGTTTGACCTAGATGCTATGTATTTGTTGTGACCCCCAAAAAATGGTGCTACAACCCCATGCTTAATATCATGTGAGCCAACATAAATGAATCATCCACATATATTTGCTCAATTTTGTAGAGTCCAAAAACATGTCATCTTATGCCCTCCTTCAATTATTCTAATCGGCCATACCATATTTTCAACCTTTAACTTCGGCCAATATTCTATTAATCCTATGTGCAAATGCATACCCTCTCCCACCAATGGGTTCAATGATCATAACAAACTCATGCCTATGGCTATCCTCCTCCAGTACCACACTTGTATCCACAAATATTAGCCACTCTTTCTTCACATTTTCTCCCCTATATTTGACCTCTTCATCTCTCGAATTTGCAAATCTATTTATGCCATCGAGGAATGAGCGAGATCGATCAAATTTCTAGTAGTGGAGGTAGAAGATGATTGATTTAATAATATCTGGACATGGTCTTGCATACCCGGTCCATTGCTTCTTTCACACACTTTAACACTAGGTTGGTAACCTAACAGGACATAAAAGTGTCCTTTCAGGGTTTTGAAAAAAACCTCCAAAACCATAGTAGATCCACTCATTTTGTAAAATCCTTTCATGAGGTTATAGTTCAAGGCCTACTACACATGGAAAAAATAAGAAACTTGTAAAATTTCTCATATTTTGGTCACACCAAGCCTCCAAAGTTGATGGACCAGTGCATTTTTATCAAAACAGTCATTTCTTACGTTTTGTTGCATAAAAATAAGATTAGGGATTTTTGTAGGACTTGAGATAAATTCCCTAGTTAACTTCAGTGGGTTGGTGATAAGAACATATGATTGCTTCTCACTCACTATTTTTTGTTTTGCCAAAAGAAATAGGTACAAAAAAGTTGAATTTTTACCATTCTGTAGACCTATCATCAAAGTTTCTATAGCCACGCTCAATACAAATAATATATGCATGTTTTCTTAGTTTCCTATTGTCCTTTAGGTTCATAAGGAGCCATGGAGCATGTCAAAAGAATAATTCATCTCTTACCAAGGGGAATCTTAGGGACAAAGATGAAGTGCTAAATACAGCAAACATGAAAAGAATGGGTTCAACATTATGAGTTGTAGAATCCCATAGAAAGTATTCAATATCTAGCCAAATTTGATCCTTATGACTAGATATGGTTACTACCTACAAAATGCATGTAGTTGTCACAAGAAACTAACAATATTGAAAAAGCTATACTTGATATAATAGAATGTTTCGTTTTCTTCTATAATTGAAAAAATCAACCATCGTTGTCTACTATGCAAAATAGGGTATTAGGTGCCCCAAAACTCAAGGAATAATAGCTTTATGTTACAATATGCGACATAGAAAATCAAAACTGCATTTGGATATCATGAAAGCCACCAAAAAAATCATAGAAGAGCTAAAATTGGCTAAAAAACAGGATTTGATAATTTTTTGTAATTTGGTCATAACTTACAACTTTAACATTTATTTCTCCCTAGAAGCATCAAGACATGTTGAGGACTACTAAAGATAGTTCTCTAGCATTATAGACCTCAGAAACATGAATTCTAGAGTGGTATAGTTGCAAAAAGTTAAAAAAAGCCAAAAACAGGACCCGTTTTTTCACACAGTTTAGGTTGTGAAATGTTGTGCAAGGATAAGGTTAAAGATGGAATTGATATTCCAAAAAAATGTCGAGTTTTTTTTAGCTCATGAGACAAATTTCTAGATAGATAGCACCTCAAAATCCATTTTGAAACTCTTGACATAATTCAAGGAAAATGGTCACTTAACATGACATAAAAGTGTCCCAGGACATAAAAGTGTCCCATTACCAACCTAGTGTTAACACTAAAAAAAATCCTAGGTTTAGTGAAATCCCTCCTGTAGATTTTGAGACTTACCTCTAAATTTTAAATTTGAGGGTGAGAAAACCCATAAATTTTGAAGAAATATAGTGTAAGGACCGGTCACACCCAAGGTGAGTGGGGGGAGGCCACCTTCTAATTGGAGAAAAGGAGAAAAGCATGGCAACAATTTTGAATGGAAATTTTACAACCTACTAGCACTATGAAAAAAGGTAGGGTATATGTTATATCTTTGGGAGGGCTTTCTCCTCCTTGCTTGTAGGATGCACTCTTCAAATAAAAAGCTGGAACATGGCCCTCATTCAACCCTTACGAATATCCTTTAGAAAAGGAGAGGGGAGGTGTGACCTGGGATCTTAGAGCCTCGTCCCACCTAGGGGATCTGGCAACTATAGTGGCTATAAGCGTTATTAATGAGATTTTACACACCAAAAAGCTCAATGCTTCTAAAGCATACAATGCCAACAGCATGAACTGTAGGCCCTATAATAATTCCTCATTTAGGAAATTCTTGATGCGCATCAAATGTGCAAACACCAAGCCAGAGTATGGGACGGGTTATGGTAGATCATGTAACCTAATTTAGATCTTGCATTGTTGCTGAGCCGAGTTTTCCACATGCAGTTGTAAGTTGAAGGTGTTGAAAGGGTTTACTAAATGCTAACTTATGGTGCCTTAGCTTATGGTGTGACAAGGCTCTTACCTTTTCTCCACTCCCCCACTACAATGGGTCCAACTCAAGTCTAATATAGTGTAAAAACCTTCAAATTAGGTCAATTTTCCCTAATATGTAGGTTTGTCGAATTTTTGGCAAGAAAAAATTACCAAAATACCCCTTTAATTTGTGAAAATTCCCAAAATACCCCTCGATTTCCAAGAATTCCTAGAATACCCCAATATTTTGTCATAAATTCCCAAAATGCCCTTCAAATTTTTTAAAATTCCCAAAATACCCCTGGTTGTGACATTTAATTTCTCCAAAGATATTCTTTTTAAGCTTTTCATAAGAAGACTAATTGTCTATCAATACAAGATGCTTGAAGTAGAAGTTAAGTCGACTATGTAGGTTTTGGAGATGAATTGTTTCATTATTTTTAAGCATAATTGCCTTTTTTTGCTAGGTATTTGTGAAATTACATGCTGAGCACTCAAAAATAAATATCAATTGTCAAAAAACAATTAAGATTAGAAAATCTTGAACAATCCAACCAAAATACATATAAGGGTATTTTGGGGATTTTTGAAATATGAGGGGTATTTTGGGAATTTCCAAAATTAGAGAGGTATTTTGACATTGGACTTGTGAGCGCGCACCGGCGCGTGGTCCTTGGTGCAGGGAAAAAAGGGAGAATCGTGAGCAAATGCTGGGGGACAGGAAAAGGAGGCCGAGAGTTGCTATTAGATAAGAGGAGTTTGTGAGAGTCATGGGGAGCCATGGAGAGAATAAGCTGGCGAGATGGCCGCGTGCACGCAAGGCCATAAGCAGGTGGTTGGAGAGTGCCGAGTGCTAGAGAAAAGGGGCTTAGCACATCTCAACAGGGGTGCGTGACTCCACCGCCTGCGCCTAGAGGGAGGGGGACCGGCAGGGAGGGGGGGTTGCTTGTCAAGGTGCAGGTGCAGAGTCGTGGTGCCGCACTAGGAATTTTACTTTTGAGAAAAAATCATCAGAGAATTACATTGGAAAGCGAGTAAAGGTTTCGACAATGTCATTTTCCAGGTTGTGAGTGTGTGCGAGCTCAGGATGGGAACTCGGAAGGTCTACCGACCAAAACGCGCAAGGCTTGCAGGATCATGCAAACGCCGGTGTGCGGATCTTGGTGGAGATTCTGCATTTGAGGGGTGCAGAGGCCACATTGACTTATAGCGTTGCCAGCGATAGCCTTGATACTATAATTGAGTGCCACCACCATAGCCATCGCTCCACCTTATTTTTGCTCTTCGAGGAGGGTAGCATGCCCATCATCGTCATCACAAACGGGATCAAGCACAGTCAGAAGCTTGATACCAGTACTGCATGCGCACCACACTTTGTTTCTCTCCTATGCAATCGTGGAAGTATTAAATATAGCTAACAGCATGTAACTCTTTTATTCTCAAGTACAACACAGTCTATGTGCAAAAACCTTTCTATTGGAGGCACAACCCGTCAGAATGATGACAGTTTTAATAGGGAAAATTTCCAAAATACCCAAAATTTATGTAAATTTCCAAAAATACCACTCAGATTCAAAAAATTCCAACTATATTCGGCCAAAATTCCCAAAATTCTCGTTTATTTTGCCAAAATACCCATAGAATCAATTCTTCTTGCAACTCTTCATTGGAAGATTGGTTCTCCTCCATAAAAGATGATAGAACTAGGATTTAAGATGGTATTGAGGGCTTTTCTATGAAATCGCTCATCATTTTTTAACATGTTGCATCTGTTTGTAAGCTCATTGGTGAATAATTCTGTTTGAGATACTAAAAGATGGATCTCCATTGTCATCAACATTAGACTATGCAAAGATTGGGCCAAATCCATCCCAGAATGATCAAAGCAATGAAAGGGTGTATTGGAAATTTTAGGGATATTTTGGGAATTTCCACAAATTATAGGGGTATTTTGGTAATTTTTCCTTTTAGGTGGGAAACAATCATTTTTAGGTACTTGATTATGGGGTATCTAACAAGATGCTTTAATGTTTTCTAGGTGAAAATGGAAGGTGGTGGCAGGTGGAGAGAGAGAGAGAGAGAGAGAGAGAGAGAGAGAGAGAGAGAGAGAGAGAGAGAGAGAGAGAAAAGCCAGAGAGAGAGATTTTTTTGACATGAAATTTGACCTATCAAATGTGGGCGGTGCAGAGAGACAAAGAACAGCAAAGACAATTCAAAGGGACATCCGCGTAAGGAGATCCCAAGCAAAGAGAGAAAGAGGAGGAGAGATGGCAGTCATGGTGAGGGGCAGGGGTTGCACAAGGTTGATGCTATTCCTTTCTCGTTCACAGATCCGATGCAATTCTCCAAAACAAATTAATTGAATTTATAATTTTGGAGCAAGTAAATCAATATGTGGGTGAATAGATAATATTAGCCAAAAAAATCCATGATATTTTGTGCTCACTAGCCACATATACCCACCAACTATATACATTGGATTTTTCCAAAATTAGTATGTATACTTTGCTCCTATGTGGTTAAGATGTGAAATCCAAATATGAGGTGTCCATATGGATCGTTAGGAGGAGGTTATTATATTCAACGATATGTGTATGCACTAAGTTCAAATAATATTATTATTACTATTATTTTTTCTATTTGCAGTATAATAATTTGATGTTGTTCTGCATTGACATGTATGGAGCACAGCCACCTCTTTACATCACCGTAAGCTTACTAACAATACACCACTAATTCTTGCACATGTCACTTTCTACGTATATCTTTTGACATACTTTTTTTTTGAAACAGGCCTTGTATTTTTACTACCATTGTATGAAATCACTTAGGAGGCTATTGGTGTGGTTTTGGCTAATTTTGTGCTCCACTCAATTTGCACCATTTTTGCTCGATCAATTTTCTTTGATGTGTTGATTTGTGTTTCATTGAAGTACCTTGCTAGTGTATATTGAGATGGAGCCAAGAAGGATGGTGCAAGATCCAAGATGTTTGTTGGGTGACGACGGCTACAGAGGATAATAACTGAGCTTTTCCATGGCAAGAGATAAGCATGCAAGAGAGAGAGAGAGAGAGAGAGAGAGAGAGAGAGAGAGAGAGAGAGAGAGTTAATTTTGACCAAAGAGAAAAAACAAACAACACACTGTATTTTGAACCATTGCAATAGGGAGTGGCCTATTGCAGGGTGATTTCCCACACACACACACACACACACACACACACATGCACACACAGATCTCGCTCGATTTTTCCATTCGCTCGCTAAAGTTCGCTCAGTGTATGGCAAGACTCGAAAATGTGATAGTCAACTCCCGTGGAATTGACTACCAACACACTTTTGCCATTGTAGATTTTGGAAAGAAACTCAACTATGAAATCATCCTTGGAAGACCATTCATGAGAAAAATAAAATTGATCCAAGATTATGGAAATTAGTAATTTTATCTGAAACAAGTGGGAGTAGTTACTCAAGTACATTTGAAGGACCCTTCTTACAAGGATGTCATGAGGACATCTATATAGGAATTGGACTTTGAAACCTCAACAGAGACTGAATTGCTAGTGTGGATACAAAAATGCACCCCAATTTGGACGTGCGTACCTTTTGAATTGGGCAATTTATGACGAAAAGATTGTATCTTAGATAGAGAAGTGAATGATGCGGAATACATACATGAACCATTCCTTGAAAATTTATTTGAATACTTTGAGTGGACTCAAATTGTGGCCACTATGGATGTTTTTTGAATTTCCAAACTAGCATAGAAGATGCCAACGAAGATATCAAAGAAAACAAAAAAACAACATGAAAAGGAAAACATCAAAGCTTACAATGGAAAATGAAACTCAATGTTGGGGTACATACGCATGTGCCTTGATCGGCCGCCTAGACGATTGGTGCCCGCCCATTGACACCACTTATTCCTGTACATATATCAAGAATAAGGATCTCTTCATTTGAGCGGTTGACTCCACCCACACTATCTACTCCTCTCCTTCTCTCCTTACTGTATACACATCGCACCGCATTCCACATTGCGCACACACACATTCATGCACACACACTCTTCAACTGGTATGAGATCTTTGGTGACCATGATTGATGGGCGCGACATCTTCTTAGTGTTTGATACAAAAGCGATGGAGCTCATCGGCTATGGTGGAGCTTGGAGCTCAAATTTTAGCTTGCTGGTGGTAGATCTAGTGCGGATCGCAGCCGCAATGGAGAAGATCATGCCAGATCCTGGATCACGACTTACTTCGCATGCACAAACCCCCTCAAAGAAGAGGGAATCTTGAGGCTTTGAAAGAGACATCTCGGTAGCCAGTAGTTCTGTGCTAAAGCAGGCTTGGCAGTAAAGCTTTGTGAGCTTGAAGGTTGATGACCTTGGCAGTAAAGCTTTGTGTGAGCTTGAAGGAATCAAGATCTTTGAGCATGGAAAAATGAAAGCAAGTTTTGGAGAGAGTCAAGGCCATGAGCAATAGAATCATGCAAGAAATTTTGTAGAGCATTCGAGATCTTGGAGAGCAAATCAAGATTTGGAGTCAAGCTTAGGATAATCTGTAAAATCGAGCAACAAGTAGCACTGGTAAGAAGCAAATAAAGCAGAATCCCAACAATTGGGGGGGGGGGGGGGAATTGCAGTAGACAGCGGGTAGCAACTCGATAATCGGGCAGCAAAATTGAGAGCAGGTGAATCGTTAAGCCCCTACAACTCGCAATTGAGAAGTGCATCAAACCTGAAACCAAGCCTCGGGTAGCACATGAAGAGCTTGATGGTGTAGTGTTACATTCACACACATACACACACAAACACACACATAGCCCCGTCAAAGTTTCAAATAGATTTTTTTTTCTCTCTTTAAAGTGTAGGGGCCTGCTCACACACTCACACACTAGAAAGAAAGAGAAAACGAGAGGAAGCCGGCATCAGTACTGTGGAAAGATAAAGAGCGAGATTTTTGGCTCTCTTGGTCACGGCAACAAGAGCGGACGTGTATGCACTCATCATGGGAGCACACACACATACAGATAGGAATGTGCGTACATGGGCGAGTAAGCTTGAGCCTTACCTCGACATTGACCCTACATCTTTTGATGGTTTTTTGCCCAATTTTGGTGGTTTTTTCTCTTCCTAGTTAAGAGCGCTTCTTTCAGACATTTTTCTCGATGATTTTACTACATGGATTTTCATTGATGGCTCTATGCATTGGTTTTTGACACCAATTAGGAGGTTCTTTGGATTTAGAATTCTTCTTGGCATTTGGCATCAGCTCGCCATTGACTTTGAGCATTGGTAGATACAGCTTCGATGATGGCTTCCATCCAACGGTGAAAGGCAACATCGACCACTTTCTCCAGAGCAGATTTGTTCCTATGGTTTCCCTTTGCATCCTTGCCATCTCGGATTTGGATTTGACCATTTTGACTTTGACGGATCTCCAATTTCCGATTTTGATAGTGACACACATTGGCACATAGAGGCTTTAATGAACATACTAGACCACGGTAAGCTAGTTGTGCTTTGTACTCGGTTTTTGGTTGTCGTGCTTATTGATCGACGACATAAAGTGCTTGTTTTGAGCCAATTTTTCTCGCAGTTTGTACTTTCTTACTCTGAAACTATGTATGATTGTGTGGAGCATACTAGAGAGTATTTTCTAGCATTGGTTTGTGTGGTTTTATGCTATGTATGCATTTGCGAATACAATTTGATCTATGTATAGCTCACATGTACCAAGTTCATAGGTCTACAACTTTTCTGGACAGGTACAAGTCCATAGAGCCACTCGTTCAGGAGTGAGCCTATTTGCCAAGGTTTGGTAGTGCATGTATGCCATTTGTGGATATGTTTACTAAGACATTGAGTGTCTATTTTGGTGCAGTTTTTTGGTAAGTTTTTTTTTGAGGTTTTGCTCAAAATACAGGGGAAACTCTATCCATTTTTTCCTAGATTCTTGCCATGTTTTGCACGTATTTGTAGCTTACTTTCTAATGGTTTAGTGGTTGTGTTTGACTCCCATTTTTACACTAATCGAGTGGTTACTCTCACTTTGACAGCTTTTGTCAGTTAGGACATACTTTAGTGTTCTTGTACCCACTCTCGCAGGAGTGAGGAGCAGTTTTCTTGCAAGTGCGGATCCTGGACGACATTTTTTACCACAGTAAGCTAGTTGTGCTTTGCACTCGGTTTTTGGTTGTCGTGCTTACCGATCAACGACATAAAGTGCTAGTTTTCAGCCAGTTTTTCTCACAGTTTGTACTTTCTTACTGTGAAGCTATGATGATTGTGTGGAGCATACTAGAGAGTAGTTTCTAGCATGGAATTGTGTAGTTTTATGCTATGTATGCATTTTCAAGTACAGTTTGAGCTATGTATAGCTCACATGTACCAAGTTCAAAGGTTTACAACTTTTTGGACATGTACAAGTCCATAGAGCCACTCGTTCAAGAGTGATCCTGTTTGCCGAGGTTTGGTAGTGCATGTATGCCATTTGTGGATAACTAAGACACTGAGTGTCTATTTTGGTGCAGTTTTTTGGTAAGTTTTTTTTTGGAGATTTTGCTCAAAATATAGGGGAAACTCTATCCGTATTTGTAGCTTACTTTCTGATGGTTTAGTGGTCGAGTTTGACTCCCACTTTGACACTAACCGAGTGTTTACTCGTAATCTAATAGCTTTTGTCAGTTTGAACATACTTTAGTGTTCTTGTACCCACTCTCATAGGAGTGAGAATTTCACATGTGCTTGTGTTACTACAGATAGATAAGCACAGGTTTCATAGGTATTTTGCAGTTTTTTGTAGGCAATTTCACTTGTGGGATTCGTTTTGAGCTAGTTTGCTCCCTATTTGCGTATATTTATGTGCTTTACACTCAATTGAGTAGTTTTTTCCAAATTGCGTGCTTGCAAAGTTTGCAGATTGTGGAGTTGGTTTTATGTATATGTGAGCATCGGGTTTGATGCAATTTAATCATGTTTTCATGATTGTATAGTGGTCGATTTATTCCCACGTTGACAGTGATCAAGTGTTTACTCTCATTTTGATGCTTAGACACAAGTTTAGTGTTCTTGTACCCACTCTCAGAGGAGTGCATTTATGGTATGCTCATAGTGGTTACATGTTTCCTTTGATTTTGCCTCATGTGCTCACATCGACGCATATTTCAAGCGTGAGACTATGACATGCATGTTACAGGTTTTCACTATTGAGCTACTAGTTGGTTAATGCTTGGTTAGCATGGTGGTCGAGTGGTTTACCACTTTTGACTTGTATGCATTGACATGACGTGTGACACAATTGAGTCTACAGTGATGGATCATGAGAGATGAAGGTCTCAATCTTCTCCACATATGAAATGTTGGTATTGTGGTCAAAGAGTGCACATTAGGTGCTGTTGTTTTAGATGCATGAGACAACAATGGAGACAGATGTGTGATGCATAGATAGTCATGACACGGACTAGAGAGATGACTACATATGCCAGTGATGGTGATGTCATGCCTACCTCTAGCCTCCACCCACAATACATGTCTGATAAAGATTGAACTTTCTCTTGATAGTTGTTAGATGATTCTGCAACATTTCATGTCACACCATGCCATGACTGGCTCAACACGTTTTCTAGTGGGAGTTATGGTCATGTTCATCTAGATGATGGTTTAGTGTATGACATAGAGGGTGCAAGATATATATGTTTGTTACTACCCAGTGGTGCATCTTATGTGTTATATTCTTGGGATCATGCAGAGCTTGATCTCAGTGAGATGTCTAAGAGATAGTGGATGTCAAGTACTGCTTCAAGAGAAGTCTTTTTAGATGCAGTTGGTCTCTTAGTCATTGCCCAAGGTGCTAAATCATACATTGTATACCCATTGTAGGTGTTTTAGGTGCAAAACGATATAGTCTCCATTACTACCATGACATGTGAGGAGCGAGAGACCAGACGCATCTCCTTCACGAGTGAGCTCCAATATTCTCAGGAGACAAAGCATTTAGATATGCAAGACATATCAGTGGACTTTGCAGTGGCAGCGATGGAGCAGGATTTCTCTACTGAGACACAACATACGTCGTCCAAGTGTGTGCAGACAAAGGTGGTTTTTTTATATGCTCATGCTAGAGGCTAATGAGGTGATATAAAGACACATGCATTGAGTCCTTATGGATGAGAGGGAGATGGTCCTTCAAGAGTCAAAGTTGACACATCCATTTGTGACAGCTAGTCTTGATGATGCAGAGTATGCAAATAGCACCAAGGTGGCTGGGATAGCCACGATTACGCATGTTTTGTCGACATTTGAGCGTCTCATGTACGACCTGTTCATGTCCAGAGGCCCAACATAGCAGTTTTCATGGGAGAATTTGCAGTAGAGATTGTCAGTCATACAATGTAACACTAGCATGATGCATAGTGGAGTGTTGCAGACCATACATAGTAGTTTGTGAGATTTGCATGTAGGCTACCCTAGATACATATGCTTGCCTATCCCTAGAGCCGATATGACTGCATATGTAGATCAAATGTGCGAGTCAGTGGGTGTAGATTGAGAGAGTCTCTTAACTTTCTTGTACATAATACTAGTTTAGCTAGTAGGACCCACTTATTGGCACATTTTCCTTTTAAGTGGGAGGTTGTTGGGGTATAGGTGCATGTACCTTTCCCGATCACCTAGACAATGGGAGCCCATCCACTGACACCACGTATTCTTGTACATACATCAAGAATAAAGAGCTCCTCATTTGAGAGGTTGCCTCCACCTACACTATATATTCCTCTCCTTCTCTCCTTTCCCCATGCACACACCACTGCATTATGCACCGCACATACACGCATCCATGCACACAGATCCTTCACTCAATCCTTGAGGAAATTGGATGATATGGACTACATAAAAGACACGATAGTGGGATGATATCTAGACATGAAAAACTCGGGTCGACAAACTAAAAAAAACAAAGTTTGGGTGAGCCTGATAGGACTAAAGAAAAAGAACCTCCAATGATGGAAAATACATGCAAAGAAAAATATAAGGAGCTAAAATGGACCTTCAAAGAATTCTGGACCACAAAAATGGAATTTGAAAACAATGAACTCGAAGTAATGAGTGTTTCATCTCATCACAAAAAATACAATTTTCAAGGTTGCAAAATCCCTGTTGAGAAACTCTTGTGACAGCCAAAAGAACCAGGAAAACCCTATGAGGCACCTGCAAACACCAAATGAATTGACCTTGTAGAACCTAGAGAAGATTTGAGGCCCGCATACATAGCTAAAAATCTGTTGCAAGAGGAGAAAGGGATTCTCATTCGAATGTTAAAAGAGTATAGGGATATCTTTGCTTGGTCCTATAAAGACCTCAAGGAAGTGGATCCTAAAATATGTCAGCATACTATCCCTATGAGAGATGAAGCTAAGCCATCAGACAATGACCATACACCTACAATGAGATCTTTGCTAAAAAGATCAAGAAAGAGATCAAGAATCTTAAAGAAGTTGAGTTCATCTACAAAGTAGAACAAAGTGATTGGGTATCACCTATTGTGGTGGTGGTGAAAAAAGAATGGCAAACTCAAAATGTGTGTAAATCTCAAGAAGGTGAATGCAGTCACTATACAAGATAACTATTCTCTTCGTATCACATACCATGTTCTAGAATGAGTAGTTTGGAAGGAGGCTTATAGTTTATTGTATGGATTATCTGGTTACAACCAATTAACCATAGATCCTAAAGATCAACGTCAAACGGATTTTGTTACAGAATGGGAAATTTTTGCTTATAGGGTCATGCCTTTTAGACTAACCAATGCACCAAAAAATTTGTAAAGGCTAATGAGCTATGATTTCAAGAAATATTTACAGAATTTATTAGAAGTACACATGGATGATCTTTGTGTACATTCTACAAAAAGAGAGAGTCATTTCAAACATTTACGGTGTGTCTTTGAGAAATGCCATATATATATAGGATTTGTTTAAATCCTAAAATATGCATATTGATGGTTGGACAGGGAGAAGTCCTTGGACATATTGTATCAAAAAATGGCATTGCCACATACATGGAGAAGATGACAATGATTGGCCAAATGGCAAGACCAACAAATATCAAGGAAGTTCAAGCATTTATGGGACATTGTGGCTATTACCATATATTCATTTACGTGTATGTATTCATAGAAAAACCCATTTATAGCCTTATCACTCATTTTGAATGGAAAGATGAATGAGAGAAATCATTCTATAAGCTTAAACAAGCTTTGACCACATCACCAATATTGAAAACTCGAGACTGGAACAAAGTCTTCCATGTGCATGTAGATGCTTCAAATTTTTCTATTGGTTGCATATTAGCTCAGCTAGGAGAGGGGACTATGGACTTTTCTATATCATATGTCAGTAGATAGCTAAATCTAGTAGAAAATAATTATACAACCATTGAAAGGAAAGACCTTCAAATGGTGTATGCAATCAAGAAATTGCAACATTACTTGTTAGCTGACAAGTTTGTCTTTTTATTGGATCATCAACCCTTACTCTATTTGGTGAATGTTAGCGGCTGGACACACCCTACGGAAAATGACTGCTCGGCCGAATATTATTTTTTGTAATTATTCATTTATTGAGAAAAACCAATATTTCACCTTTGTAAATATTGGGGCTTACAGAATTTTCCAGATTGTATCCCATTTTTGACATTTAGATTGAGTAAATGGTTAAATTGGAACATTAGGCTTTGAGATTGTAAGGTATTTATACCACTTTTTGGCCTTAATGAAAAAACCCTTGTCATTTTTGAAAAAGCACTGTCTGTGAGTGAGCGTACTGTGTATGAGAGAGAGAGTGAGAGTTTCATCTTGACGCTACACGTGCACTGATGGTATGAATTGAGTGCAGAGAAGTGCAGCGTGTTGCCCCCGACGAGAGCTACGCGTTGATACCTACATTGCGAGTGTACGGTCTGGTTTTGCGAGCTCGACCTACGAGCTTCATCTGGTGATTCGGTGAGCATACGTTGTCCATTTTTGCATTGTATCATATCCACGCGTTCGCATTGAGTAGAGCTACACATTAGGCACTTTAGTTTTCAAAAACGACGACCTGTAGATTTTGGCCAGACATCCTACGTGATTTTGCACCAAGTATTTAGGGTTGGGATTTTGGTTCAAGGACCTTAGGGAGAGCGGCCTATTGGTGTTACTAGGGTCTCCTTCAAGTTCTGTGGCGTTTCGAGAACGTTTGATGGGTATTTGGCTCTTGGAAGCGTTGTAGGAAACCTCTTCTTATGCACTCCTGAAGGTTGTAGCTTAGACATTGGGTAGAGACCTCTGTAGGAATTAGTCGAGAGTCGGTTGAGTGTAGATTGACATCCTATGCTTGCTTCTAGGCGCCTGCGGGTCGAGCTTCATCTTTAGCTAACAAATCTTGTTAGGTGAGTTCTCGCTGTGCTGACATTCGTCGCGGCGTATCCACCAACATTGGCGCCGCTGTTGGGGACAAAAATCCTAGGTAGGTGACCGAGACTAGTCCTTGAGGATAGGGATTCTCTGGCTTGCCAAAGTCTCGTTTTACATTTAGATAGGATTAGAGGGTGGAGGACTCTCTAGGTCTTAGAGGGAGTCTAGGGAGCTTGTGTCTGTCCTAGATCCTTCGACTTAGGTAGACTTAGGTAGACTTAGATAGTTTTTAGGTCTTAGTTGAGTTGATGAGTAGGAGTTGGAGTGGTAGAAGCGGTGAAAGGAGAGCTTGAGAGTCTAGAGAGGCCAGGAAGCAATCGATACACCAATATCACCATTTCACATGATGAGTAGGAGTAGGGTAAGTAGGACATGATGATTCATGATCTAGAGCACTTCATGCATGTCATACTTACTATTAGGTTCATCACAAGGTTGTAAAAGGCGCAAAAGAGTGTTTGAAAGCTGAAGTGAAGTTCAAAAGTTGCTGTGAGTGTTTCTGAGAGAGTTGCAGAGCATCAGGAGCATTTCTGTCAGGAAAAAATTACATTTTAAGCCAAGAGACATCCTATGCGTAGGATGTCTACATGCTGATCGTGGTGGGAATTTTGAATTTTTGAGTTGACCAGTGTGTTGAGAATGTGGGTTTTACCCTATTTTGGTCCAAATTGGAGTTGATTTGACTGTTCGGACCAACATCAGGCTGTTGGAACAGATTTCTGATCCATTGACCAGCTTATAGGTGTCCAAATCAAAAAGTAAAAACAGCTATGGACTCAGCACATCAAGGGGAGTCTATAGTGCAAAAACCAGGCAAAACAAAGCAGGAGACATCCTACGCGTAGGATGTCTACTGGGGCTTAGTGAAGAGAAAAACTGACTGAGGACATACGGTGATGTTCCATTTTACTTAAGAGTTCCAGAACTTCTTTCAGAAGTGAATTTGGACCTTGTTTGACCTTTTGATGGAGCAAAGATGGAATTAAGACTCTCCATGTAAATTGACCAACATCCGAGGAAAGTACGGTTCTAGATTAGCAGACCTAATCAAGGACATCATAAGTGTATAAAATACAGTAGTGGTTCAGGTTAAGCCTTCAGTTATACCAATCATTACTAAAACCACCTCTAGCGGTTAAATGCTTTGATTCGATTGCCAAAATTAAATGCTTGTGTACAGGTATATTCAACGGCAAAGCAAGAAGTTGTGCGGAAACTGATCCTTTGCCAGGTGAGTGGTTGGATTTGTGTTCAGTTGCATTGCTAAGTTTGATGAATTTAAGATCATGAAGACACATTTTCAGAGAACAAAAGGTGGCAGGTGACCAAGGTAGCTTAGTATCCACCGAGGAGAGTGTAACTAAGGCAAGACTAGATCCACTAGCACCGATTATTGAGGAGGGTAGTGATACTGACACTTCATCCTATAAGTCCTTCTTCATGATGGGTAGTCAACAGCCAGGAGGTTTCACCTATGATGGACCAATGCTAGGAGGAAGCACCTCCCTAAATCCTTTGAACAATTCCAAGTTCATTATAATCTTCTTAGAAGGAACAAACTCGAGGGGAGCCCTAGTTTATTCTGACTATCGAGGACGCAAGTGTATTTGTATTGAAGAAAGGCCAGCTCAGAGACTAGAAATAATTCGATTCTATGATGATGGAGATAGATTCTGAGACGAAAAGGGAAACCACTATTTGATAGTTAGTAACCCTGAGGACTACAACAGATATGTAGATAACGTGGCGAAAGGAAAAATGGTTTCAGAAACTCAAGAATCACCTCCAAACATTGATCGACCTGGAGCGCTTTTTATTTATGATAAGAAAACAACGAGGGTCTCAACCTATAATGAGAATGTGGGAATTTGCAAGCACGAGAGCGAGGGAATAGTCTCTTACTTCCGATGCAAAGAACCCTACCCAAACGAATTAAGCAAAGACAAGGTTCTTTACTTATTCTCTTATGAAATTGCTATGGGGAAGGATATTGTTTTTGTTGATAGGTACGGGCGAGAATACAAACGTATTGTCCCAGAGGAGGTAGAAAAGGCCACAGTTCCAGAAGCATCAACATATGCCCCCGAAGAAATGCCAAGGGCCACCTACATCCTAGCAAATCGACAAATCCATTTTCAGAAGAGTATGACGTGACCTCACATTCTACCCGACAACAGACGTTCAACTACCAGAACCAACCAGCAACCCAACCATCATTGCAAGCATGACTTAGACAGAGTGCAACATTAGAACAAGACAGAAACCGAGATGGTTATCAAGCCGCACGAGGGCTAAGGGATTTACAAGAACCACCACTCTATTCATGATATCAGGGTGAGAGTAAGCCAAAAACTCAAGGGTCAACAAAGCCTGGAGGACCACCCATAGAGCGAGTTCGAAGAGATGAACCATCTCTTGCAAGAACCATCAGAAATTACAGCTTAGGAGCACCACTGGGAGAGGAACCTGTCCACTACCGAAGGCCAGAGGAGGTATATAGATTGGGACAAGGAGATCCAATGATGAGATTTGTAGAACATCGTAGAATTAGACCTTCTCAAGTGCAAAAATGGGTAAACAAGAAATACACGGGAAACAGAGATCATATAGATCATGTAGCAGCCTTTGTGCATGTAATTAGAGCCAAAGAGGTGTTAGACTTCCCTACCCAATTTGCAGGGTTTGGACTAACCCTAGAGGAGGATGCTGCTACTTGGTTTGACTCTGTGGAGCGTAGAGACTTTGAGTCTATGGAGGAGGTATTTGACGAGTTTATTGTGGAATTCTCACAAAGGGGGATAGCTCATAATACAGTCTCACAAATCCATAAATTGAAACATAAAGAAGGGGACTCTATGCGAAAGGCTGCCCTACGACTAAAAAGATATGTTAAGTTCTGCCTTGTGGAAGAACTACGAACTCAATCAGACTTATGCTTATATTTATCCAAGGATTGAGGAATGCAGATCTCCAGAAGGACTTACATATAAAGAGGAGCACGACGTTAAACGAGTTGACTAAGGAGGCTCTTTACCTTGTAGACAATTGTGCGGTCTACAAAGAGGGTGAGTTCAAGGATCTTGACGACGATTTATCCTCACAACAAAGTGGAAGCAAGTCCGCTAAGACGGCACCGAAAGGAGAAGTAGCTGTAAGCCAGGAGCAGCTTGTAGAGGAAGTGCTAAAAAAGATTAACCTGTACGCCAAACCTCAGGCTAAACAACCCAAGTGGTGTGCTATTGACCAAAAATGGACAAACCATGGGACGAAGGAATGTTATTATAACAAGGGGTATGTGAGAGAACGACCTTATGCTCCACAAGCTCAAGTAGCATCTCCTCAACTTCCACCGATGCCTAGGTATCAAGCAGGCAACCTACCAGGACCTGTAGGTGTAGAAAGACCACAACCAGTGTTGGGGCAGCAACCACCCCTACCAGGATTACGACCAATCGGCATAAGATACGCACCAATAGTAACCGAACCAGAAGAGAAGGCTTTGGTGCCTATGCATACATATTACAAAGATCCCAATGATATGCTGCAAATCCTGCCTATTATCCACCGGAAGAACCCTCAACGCCAGAACCATGGAGCATGATAGGAAGTGCAGGACCACCAATGGCTGTACAGGAAGCAGGAGAAGGAAGATATAGCTTGGATGAACGAACATTGTTGTTCATAGCCAACGGAGGCATGGGATGACAGAGACATGCATATCAACAAAGAGGAGCTCAAGGAGCACCTCAACAGCCTAAGGGACCCTGCTACAAGTGTGGTGGAGACCATTGGCTAAGAGACTGTTCTCATGATAAAATCATTAGAGTCAGTGCATATTGCACCGAGTGTGGAGTTACTCATTTGATTCCTGATTGCCCTAAGAACGCGAGCAAAGGAGCAAAAACTACCTTGAACATGCTGGAATCAGTGCCTTCCAGTGGAGGGTCAGAAAACGAGACAGTAATACCTATTTAGGCAGTGACACGAGCCCAAGCTCAAAGAATGACGAACGAACCCATAATTGAAGAGCCAAAAACCAATGCCCCGAGTTCAGAAGTGAAGAATCATAGAAGCACTTGGAAAGCTAGAAAGGCGCGTATGAAAGCCAGGAGAGAATGAGAGAAAACGGCTCTATTCGAGGAGTTAAAACACACAAAGGATAGATTAGAGCGGTTAGAGGATCTAGCTAGTCTAAGATCACACACTGCGGCAACCATAGCACCCAAGGAAATAGCAGAGCCCAAAAGTGCAGGATCAGGAGGATCAGTGTTGGTAAAAAAGATAAATGAGCAGGTAGACGCACTTTTGAAAGCTTACGAAGCCAGACTAAAAAACAACCAAACCCAAGAGCAAAGATGGATGACTTATCCATATGCTGAAATAGAAAAACAGAGGTTGGAAATGTGTCGAAAGATGATTGAAACAGCTCAATCCTTGATAGAAAACCCGCTTGGTAAACCTACAAGTTGGCATGAAGTACGAGCTCCAACCCCTATCAAACCAACGTTAGAGAAACAAGTAAAAACAAAGGAAAGACTCACAAATGCCTCTAAGTCTAGGGGAGAGCCTATAATAGTGCCAAATACAACCAGATGAGACAAGTGAGGGGTTCCAACCTAAAACATTGGTAGAAATGGGTAGGGATTGTAACGGTCTAGATGACTTGTGGAAGAAAATCCTTGATGCCAACGAAGCTAACAGGGTGAGTTACCAAATGAATAGCACGAGAAAAGAGAAAAATGAGATCTTACCTCCTATTGAAGAATTTGAGGCAAGATCACAAATGAACTTTGATATACATTCACAAGGGGGAGAGCAAGGATCAATTAGTTCGGGGCACAGCCAACCAGACTCACTAAAAACTCTACCCTCTTACCTAGGAGAGTATGAATCCAAGTCTGAGGTGAGAGAAATCCCATCTCAAATACTTTCTTCTAACAGAGTGATGGACTCACAAGGGTTGATTGAGTTATTGTCCACCCTTGTGGCATGTACAATCACATTAGCCGAACTCCTAAGGCTACGACCAAACATGTGGACCATAGTAGGCAAATGCTTAGAAAAATTTGGAGTAAAAGACCCCACCTCGAAGCTTCAAGAAGGGATCAGAGAAATGGACAGGTCTCAACTAAACACTAGGCCAGTACCCTTAAACAAGGTTGGAGAATATTGCGAGGGAGAAGATGGAAACACCACGCTACCAGTAGAATTCCAAGGAGTAGTTTCCAAAGCTATTCTAGATAGTGGAGCAGGAGTCGCTATTGCCACTAAGGAAATCTGGAAAAAATGGGGAAAACCGGATTTGAGAGCTATCAGAATGATTTTGCAATTGGCAGATGGGTTCATGGAGAAGCCTTTAGGACTCTTAGAAAAAGTAATTGTCACCTCGTGCCGAATCGAGTATGAGCATACATTTGCAATAGTCGATTTTGACAAAAAGAACAATTATGAGATCATCTTCGGAAGACCATTCATGAGAAAATTAAAGATGGTCCAGGATTGGGGTTACGACCACATATACCTCAGACATGGCAAGACTACAACCAAAATACACCTAAAAGACCATAGTTACAAAGATGTGAACCAGACACCGGTAGAAGAGTTTGATTCAGCTACATTGGCAGGGTCCAAACTCCTAGCATGGTTAGGGCAACAAAAAGAGCTATGGATGTGCGGAGCTTCACATTGTGGGAGCTTAAAAAGAGAGGAATGCGTCTTAGAGAGAGCTATTGAGAACAAGGATTATATTGTGGGAGCTTAAAAAGAGAGGAATGTGTCTTAGAGAGAGCTATTGAGGACAAGGATTATATTTCGAAACCTTTTTCTGAAGATTCCTTAGAACCTCTGGAATGGGAACCCATACTAACAACATTGGATGTCTGTACCATTACAGATAGTCCAACGACAAAATTTTGCGATAAGGATAGCTATGATGTGCTACCTTATTACATGGTAAGCCTTATACCAGAAGGAGATGAGAATGTAGAACCAACAGAACAAGAAGAGTTTTATAACTCCTCTGAGCATCTGGAGGTAAATAACGATGCAGATAACGAGTGTTCAGATAGCTCAAGCGAGCGTCGGGAGAAAACAACGAATATCAAGTTTTATGATTTTTCCAATCAGCACCCTAGACGCCAGGAACGCTATAAGAGAAAACAAGCAGAAAACAAAATGAGAGAGAACCTGATGCCCATGATAAAAGATAAAACTCACTATCTAATGCTTGTCAAAGCAGAGGATTGTGTAAAAGACCAAATATCAGGAAGATTCTCGAGAGTGCGAAGGGAACAGATACAAGAGAAAATCAAACAAGTACGGAAAGCTAAAACAGAAACAAAATAAAAAAAATCTCAACAATCAAAACAAGAAACAACAAAAGACCCAGAATGGACCAAACTGGAGCGTAAAAAGAAATACCAAGAACTAAAACGATCATTACGAGAGGTATGGACTATTGAGGAAGAAAGTGACGGTAAGAAGGAGTCAGAAAAAGGAAACATGAATGTACCATCACACTATCGGAAATTCACCATCCAAGACAGAAAAATCATAATGACACCACTAGTCAGGGAAAGAATAAACCAGGAATCTTACGATGGGCCGAAAAATTCAAAATGGATAGACCTCAGCCGGTCTATATCGCAACTGATTTAGAGCCTGAAGAAGAAGAACTGCTAACAAAACTTCTCAAGAAGTATAAAGATGTGTTTGCATGGTCCTACAAAGACCTCAAAGGAGTTGATCCATCGATATGCCAACATACAATTCCTTTGAAAATAGATGCCAAACCTAGAAAACGGCGTCCTTATACATATAATGACACATTTGCTAAACGAATCAAAGAGGAGATTGACAAGCTGATGGATGCTGAATTCATCTATGAAATCAAGCATACAGATTGGTTGTCACCCATTGTGGTTGTCCCCAAAAAGAACAAAAAGTTGCGAGTGTGTGTGAACCTCAAAAAGGTAAATGCAGCCACCATAAGAGATAATTATCCCTTGCCGATCACAGAACATGTACTTGAGAGGGTGGCCGAGAAACGGGCTTATTCCTTTCTAGATGGATTTTCAGGGTATAACCAACTGGAAATTGCAATAGAGGATCAACACAAAACAGGGTTTGCCATAGAATGGAGAATATATGCGTATAGAGTTATGCCTTTTGGCTTAACCAATGTACCAGCTACCTTTCAAAGGTTAATGACGCATGCGTTCAAAGAATACCTAAGAATATTCTTAGAAATATATATGGATGATCTTTGTGTACACTCTCTTCTACGAGAAGAACATATTGACCATTTACAAAAGGTATTTGAGAAGTGCAGAACATATCGAATCTATCTTAACCCAGAAAAGTGAATTTTTATGGTTAGGCAAGGCCACATCTTAGGACATTGTCTCAAGAAATGGCATAACCACTGAACTAGACAAAATCAAAGTCATAGTAGACTTGCCCAGGCCTACTAACGTGAAACAAGTGCAATCCTTCATGAGACACTGCGGATATTATATCGAAGATTCATATACATGTATGCAGTCATTACACAACCTCTGTATCGTTTGTTAGTTAGTTTCGACTGGACTGAGGAGTGTGAAACTTCATTCCAAAATCTTAAGGAAAACCTTGTATCAACACCGGTACTTAAGGCACCAGATTGGGAAAAGATATTCCATGTTCACATTGATGCATCTGCTTATGCAATCGGGAGTATTCTGGCTCAACCTGGAGACGGAACAATGGATTTCCCAGTTTGTTATGCAAGCCGACAGTTAAACAGTGCAGAAAAGAATTACACAACCACCAAAAGAGAGGGGTTAGGAATGATTTATGCTGTAAAGAAATTTCGTCATTACTTGCTCGCAAACAAATTTGTGTTCTTCACAGATCATCGATCTCTTTTGTATCTGGTAAATAAAGCATGCAATACCGGGAGAATTGTACACTGGTTTATTATATTGCTAGAGTTTGATTTCATAGTGGTGGTCAAAAAGGGTAAAACATATCTACGAGAGGATCATCTTTCAAGGCTGCACAACGGGAAAGCTCCTGAAGGAGTAGATGATGACATACCTGACGCTTATCTTTTAAATATTGAAATGATACCCAAATGGTTTCACAAAATTGTTAGCATTCTTTCCTTTGGTGGTAGGTTTGATAACGAGGAAGAAAAATCCAAACAGCAAACAATTCAACAAACAAAAAACTTCCAGTTGATTGCAGGACGACTGTATCATCTAGGATCGGACCAGATTCTATGATTATGTATAAATCCCGAGGACTTCAAGTGTTATCTTGAAGTAGCACACGTCCAGGATTGTGCATTTCATTGTTCAACAATGAAAACACACCAGAGACTGAAACAATTAGGGGTTTATTGGCCAACTATGTATGCTAACACTCATGCTTATGTTAACAATTGTACTATATGTAGTGCCAAACGACCAGTGGATCACGCGACATTGTTTCAGGTAAACATTGCACCTGCATGGAGTCAATATATCATTGATTTCTTAACCACAAGGACGTTTCCTGAAAACATAACAAGAGCACGGAAAAGGGCTATAGAGCTGGAGGATCGCGAATATAATTTAATTGGGAACCAACTCTATAAGCGAGGAAAGGACAATCAACTTAGAATCTGTGCAAGTGAAAGTGAATACCTACTGATTCTAGAACATGCACATGGAGGCATAAGTGGACGCCATTTTTTAGGCGATAAGATGGCAAAAATTGTCTTAATCGCAGGAATATGGTGGCCTACATTGCATATGGATGCTTAGGAGTTTGTAAAGCGTTGTGATGCATGTCAGCACAACAAGGTGCCGATAAAGAGAGATGAGATGCCACTACGGCCAATGATGGGAACAAGGGCATTTGCAAAATGGGGCATTGATTTTGTGGGGCCTATTTCACCCCCTGCATATCGCAGCCATACCCAATATATCATTGTGGCTACGAACTATCTCACAAAATGGGCGGAAGACAAGGCAACACAAAAAGCAAACGCAAGAACCACTGGCACAATTTTTGTATGAGAATGTCTTTGTACGATACGGATTACCAATAGAAATTGTCAGTGATCAAGGAACACATTTTCTTAATGAAGTCATTGAATATCTGCTAGAGGAATTCATGGTCATACATAGAAAATCTGCTCCATATCATCCACAGGCAAATGGACAAGCTGAGGCCACAAATAAAACACTATGCACGGTTCTCACTAAAATTGTATCAGAGTCAAGGATAGACTGGGATCAACAGTTACACTCAACACTATGGGCATACAGGGTAGCATACAAAACATCCATAGGAACAACACCGTACAACATGGTGTTTGGTCTAAATGCTATATTACCGAGAGAGTTTTTAATTCCAACTCTACGAGTAGCGAAGCTCTTGGAATGAGCAGTGCATGAGCTCTCTTCAAAAATAGATGATCTTGAAAAGCTAGATGAACTTCGCTTACGAGCTGTAGCTTCGATCTATGCTAAAAAGAGAAGACAAAAATAATTTTTTGACAAACATGTGCGTACGAAAGAGTTCAAAATAGGTGATTATGTACTTGTTTATACCTTGAAACAACATGCCAAGAAACTTAAAAAGCAAGGGATGGGACCCTTTGTGATTAGTGAACTATCACAAAGTGGAGCTGTCAAGCTTGATACATTAGCAGGTGAAGGAATGCCAAATTGGATTAGTGGGTGTCGATTAAAGAAATATCATTTACCACTAACACAGGATATGCTTCAACAAATCCATCAAGAAAAACAACGGATGAAGGAGAAACAGAGGGTACGAGAAGAAGCCCAGGCAGAAGCAAAAGAACGCATCACAAAAAGAAGGCTTCTACGACAACAACAACAATGTGGATCATCGGTGCGTATAAATGCTATTCGACTAACGAATTTTGCTAAAGACACAGTGGAGTCAATAATTGCAGTCAAAGTGGGTAGCAATCAAGTTGAGTCAACGGCATTGCTTGATTCTAGAGCTCAAGAAAATCCAATCTCTTACAGATTATACAAACAACTCAAGCCCACAGGTAAACTACATCCTACTCCACAAGTGCTGGAAAGTAGTACATCACATTCGCTGAAAACATTGGCCTGGATTATATTGCATGTACAAGTACATCAATATATTTACCCACACAAGTTTTATGTGGTCGAGAATGAAAGCACACAACACCCCATGTTGTTGGGACAACCTTGGCAAAAAGAGTATAATGTACAGATAGATTGAAATGCGGATGCAGTCAAAATTCAGCAGGCACAAGAACAACAAGTGGTAGCCTTTGCTCAGCAACCACGGAAGAACCAGATGGCAACAATGCAATCACTGGAGAAAGAGCCAAAAGAATGGGTGCCACTTAAGAACAACATGGAGAACAAACAGAGAACTGCCAACCGTGTTCACTCCAACCATAAAACAACATCAACCGCAATCAAAAGATCAAGGTTCACGACACGCGAAAAACAAGTATGGGTGCGGAAGGATAGAGGTGACATGGCAAGCAAACCACAACACAACAACATGAGTCAAAAGGAGAAAGCAGTTCAACCAAAAACCAAGGGAATAAAACAGATATGGATCCCCAAAAGAATGCTCAGTAACAACTTAAGTGCGACTCGCATTTGGATCCCGAAACCAAAGCAACAGGAACTCCCTTCAGTACAAGCACCATCAAAAGACAGACACACACAACATATGAAACCAGAAATCCGATCTATGTGGGTACCAATCAGCAGCAAAACAATGACAACCGCGGAAGTAGTAATAAGCCTACAAAAACCTCCAAAGCAAAGCTACAAATGGAAAGAAAAAGAGACAAAGTCTATGGCCAATTCCTCCACGAAAATTCTCTCCAAGGAGACGACTACGGCCATATCAACAATAGCGGAAAACCAAGAGACTTTTGTAAGCAAGACGATCAAATAGAGAGCGGAAGAGTTACAACTTTTACTTGCAAAGAAAATCTGCCACCCAAATCAACAACAAACAGGAAACCTCGACGGCGAATGCCAATAAGCATATTGCTTATACCCCTCCTCTTGCACAGCATTAATTTTTCCATGCATTGACCGAGTATGCATCATATAGCGCCACATTACACGGCCAAGCATTAGCATTAATTTTTAACCCATGCACGGCACATACTCCGAGGCGATACCTTGTCGTCCGGGAGGACTCCGGCTAGGAGGGGGGAGGCATTCTCAAATGCGTAACCAAGGGGAAAAATAGCAAAAAAGGGCATGTTTTTCAACTATTTTAAAGGTTTTTTCAACTATTTTAAAGGGTTGTCGACTAGCGTAGGGTTCACACGGGAAGAGGGCAGTAGAGACCTACAAGTAGAAGTGACCACCTAACGGCTTACCCAAAAGCAATGAGCCTTCATCGGCGGCTTACCCTAGCATAGGAGACCACTTTTGGATGACCAAAGGCAGTAGAAAACCATTGGGAAAAACCCTATTTCCTAGAGCCCCGCAAGAGGCCACCAAATTGGGAATCGGCCGAAAGGCGCCCAAATGCTACCAAAACTCATGGGTAGGAGCATCTCGACATGCTCGACAAGTCTATATAGCCCACATGGCCATACGGTGACCCGAAGTGGCACTAAAATTCAGGAACGGCATGAGACACACAAAGTGTCAAATAGCTCTCGCGGCCAAACTGCATGTCCGTTTGCCACCAAACTTCACGAGCGGCTTTCCTAGACCATCAACAACGAAGTCCTATGGTGGTAGACCACCACAAGTAATTGACGACATGAAAACGAAACCACGGGTGCTTCCAGAGTGACAAATTGCCAAATGGAACTCCGGTGAAGCCAAAGTCGACAAAAACCATATGGCGAGGATCCCCAAGGCACCGTGAAGCTATAGAGACCAACATCAAGAAATTTCATCGCCGAAAAGCACTACAAAAGTCAGAAAATGGCTCAGAGGCTCCGAAATCAACACAGAGAGTTTCTTTCTATCTATTTGACTTTTTTGTTGAAATAGGGATTAAAAGGGACTCAAGGGGACTCAGGACAGGCACCAGTAGTAGTCACCATAAAAATTTCATCAGGAGACATCCTACGCGTAGGATGCCTCAAGGCCAAATCTGGGCACCAAACCTAACATTTCTCATCACACACAACTTCTGAATGGCTTGTACAAGCTATCCACCAAGTTTCATCACATTTGGACAAAAATTGACCTCATGTGCACCAAAAAATGCAAAGTCAGGGCATAGAGTCAATAATGGGCCATAGACCTACCAAAACTTGTCCAAATCAAATGAAACTTGCACAATACATTCATGAGCACATTGCCAAGCTATCTGTGGGGTCACAAATGAAGAAAGATGAAATAGACATCCTACGCGTAGGATGTCTAAATGACCAAATTGGCCCCCAGCTGGTATTTTTCAGTTCCAGATCTCTTTATGACACTTCCATAAGCCCATATATCAAGTTTCAAGCCATTACCATCACATTTGGCCCCCAACATCTCCAAGATGCACTTTTTGAGCCCAAAAACACTACACATGCTCTTACCAACACCAATTCTTGTCCAAATCAAAATCCAAGAGTAGGGCCATGTTCCACATGCCAAGAGCTACCTACAGAACCAATTTCAAGTAATTTTGATGAAAAAGACATCCTACGTGTAGGATGTTTCTTGCATAATTTTGACTTACTGTGCAAGAAATGACATCATGGGAGCCATTACCATGGTGCAAGAAGCTCATATATCAAATTCCAACCCATTTGAATATCATTTTCCACCTGTTGAGGACATCCTACCAATTTGTGAGCATAAAGCCTGAATCTGCCCAAAAATGCACTTTTTGATGCCCAAACCCAATTCCAATCACATAGCCATGTTCAACAGGTCAAGGACCACCAGCCTGCCAAGTTTCACCAAAAACTGATGAAATAAACATCCTACGCGTAGGATGTCTAAATGATAAATTTTGGCCAGGATGATACTGTGAGCACGTGCAGGGTTTCCCTAGTTCCTTTTAAGTTTTATTTTCAATTTTCAAGTCATTTGGATAGTTAGAACTTAGTTTCTCAGCTAATCTGGAAAAAACGCTAAATTCGGATTCCTGAGTGCAACAGGATCTATGGCAGTCGCAAAATCACCGGCAAAGAAGAAGAGGATGACAATAAAAGACTATTTAGAAGAAGTGGAGCCATTTGTCATCCCAGAAGGAACCCTGAAGCCAACCAGTACATGGATTCAAGATGATTTGCTAGAGTCCAATTACTTGAAGATCTACCAAGTGTGTTCAAAGATCCAGAAGGAAATGCAGTAGAGCTACCCATGATACGACGGGAGCTCAATGTGTTTGTCAGAAGCAAGATGGGAGAGTACCTGGAGAAGATAGATCTCCATAACTACTTTGAAGCTTTTTCGACAGGAATTCACATCAAAAGAGTGTGGAAATTTGTGACCACTATCAAAGAAGATGGAGTGGCCCGAGTCACTGATCTGCAGGGCAAGCCGGATACCATGATTGTTATCACAGAGAGGGTGGTGGCAGCCGCACTAGACATCTCCAACAAGGGAGATAGTGTGACCAAGAGAAGATATGGTCAAAGTCTACTCAGGAAAGAAGAACAATTACACATTTGAAGATATTGCAAACCCAAAAGTGACTGTCATGAGCCAGCTCTACAACCAGTACTCCCACATGTGTACAAAGCGGCCATAGAAGTACAGAATGCCGCCTGGAGCCATTGCTACAACCTTCACCTGGGCAATGCAGAAGAGCAAGCCAAAGGTAATCAATTATACTGCTTACATCCATGACAACCTGGTGAAGATGGGCAACAAAAATCCCACCTACATTGTGCCAGGTGAGATAATAACAAAAGTGGTTTATGGAGCACAGCATGCCAAGGGAAATTGGCCTGACCCTCCATCACAGAATGACTGGGCTAAAGCTCAAAGAAGATAAAGAAGAAGAACCTCCAAGGGCACCCTGAGTAGCAACACGTTTAAAGTGCCGGTTAGAGACCGTGCTAGAAGAGCCACCGGAGTCCAAGAAAGGAAAGAAGGAAAGTGCACAAGTGTCAATCAAAGAAACCAAATCACAAAAAGAGGCGCGGCTAGAGTGACTAATGGAAAGCTTCAGAGCCAAAAGAGCACTAAAAGGAGATTTGAGCGAGCTGTGGAAGCCCTCGCTAGAGGCCACGTCGGGATCGTCTATAAGGATGCACCGAGATAGGTTTGAAGACTACATCAAAAACTTCGAGATCCTAGATGCTATGATAGAAAATATCCCTAATGTCCCTTTTACAAAAGAATAAGTGGACGAGGTACGACGGCAACTGCTAGAAGAGCGGGAAGGCCAAGAGAGAGAGAGAAAGACAAAGGCGAACAGGGATTTCAAGAAAAAGCCAGCAACTCCACCATCAAGCAGGGAGTCCAGCCCACCGCCATCACCACCTCCTCTTAGCCCTCCACAAACCCAACAAAAGGAGGATGAACAAGAAGATTCAAATCAAGAGAACAGCCAAGAGAAAGATCATAAAGAAGAAGCTGAACCGAAAGAGGAGAAGTTAGATCCAGAAGAAAAGAACTTCAGAATATTTCTTGATCTACTAGCGGCTGGGTATTCTCGCGAAGATGCAGCCACTGTGGCCTTTGAGTTGGCAAGCACAAGGACCAAGGAACAAATGCAGAGCCTGCGGTTAGTAGAACTGAAAGAGATGGCCACAGATATAGTGGACCTACAACCACCGATCAATGACTGGGATGTGGTGATGCACAAGCTAACCGAGATGAGAGCAAAATCATTGGCCACGGAGAGTGAGATTAATAATCTCAAAACCACTAAAGTTCAGATCAAGGCTGAAGTCGACTCTCTCCAAAAACAGGGCGAAGAGCAGATAGAGAAACAAACAAATCTGCAAGCTAGTCTGGCCACGACATTACAACGATGCCAGGAGATGGAACGAGAAAATCAGGCAGCAGATCAAAGACTTCAAAGAGCTAAAGAAGAATACATTAAAATCAGCAAGTCATTGACAGATGCAAAGAGGGAAAGGGACAACCTAACCCTACAACTTGCTGAAGAATCAAAGGAGATGGAAGCCCTGAGGAATGCCAAAGAGAAGGCAGAGATAGAGCATAAAGCGAGCCAGGATGAGGTCATCGAGCTAAAAGACCAGATGAAAGTAAAAGATCAAACCATCCAACGACTACAAGAATCTCCTGCCAGAGTCAAAGCTACCAACTTGACTCGCACCACTTCAGAGACTGAGCTTTATGAAGAACAAATGAAAGAGCTCCAAAAAGAGTTGACATTAGAGAAAAGACAAAGGCTGATGCTGGCCGAGGGGTCATTGGTAATGCAAAGCTGCCTAGAAGAAGAAAATTAGGCCATGAGGAATGAGCTAGAAGCCATCAAGAGAAAGCTCAAAGAGGCGGAGAAAATAAATGCATATCCGAACGACCTCCTAGAGACTTCAGAGTCTGAGCTTTATGAAGAACAAATGAAAGAGCTCCAAAAGGAGTTGACATTAGAGAAAAGAGAAAGGCTGATGCTGGCGGAGGGGTCATTGGTAATGCAAAGCCGCCTAGAAGAAGAAAATTAGGCCATGAGGAATGAGCTAGAAGCCATCAAGAGAAAGCTCGAGGAGGCGGAGAAAATAAATGCATATCCGAACGACCTCCTAGTAAGCATGGGAGAGCAAGCAGAAGAAGAAAAGAAAACACTTCAGAAGTAGATAGAAGAGCCGAGAGGCCAGTAGCAAACTAAAGAGCAACAGTTTAGCACTGGGCCAGAAGCCATGGAGGGGATCAACCTAGAGAATGTGTCAGATCTTGTGGACACCACCATGCAAGAGGAAACCCTTGTGGGACCCTCACAAGAGCAACAAGATCTGACACAAGAAGAAGAAGAGAAGCTACAAAAGGCCATAGAAGCGACAGTCAAAGACACGGCCAAAGAAGCCTTGGAATGGTAGCAGAGGGTCTTTAAATCAATGACGATTCAGAAGATAGATGCCAGTAACCTTCGGCGTGAATGGCTACAGCTCTCTCTCCCATATCCTCTGTTAAAGTATGAAGCTGCCACAATCAACAAGCGAATAAAAGAGGAGCCAACAGTGCCATTGTACAAAGCAGACATCTCCAAACCTGAAGGGGTCAAGCTGATAGTGGACTCTCAGCCCAGGTGGAGAAAGGCATGGCTGACAAAGTATCCTCAATATCTAATCCATCTGGTAGAGGCACCTAAAGTGATCAGAGATAACCTCAGTTTCTGCCCTCTACCAAGGATGAGGACATGGAAAGCCCATGAGTTGTTGCAGAGAAGACAACCCACTTGGCTAAATTACCCAAAGCCGCCAGGCTCAAAGACAGGCGAGAGAATAAGTGAGCAATACATGGTGAAAACCCTAACGGGTGCCATCAAATTGTTCACTGGCTCGCCTGACCTATCTTGCATCATGATGAAAAATATCTGTAAAACACTTTTGGTAGTCTTCGAGACCTTCAAACTAGGCCAGGCAATAGACAATATCTTCTTCTTTCAAGATACATACAGATGTGCGTACGATCTGTCTGGTCAGCCTTCCCATGAGGTGATACATGCATTGTATCAAAGAATTATGTTTTTGCCATCTTATCACCTCCAGGCCTTTGAAGAAGCCTTCTACACCAGCTTCTTCACAATCAGCACAGATATATTCGGCCCGATGCTACTGGCTCAACATGAGAGATATGGGTCACTTCTCAAGATGAGAGAAAGCCTACATTGAAGAAGCAGCTCAACAACCATGTCAGGGATGACATGAACAAGGAGGGGGGGAGTGTTAGCGACTGGACACACCCTACGGAAAATGAATGCTCGACGGAATATTATTTTTTGTAATTATTCATTTATTGAGAAAAACCAACATTTCACCTTTGTAAATATTGGGGCTTACAAAAGTTTCCAGATTGTATCCCATTTTTGACATTTATATTGAGTAGATGGTTACATTGGAGCATTAGGGTTTGAGATTGTAAGGTATTTATACCACTTTTTGACGTTGATGAAAAAACCCTTGTCATCTTTAAAAAAGCACTGTCTATGAGTGAGCGTACTGTGTACGAGAGAGAGTGAAAGTTTCATCTTGATGCTACGCATGCACCGATGGTCTAAATCAAGTGTGGAGAAGTGCAACGTGTTGCCCCCGACAAGAGCTACGCGCCGATACCTACATTACGGGCGTACGGTCTGGTTTTGCGACCTATGAGTATTTGGGTATTGGAATGTTTGATGGGTATTTGGCTCTTGGAAGAGTTGTAGGAAACTTCTTCTTATGCACTCCTGAAGGCTGTAGCTTAGACATTGTGTAGAAACCTCTGTAGGAATTAGTCGAGAGTCGGTTGAGTGTAGATTGACATCCTATGCTTGCTTCCACGTGCCTGCGGGTTGAGCTTCATCCTTAGCTGACAAATCTTGTTAGGTGAGTTCTTGCTGTGCTGACGTCCATCGTGGCGTATCCGCCAACAGTGAACAAGCCATGTTATACAAAAATAATAGTAAGATGGTTCTTCATCCTACTTGAATTTGACTTTGCAATGGTAGTCAAGAAGGGATCCACACACCAAAGAGTGGATCATCTGTCAAGGATCACCTCAGGGGAAGCACCAAAGGGGGAGATGCTAATTTACCAGATGATTATCTCTTCTTTGTGGAAATGATTCCTAGATGGTCCACATATCTTGTATCCTAATGAACATAGTGCAAGTAGATTCCCACATACCACTTCCTATTACACTACGATTGATAGAGAAATCCACCCTATATCAATTTCTAGATGGAAGAATATATTGAAAGAACAATAATGGAATTCTGTTTTTATGCATCAACCTAGTGTAACAAGAAATCTACTTGAGTCAAGATCATACTATGGTGGTGGGACTCCAGTTTGCAAAAGACCAAACCCTACAACCATCGACTTGGCTAGGGGTTTATTGGCATGAAGAAAGACGTTAATGATTACTTGAATAATTGTCCTCAATGTAAGTAAAAGGACACAATACCACGTGCCACCTTATTCCAAATTTCAATGACACCATAGTGGAGTAGATATCAGGTAGAATATATGACTAACAGAACATTCCCTGAAAATATGAGTAAACGACAACAAAGAGAAATAGAGACCGAAGCAACCAAATATGCAATGGTTGAAAATCATGTCTACCAATGAAGGAAGGACCAACAACTTAGACTATGTGCCAATTAGAAGGAATACCTTTCTATCTTGGAATAAGCGCACACGGGTCTTCCAAGAGGTCATATATCTCATGAAACCACGACCAAGGCTATATTGATGGCAGGCATCCTAGTAGCCAAAATTGTTTTGTTGATGCCAAAGAATTTGTTCAACGATGTGATTCATGTCAGCCACCAAGATGGGGACACGAATTGATAGTATGCCATTGTGACCCATGATGGAAGCTTGTGTGTTTGCTAAGTGGGGTATAGACTTTGTGGGTCCAATACAACCATTGTCATAAAAAACTCAAGTGCAATATATCATTGTGACCATAGATTACTTACCTAAATGGGATGAGGCAAGTGCCACTAGGAAGAATGATGCTAGAACCACATTTTCATTCCTATATGGACTTCCTATTGAGCTTGTAAGTGATCATGGATTGAATTTTCTCAATGAGGTGATAGAACACTTGTTAAATGAGTTTATGGTATTCATAACAGATCCGCACCATATCATCCTCAAGAAAATAGAAAAGCAGAACATACGTAAAAATCCAAGCTCTGTGCTTACCAAGATTGTTAGTTTAGGTAGAACAGGATGGGAGATGCATCTTCATTCAACTTTGTGGATGTATCAAGTTTTATTCAAAACAACCTTGAACACAACTCCTTTTAACTTGGTTTATAGTTTAGATGCAATTCTACCCATGGAGTTTTTATTACCCACTTTCAGAGTTACACACGGGCTGGAATGGAAAGGGCAAGATTTGTTGGAGCTAAGGAAAACACACCCAGACCCAATCCTCTCACTCTTTTCCATATCCCAAGAGCACACATTTGCAAGCTCTTTGGAAACAAACCCATCCATCAAAAAACACTCACTCTTGAGCACACATAGATGGAAGTCTCTCTCTATCTCTGTTTGTGTATACGTGTGTGTGTGTGCGTGCGTGTGCTAGCCCATATGATTGAAGTATCACCCTTGTTCATTCCAAAACCATATCACTCAAAAAACTATATTTTCAAAGAAGATAATTCTGTAAGGAGCCTTATTTACACAAAAAATACAAAATTAAAGCGTTGCTCTCCTATGGTGAGCTAGCCTTGTGTACTGAGGTTGAACTCCTCTCTTCTTGATGTGACGAGTCCCCCTTTAATTCATAGTTGTCTCAGCCCTTCTCAATAGCCTTGAACCACCCCTTTCATTGTGATATTTCTCCTTCAACTGCTACACACCTTGGGCTTCACCCCTCTGATTGGTATTGCACTCCTCCATCTGTGCCGCTCTCCTTGGCCTATCAACGCCGCGCCCCTTCACATGCACTCCCTTGAGGCTTTTGTAGCTACCCCTCCCATGATGGGAGATCTAAACCCTTTCCCAGGAAATGGCCTTGAGAGATTTTCCCCCCTTAGGTACTGCCACCCTTGCTTAGTATAGCCACCCTTGTTCTCTTGGCTTTCGAGCTCCCTCCTCCCTTCGTTTGTCATGCATTATGGAGAGTGAGTCCCCTTTTCCTTTCTAGGAAATATGATGTAGGTAAAAGAATTTTGAGTAGCTTACTTAATGGAGAGAGAGAAATTTTCACACACGAGAGATTATAGAGTAGAGGTAGAGAGAGAGAGAGAGAGAGAGAGAGCACACTATATACATGGTTCACCCAATGTGGGCTACATCCACGGGAAAGCAACCGCTTAAAGTCTTTAGTACTTCAAACAAGAAGTAGGTTACAAAGGGTTTATACCCTTAATAGAGCTCCCACCTTGCTTCACTCTCACCACCTCACACCCACCTTGTTGCATCAACTTCACACTATGAAATGTGTCTAGAAGTGGCCTCCTTTTATAGGCCAAAAGGGATGTCCTCTCTCATGAGAGGCAGCCGTGTGTAGTTGCCCTTGTGTAGACAAGCCCAAATCATACCCCTAACTCCGCCCATGTGAGGCTACCCTTGAGAAGACAAGTCCACCTTTGAAATCAGCCACCGGCCACCGGCCATTGACTACCGGCCACTGGCCAACAGGCCAAACAACCGCCGACCGCCGACCACTTTTCGACCGTCAACCACCGGCCATAATATTTTGACAAAAAGGAATATTCTAGCGAGTGATTTTTCTTCACTCATAATAACTACAAATATACCTTTTTAATATAGAAAATTAAAAGCGGTAAATCAAACTCCATACTTAACAATCTCCCACTTGGAGACTGATCTCCACACCAAACCTTTGACTGCTTACCATCCTAGCTTCTTATCCTTGAAAGCCGATTGAAGATGAGCAAAAGCTCAACTTCTCCTCGTTGACCACCTTTGTAAACATGTCTGCAGGATTTTCACTTGTATGCACCTTTCCTAGCTTTAGATGTCCCTCTTCCAAAAGAGTGCGTATGACGTGATATCTCACCTCAATGTGCTTCTTCCTTGAATGAAAGGTAGAATCATGTGCAAGATGGATAGAACTTTGGCTATCACTGTACAAGACACAATTGTCTTGTACGTTTGAGTCCAAGCTCTTCTAAGAATTTGTGAAGCCACATAATTTCTTTGTTTTCCTTTGTCATTGCTACATACTCTACTTCTGTCGTAGAAAGTGAGACCACTTTTTGTAGCTTTGAAGCCCAGCTTACTGTTGTGTCTCCAACCGTGAAGACATAGCGAGTAGTGATCCTTCGAGTATCTTTGTCACTTGCCATATCTGCATCAGCGTACCCTTGAAGAAAAATATCAGTTCCTCCAAAATATAAAGCATTTGTTGTTGTCCCTTTCAGATACCTAAGTATCCACTTCACAGATTGCCTCAATTAGGCTTGTCTTAAGCCTTGTGGCTGCTTGATATTTAACTTATAAGCAGCCACAAGGCTTAAGACAAGCCTAATTGAGTTCATTTTTACAACATGAGAAAATAGTTAATCTGCTGACCTGCGAGACTGCAAACTGAATATCCAGCCTCGTGTTGCATACATAAATGAGGTAGCCAACAACATTTTGGTGAAGAGTGACATCAACAAGATCGTGAGTATCATATAGACTCAACTTCAAACTTGTTTCCATGGGAGGGGCAATAGGTTTGCAATCCTCAAGTCCAAAATTACATAGCAATGTCTCTATGTAACAAAAGGCAATACCACCATCACACTACTTAAATTGTATACCCAAGTAATGATGCAACAGCCCTTGAAAGTAGCATTCAAATCAGCCTTAAATTCAGTAATATGTCTCTCATTTGGTCCACTGATCAGCAAATAATTGACATAAAGAACCACAATGAGAAGTACATCACCCTCATGATTTACATACAATGTGCTTTCTGTTGGCCATCGTTTGACCAAATGAGTGTCAGCGTTCTCATACCAAGCACGAGGAGATTGCTTCAACCCATACAAAGCCTTCTTACATCTGCACACTTTGTCCTCTTGTCCTTTTATGACAAAACCACGAGGCTGCGTTACATAAACTTTCTCAAATATGTCACCATTCAAGAAAGCAATAACAATGTTTGATTGATGTACATCCCAACCAAAATGAGCTTCCAATGCACATAGAAAATGCACAATAGTCATACAATAAGTGGGAGAAAAGGTCACTTGATAATCTATGCTTTTTTGTTGTGCATAACCCTTTGCAACAAGTCAAGCCTTATGGCAATTGATCTCACCATCCGGCTTGCGTTTGAACTTGTAAACCCACTTCGTACCAATGGCCTTTTTCCCAGGAGGCAAACCGCATAAATTCCCTGTGTCATTTTCTATAAGTGCATCATATTCTGATTGCATGGCAGCCATCCAATTTTCTAAATTTTGTGCTTCATCAAAAGATAGAGGTTCCTCAACATCATGTAAGCTAGACACAGCCAAAGCATAACAATCTGATGCATAAGATGCATGGTGAGAGCCTGAACAAGTATGACTAGACAAAGGTGCATCCAATTTACTATCACGCAAAGTGTGCACCAATCATTTTGGCATACCTCTAGCTTGCTCATTTTCAGCCCTTTCCTCATCAAGTACATCATGTACATCTGCATCAGTAATAGGCTGATCTGTAACATTTTCAAAAACCCCCATAGGCTGTACATTTGCCTCATTGGAACTTACATTCATATTTCCACCACTGAAAAGAGGCAACAAAGTGTCATAAATGTCCTATGAGCTTACATTATTGTCTCTAGTACATGACAACAAGGGCTGAACAGAATCTTCCACAAACACTACATCCTGTGAAACCTTTGCTTTCAGCAGTATAACCAACAAAAATACATATGAAATCCTTATCATCCAATTTTCTGCGGTGTGTTTGTCGCACCAAAGCATATGCCAAACAGACAAAAACATGCATGTGCTCAATAGAAGGCTATCTATCATGCCATGCTTCATATGGAGTAATAGATAGCAAAGCTTTTGTAGGACACTTTTTTAGTACATAAGTGGCACACATAATGGCCTCAAGCCAAAAAGAATGCGGCAAAGCTTGACTTTTGACCATACATCGTGCCATTTCCGTAAGTGACCTGTTTTTCCTCTCAGCAATACCATTTTGCTGAGGTGTATAAGGCACTATACATTGGTGTTTTATCCCATGACTAGCCAAAAATGCATTGAATTCATGAGACATATACTCCCCCCCTCGATCGAAACGCAGGGTGCCCATAGTACATTTTGAGACATTTTCAGCCATAGCCAGAAATTGTTTGAAGCACATAAAAACTTTGGACTTTTCTTTAAGAGGAAATACCCATGCATGCCTGGAGTAATCATCAATGAACGTCACGAGGTAAAGGTAATTTCCCAAGGACGGAGTTTGCATGGGCCCACAAACATCACTATGCACAAGCTGCAACCTGCATGTGGCCCAGACTGAACCATCCTGTGGAAACTTAGAATGCTGCATCTTACCCAAAATACAACCTTCACAAACATGTTTGATAGGTGCTTCAAGAGGCAGCAAAGAAGCAACCATATCAGATTATTACAAACGCAACAAACTAGCAAAGTTCAGATGACCAAAACGTGCATGCCAAAGTTTTGCATATGAAATAGCCCTTGAATCTGCAATTGCATTTGCAAAATTTTATCCACACTTGTCATACAAAGTGAGCTTATACATCCCACGGCTTCATCACCAAAATTGAGATCATAAACTATAAATATGTCATCCACAAATTTGACTACAAGTCCAAGTCTAGCAAGTGCAGATACAGACAAAAGATTCTTCTTGATCCCAGGTACGTAAAGTGCATCAACAAGTGTGAAAGAACTGCCATTAGCAGTAGTAAGCACAATCTTTCCAACTCTCATGAACTGGATAGGAGACATTGTTGGCACAAGTGACTGAATTCCAATGAGGGATAGACTCGAGAGAGGTGAACAATTCACAATGTGAGGTAATGTGGTTTGTTTCACCACTGTCAAAATACCAAACATGTGAACCTATAGCAATTGACAAGCATGCATCATGGACAATAGGATTGTAAGTGAATTCTACATCAAAAGCCCATTCTGCATCAACATCAACAACATCGTCTCCTTTCACAGAAGATCCAACAATGGCTGCGTTGGAACCAACATTTGCAGTGGAGCCACCCTCTTTCTTCTTATCCTCTTTGTCCTTCAACTTAGGACACTACTTGATCAAGTTATCATTACAATAATGGCAACGCATTTATCACCAGAATTTCTAGACAAATTGCTGCTAGCAAAAGCATTAGGAATAGAATTTTTGCCACTTGTAGCAGAACCATAAGAAGTGGCTGCATTGTTGTTACCACCCTTTCTTTGAGAAGCAATAAAAGCCTGTTTGCTATCTAGTCCTGTTTTTTTTGGAATGTGACTCTTGCAACAGCAATGTGCATAATGCATCAAACTTGACAACTTCTAGATTTCCTTGGGTCATAAGTCTCCAAGTACTAGCAAAAGTCTGGTAAGAATCTGGTAAGGCATCAAGAACAATCTGCACAAGGGAATTGTCTTATATGACTTCACCTGCAGAAATAAGTTGCTCATTGATATCCTTGACACCAGCAAGAAAAGTGTACATCATCTTTCTCATGCATAATCTTCGACTCCAACTCTTTACACAGCAAAGCAATTTTAGCCTCATTGCGGCTTGCATAAAGACCTACAAGAATATCCCAAGCCTGTTTTGCAAATTTTACTGAACGAATGTGAGGAAAAATGGTGCACTTCACAGACAACGCAATCAATGCATGAGCTTACGTATCCTTTACATCCCAACGAGCTTGTTTTGTCATAGGCAAAACAACTCTAATAACAGTAATCCTTGCAGCAAGACCTGCAACATCCTCAACATCGCCTACATCCTCAGAACCAAGAGGTACATCAATGCCCTGCACAATATTCCAGACGCCCTTTGACACAAGAACATGTTGCATCATATAAGCCCACATAGGGTAATTGTCCCCATCCAACCTGTCCTCAGCAGCAAACATCTTGAAGACATCTGTGTTGTTGTTAGCCATGGTAAATGTTGCACTTGATGTGAAAATCGCCCAAAAACAGGAGAAACAGAGCGGGAACAACCCGTGCTATACAACACAAACCGTAAAAGACTGTAAGGCACTCGTTACGCAAAAAACTGCACTGACAGAAGTTCTACACAAAATGATAAAATCGCCTGCATAAACTTGCCTGTAGTGGAAACGAAGGCCGAAATGAGCCCGAATCAGAAATCTGAGCAGACTGAGCTCTACAACCCTCCCCCAAAAATTTGTCGACATGTGAATGCTCGCCAAACCTCACTGTAATCGGAGAAAGTGAGCAATCATGTGCTGGAGTAGCTGGTGACTAAGCCCAAGAGGACGTAACCTGCTTTGATACCAATTGTTGGAATTAGGGTTGCAGAGAGATGCACACAACTTGGAAAAGATGAAGGAAACTCAAGGCACACAATAGAGAGTGTGTATTTTAGTGTGCAATGGAAAGATAGATAGCCCTAGAGTGATGGGCATATATACAATGCTCGGGGAAAAAACCTCCTAAAGAGGGAAAAAATGCCCCGGTGGTCCTAGTGTGTTCACACACATCACTACCACATGTATATGGTAACAAGAACTCCCTCATCCAATTCCATTGAGGGTGATCAATTGATTAAGTACACAGACGTACTTATAGCTTCCATCCAAAGCTCAAGCGGTAGGCCTGCATGTATCCGCATGCGTCATGCTCACTCCTGCTGCATGTATCCGCCATTAGGAAAAAAATGGACTCTCCATGGGCCTTGTAAGAATCCCTAATTTAAAGGAAGCCTGCCAAGATTAAGGGGGACAAAGGCTTTGAATGGGGCTATTTTTGTAGGGTCTCCTCCACCTTTGACCCCTAAAAAGGTAGGGGGAAGGGGGGGGGTAACCATTTAAAAAGTAGGGAAGGGGGGGGTAAACCATTTGAAAAGTAGGGGGGTAGGGGGTCTTCTCTCTCTAACTTTTTTGCCAACTTATAAGTGGCCTCTTAACTCTCCCATGCCACCTAAGCAAATCCGTGGGTCAAAGAGGTTAAAAAAATGACTTTTTTCAAAAACTTTCAAAAAAACTCTATTCCTCCCTAAAAAGTACCCCCAACATATACACATAATAAAAAAAAGATTTTTAAGTTAAATTACTCAAAATTCAACATTTTTTGACTCCCTCCAAACTTTTAGGAAATTCCCCCCAAAATTGAAAACTTTCCCTCCTAATCTAAGATCCTCTCCTACACCCATCCCCCTTGCACTTGCACCTGCTGCTGCACCTACACACCCATCTCTCCATCCTTCAAGCTCCATCTCTCCATCCTACAATGCCTCTTGACAACGTGACCAATGTCCTAGCAAGCTCTTCACGCGGTAGGTCTCCAAGGCTTTTCCTACGCCTACCTCAAGAGTATGTTCCGACAAAGAAAACATGCTTGGGTATATTACCTTCAGCCAACGAACATCGCGCTCAAGGGGAGAAGAATGCGGATCTCTGGACAGACGGATGCTTGTATCCAAAGGATCCTTCTCTCAATGTTCATCCGTCTTTTACAAACATTCCATCACTGTTGCAATATGTTGGAAATGGAGAGCAAGGTTTGTTGGGCTACTTCAAGAGACTCAACAAACACGAGATTGCGCGGTCCGAGATCTACTTGCGTCATTGGCAGTTGCTCAATGGGAGTTTCCACAATCTTCAAGATCAGATGCAAACAGCTACTAGTGCGCTTGAGGAGGCAAAGAGCACCATCACAGTAGCAGCCATTTCTTCTCTTTGCGTGATTGGGTATGCTAGGTCTCTCTGCAATGCTGGGATGAAAATGGAGAAATGAGGAGGTGGTCCTCCTTATATAGACATATTCCATCTTGAAAAAAATAAAAATATGCATTTAAAAAATAAATTTACACCACCTTAAAACTCAAGTACAACACCTTAAAACTTTTCAAAATCTTTAATAAAATATCCAATATATAAACGATTAAAGTTACAAGCCAATTCACTTAGACAAGATGATTTCATCTGTAGCCCAATCTTTGTAACAAGCATAGTGGCCTCCATCCGCCTTCCAATCTATACAACCAAAAATGGCCAATCAAAATACAAAAACCCACAAAAATAAGAAAAGGTAGCTAAGCAAGCACAAAGCAGACCTTGCGTTGTTCTAGTTTGAAACTTGCATTATCGACATCCTCGAATCCCATGATGAAAAAGTGTTCCCGAAGATTGGCAAGAGTCCAATGCGGATTCACTACAACCACATCCACCTCGTTATTGGGCATGCGGACACGAATTTCAAAGGATTGAATCTCTTCGGCTGTCAACTACAAGGGTATCCATTTGCCACGGTTGTGCATCCACCTCTCATAGCTAAACCGTGCATACAAGGTGCACCTTGCTTTCTAATACCAAAGGCAAAGCTGTGTGGGGGACACATTGCACTTATAACGGTCACCATCATGCAAACCATCAACATAGCCCCAATTGACACCTAGAATGATGTCCATTGCATCTATGTCAACTTCTTTGCAAACAAACATTGTTGGTGTTTCTACAATCGGCAGAGAGTGCAATGCATGCACAAACAAATGAATGGGACAATGCCAACTGAGATCCACCAATCTGGTTGCCTTACCAAACTTTAGGGACCCTTGGAAATCTTGCAGCACCTTGCGCTTGAAAGAAAGCAAAGCCCAATGGTCTAGAGTTGGCCATTCTGCACTCTGCAATGAGGGTGTCTCCACGGCTTCTAACGTACCATAGCTTTGGCTTGACTTCGGCACCCCGTACTTGTGGGAGTACATGAATATTTGCTGCTCGGTAAGTTTTTTCGATGAAACATTAGGAAACATAAGCTCCCCAATGTGAGCATGCACAACCATGAACGTGCCTAAGAGACACTCAAGCGGCTGCTCCTCAACTAAGCTGGATGGAAAAACATCTTTACAAATTCTCTTAGTTAAACATAATGATCACATAAACGTAAACATGACATATGCATGGGATAGCTAAACCATGAAAACTTACAATGAGGTGCAAATTGAGTTGAAGCTCTCTTGAGGTGGAGCTCAGCTGCACTGTAGACGTGTTGCACGATGGCCACCATTCCGGAATTTGTTTCTTTGAATGCCAATAGCCGGCCCTTCCAATGAAGTTCCAATACGCCTCGACACCGTACGCGATGAGGTTCAGCACGTGACGGTTGCATGTAGATCCATGCACCCTTTTTGAATACTTGTGGGATCCATACCCCCTCTGAGTCTTTTGTGTTGTGCAACACAATCTCCTCTATCTCTGGTTTGGGCCGTCTATGCGTGGACATGCTTGGGAAGTTGGGCTTAGGAAGGGATTTGAAAGAGTTGAGTACTGAGGGGAGGGTGAGGTGAGCTGCCTATGGTGGCTATGGTGGCTTTGACAGTGGAGATAGAGAAAGAGGGGAGGAGTGAGAGGTAGAGAGGATATTGGAGCTCTGGGCTATGGAGTGTGGGACTGTAGAGGGTTGATGGAGGTGTGAGAGAAGGGGGAGCTATGGAGAGAGAGGAAGAGAGTGGTGGAAATCTTTTGGCTATGGCTGCCTTGACTGTAGAGAGAGAATGGGAGGAGGGAGAAGAGGGAGAGTGTGGGAGAGAAAAGTAATGAGGGAGAGAGAGAAAGTGGATTTTGGGGAGAAAAATTGACTTTTTAAAGTTAGTTTATGTTTTGGAGTAGTTTTGGAGGCAAATGGGTCAACTTTGGAAGTTTTAAAAAAATTTCAATTTTTAGGGTTTTTAAGCATGCGCGTTTTTTTTTGGGGGGTCCCTCTCTCTTTTATGACACCTCTCTCCTCCTATTTACCCCCCCCCCCCCCCCCCCCCCCCCCCCCCCCCCCCCCCCCCTCCCCCCCCCCCCCCAGCCTACCTCCCACCTCTCTCTAAGAACCAAGCATTGAAGAGGGAGACAATTAGGCTGCACCCCTACCATTCCTCCCCCTCTAGGTGATATCCCAAGAGCCTTCTCATTCGTTCTCCCTTAAGCCTTCACTAATCAAAAAGGCCCAAGGAGAGTCCATATTTTTCCTAACGCATGCTTTATGCTCGCTCCATGATTTTTCTATTCATACTTTCAAAAATTCCATTTTATCGAGGTGTCCTTGGTGTTGTCCTTTGCCTCCATATGCCATTGCTAACCCAAAATCTTTCAAAAACTTGGCTGTAATATTTGCCTCCATTGTCGGATTTGAGGCACTTAACCTTGGTACCTACTTCATTCTCCACAAAGGATTTCCACCTTTGAAATATGGAAAACACATTGGATGTATTCTTCATGACATAAACCCATGTTTAACTAGTTGCATCTTTTATGAATGTTACATATTATAATGAGCCACCAAGGGATGGTGTACTTGTAGGACCCAAACATCAAAACGAACCAATTCAAGTTTTTTATTTTCTCTTTCGTTTCTTGCTTTTAGGAATTTTATCCTCTTTTGTCTACCATAAACACAATCTTCACAGAACTCTAAGTCCACTTCTTTCAAACATGGTAGAAGCTTCTTTGATTGAAGGATTTGCATTCCTTTGGCACTCATATGTCCGAGCCGATAGTGCCACACTGCATTGTCGACTTTCGTAGCTATTGCACAAGTTGAAGATTGCGTGCTAACAGTACAAAAGTAAAGTGTACCCACCTTTTCTCCCTTGGTTGGAAACCACCAAAGATCCCTTTGAGATCTTCCACTATTTGTTTTCAAATGCAATGTTGTGACCTTCATCATCCAATTGTTCTATAGAGATCAAACTTTTGCAAAGAGAAGGAACATGCCTAACATCTTTAAGCTTCCATCCATTTTCGTCAGCTGACACAATCTATACCTTTGTCGAAAATTTCACAAGCTTCATCATCTCCCAAGTATACATACCTTACCTTTGGCGTAATTTTGAAAATGTTGCTTGTGTGGTGTCGCATGGAATGAAGCCCCATGATCTATTATCCAGGATTTAGATACATTGTCTAGTGAGAGAATTAGAGTGGCTTGCTCTACTTTACCTGCCACATTGCCCTCCGATGTTGGCTTGTTGTCTTGAGACTCTAGCTCCTTCTTCTTCTTGGACCAACAATCCTTCTTGACATGGCCCTTCTTTTCGCAGTTCCAACATTCAAGAACTGACTTTGTGCGTGACTTGCCCCATCTTGAGCGATCACGACCCTTTTGGTTTTTGAACCTCTCCTTAGGCCTTCCTCTTGTTTCCACTAATAGTGTAGCACTTGATGATCTCCTATGCTTCTCCTTTGCATTTCCTCGCTTAGGAGAACATCCACAACATTATCAAACTTAAGAGTATTTGTGCCACAGATAGAATCACTTATAGCCATCACAAGGCTGTCCCAACTATTCGGTAGAGATGATAGTATAAGGAGAGCTTGCACGTGTCATCGAAATTGAGTTTCACCGATTGAAGTTGACTTATGTTGATATTAAAGTCATTTAGGTGTTATACAATTGAACAATTCTTTGCCACCTTTAGATTATTGAACAAGCGCTTCATGAAAAATACCTTATTGGATGCTGATGGTTTCTTGTAGAGGCTGTCAAGTGACTTCATCAAGTCCTCCGTGGTCTTCATCTCCAAAACGTAGAAGGCCATAGTTGATGCCAAGCTTAGCCGGATTGTTCCTAATGCCTTTTGGTCAAGGAAAATCCATTCTTTGTCTCCCATTGTTGCGGCAAGACCGCCTAGTGGCAAATAGAGGTCCTTCTGGTAGAGATAGTCTTCAATCTGAATCTTCCAATGTTGGTGGTTTTTGCCGTTGAACTTCTTGATCTTGAGCTTCCCTTCCTCTGCCATTACTACCACTCAATTCAAGGAATACTTTCCTTGATATAGTCTAGCTACAAGCAAACCTTGCTATGATACCAGTACTAGGAAATATGACATGGCTAAATAGATATTTGAGTAGCTTACTTAATGGAGAGAGAAATTTTCACACACAAGAGATTATAGAAGAGAGAGAGAGAGAGAGAGAGAGAGAGAGAGAGAGAGAGAGCACATGATATACGTGGTTCACCCAATGTGGGCTACATCCACGGGAAAGCAGCCACTTAATGAATTTAGTACTTCAAACAAGAAGTAGGTTACAAAGGGATTATACCCTTAATAGAACTCCCACCTTGCTTCACTCTCACCACCCCACACCACCTTGTTGCATCAACTTTACACTATGAAATGTGTGTAGAAATGGCCTTCTTTTACAGGTCATCAAAAGGGCTGCCCTCTCTCGTGAGAAGCAGCCGTGTGTAGCCGCCCTTGTGTAGACAAGTCCAATTCGGACCACCCTTAAGAAGACAAGTTTGCCTTTGGAATCAGCCACCGGCCATTGACTTCCGACCACCGTCCACCGGCCACTGACTTTCAGTGACTAGCCAAGCGGCCAAATGACCAGCCACTTTCCGACCACTTTTCGACCGCCGTCCGGCCATAATATTCTGACAAAAAGGAATATTCTAGCAAGTGTTTTTTCTTCACGCATGATGGATTTCCTCATAAGGGGGCCTTACAAATGTGCGTTCTTAATACAAAAAAATACAAGGGGTAAATCAGGCTCCATACTTAACATTCCTGTCTTTGCTCGATGGCTTTGAGGACCCTCACCTTCACGTGGCTTCCCATTCTGCCTATGCTCATGCCTTGCTTGACCTTGATGGCGTCCACGTGCAAGGCCATACCCGTAAACAACTTCTATCCACTTGAAACCCATGGTTTGAATATAACCAAAGCATTCATGAGACATCTAGTTATTGTCCCACTGGTATCTTGCATTGATCACATCTAATCTCTTGGGATAGCTTCCTCATAGCTTATATTTTCTCAACTTCCCGGATAGCGACTACCTAATATCCATGTTTGTCTTAGTGATTGGAGATGGTTCTTCATGGAGATTGATTTTAAGCTTTGAAACATGTTGTTGATCTGGTCAGATGATCCTAACTTTTGAAGCTTTGACTTAGATTCCCATAGTAGTCGAAGCTTGAGTTGACTCTAAGTGCCCTAAATTTCCTTGGGTAACATGTGGTAGAATTTCCATGCTTCTCCTCTTAAGCCTTGTGATGCATAGTCTACTTGCTTCACATCATTGAAGATCTTGAGCTGCATCATCTCTCCCTCAACCTGGTTGATCCATGCTTGTATATCCTATTGACTTGAAGAGTTAAAATACATGTTCACCACGACAGTCCACAGTCGAGGTGATATCCTAACTTTCCAGCAGGATCTCCAAAAGATGATGGAGCTAAGGTAAACACACACCCAATCCTCTCACTCTTTCCCATAGCCAAAGAGCACACATTTGCAAGATCTTTGGAAACAAACCCCTCCAACAAAAAACACTCACTCTTGAGTGCACACAGATGGAAGTCTCTCTCTCTGCTACAAGATTTACTCTTTAAGAGAGCTAAAAAATAGACTACTTCATCACATTACTCAAAACCCACCTCTTGCACCGCATAATGTGTTTACATGCATTGACATCAGTAGCATAATAGTGCCAATCTTGGCCGTGCATAGACATGGTTTTATCACCCATGCACTGCACAACCCGGGTGATACTCTATCATCCCAAAGGACTCAAGCAAGGAGGGGGGGAGGCATTCTAAATGGGGACCCAGGTGTATGAATCTAATACAGAAACGTGTAATGTTTGAAGTAATTGTGTGTTAGTGTGTAATTTTTTTGGACAAATCAAATGAAAATGTCTTAATAAATAAGATAATGGGGAGAACATAATATGATAATGACTACATCCAATTTTTTGTGTAATTTGGCATATGGTATGGACTACATTGGCAAACTTTTAGCATTTAGGCTACAAGCATTCATAAAATTGATCTTTCCATTGCAAAATGCTTTGTAAATTGGCTTGGCATATTAACAGCCCACACATTTGTGAATTCCATGTCCAATGTGTGTGTTTGTATCAAAAGAGTGAAGGGTGCTAGGATTTCATTTAGCTTTCTAGTTCAAAAAAATAAAAGGTTCTTTGACCTTAGCCAACAAAGATATAAACGTTCAAACTTTGCAATAACAAGAAAAGGTGGTTGGGAGGTTGAGGAAGTTCTGCACGCCTCCTTTATGTGCATGTTTCTTCCACTTTTAAATTCTCTTGCATTGACACATCTCTTGCTCTCTATTCTCTTTGTGTTTTCTTGCAATATCCATGGAAGGTGACTGAGAGTGAGAGTGAGAATGAAGATGATGATGATGCCTTGCTTGCCATAGCCATTTCTTGATACCTTGTGTGTGTATGTGTGAGTGTGTGTGTGTGTGTGTGTGTGTGTGTGTGTGTGAGAGAGAGAGAGAGAGAGAGAGAGAGAGAGAGAGAGAGAGGTTCTTGGCCTAAGGTGTGTTCTTGCAGCTTTCATGGTGAGAGGCCAAGCCTCAAGCATATACTTTGCTCGCTTGTTAGCCCACGTTGTGTGCATTGGGAGCATAGGTGAGAGTGATGTTTAGATTACCCCTAGTTGTGTATATACATTGTAAATACATGTTAGAAAGCCAAAAATATTGCAATTTTTTATCTTTTTGTGTGCTTTTGGGTCAAAATACGATCAAAAGGGAGTAATCCACAAAAATATGTCCAAGTACCAAAATTAAGTGTGTTTTAGTAGTTTTGACTTTGAAATTATATTTTTTGGAGTGAGTTTGTAATTTTCTTTTTACTTTCTCAATAATAAGATAAAAATAATAAATAAATGTCAAACAAATTCAAATGGAAAAATGGAAGGAACCATGATGATCAAGAAGCAGAGACTGACAAACATATGAAATCTTGTACGAATATGAGGATGGCGATGGAAAGCCTAAATTAGGTCCACAAGGCTTGATTCTGCAAAACCTTTGGAAATGGGACAGTTGAAATCCAAATTCAAAGTTTCTGGAAAGTATAGTATACTCTGCGATCTAGTAGGACTAACTAGGGAGTTTCTGACGATGCTTTGTAACCTAGAAGGAACAAGTAGTTGGATCTCCTTGCCCAGGGCTCCAACTTGTCCCAACTTCACAAATTATCCTCTCAAGGTTTCTCCCATCAAATTTGTCAAAGCACTTTACCAAATAGACCCCTCTCAAAGTTTCCCCCCTCAACATTGTCAAAGCACTTTCCCAAATAGGCACCTCTTTAATAAGCAGGCCTAATTTTCTATGCCAAAAAATTGGAGTAAAATTCAGAGTTTCAGCCTATACCTTATGAGAATGCCATGGCTCAATTTTGATACAATTTGGTCAAGTGATCAGGCTAGTGTAAATGTTTTTCTACCTAAAATCCCAAACTTTGCCCCACATTTCCTATGGTAATTCTAACACTCCCATTATCTAGATCCTTGATAAAAAAAAGTTCTAGATAAGTTAGGAACTTGCCCCTTGTTTGGAGTAGGTAAGAGGCCATCGATAGCGCATACGAGCTTGTAGAAAGTGCCGCCAAAAAGGAAACTCTCTCTCACACACAAAGAAAGTATGGAAATGAGTTTGGAAATGGCCCTAGTGGAATATATACCTACCTTGGATGTTCATATGCCCTAGACCCTAACTTACCCATTAGACTTGCTAGCTCATGTAATGTACCCCCATATCATTTTTTTTTGAATTTTGACACCCTTCGGCCTTTTTGCTATCAATAGTTAGATTGAGTCTCTGGCCAATTAGGCTGTGTGATGTTTTTGAAATCGATCCAAACTCTTTTCATCCTTTTCATTCAATTTAAAAATTATTGAAAAATAGTAAATATATCAATATTGGCTCAAAACACTATGAAAAATTAAACACATACTTTGGCCAATTCATTAATGACTTTTCTTAAATTTTCAAGTTTTCTAGCTATTTCTAGCAAAAGGTGACTTTATGTTTCGAGGCCAACATGCATATTTACATATGTACCCTTGATTAAGGGCTCATATTCAACTATTGTCCCTATTTCTTATTCTTAGCTCTTAGTATGGGCATTTATAGAAGTTTTGGAAGTATTCGCACTCAAAGAAGGAAAAATTGGAAGTCAATAGAGACGAACAAATATATCCCTAATTAACATATTATCATCTGATTGAGTTAACACGTACTCTACCTCCCCCTTTCTTGATGAAGTCCTATCAATTAACCAGGGTTGTGTCATGCATGGGTAGGAAAAAGGTATCTATGCATAGCCATGATGGATGCTACTATGCAACTGAGGTCAATTCATTTCAAAGATGCAATATAAGCGTTCTTAATCCAATGGGCTCAAAGGTATCTGCTTCTGCAAGGTTTGCTGTAAATGCTTACCAAATAAGAGATTTTGCAATTGTAATGCCCTTTTCTTGATATTAGGACTTGGTATAGAAATTGGCTTGGGTTTCCAAATCTGTCTACTTGTGCTCTTGGAATGTTGCTTGACAAGCTTGGTGGTAGTAATAACAACATCACAATGGTGGGTGGTTGGAGCTTTTGTTGAAGATGTGCTAACTATTAGTGGTTGTTTCTTCTAGCATACCATTCTTTCCTATGATGGTGGTAACTATTTAGAGGGTTGCATGAGGTCCATTGTGTTGGTGTGTGATCATTGTTTAGGTGTCTAGATAAATTTAGATTTTTTTTAAAGAAGTTTTGTAGGTACCCAAAGTTTCTTGATTCCTTGCATCCCTTTCTTGACTAGTTGTGTGGAATGTGGTTGTATTGTTGGTTCTTCAAACTATTTTTTGTAAGGGTGATCACTTGGGAAAAATGAATTGTATGCTCAATGGTGTATGGTGCCCTTTTGGTGTTTTGATCATCAATGAATTATCGTTTTAGTTAGATTGCAAGTCCGAATCCAAGATGTTTAAAGGATCACCTTTTCTGCTTGCTAGCTTGTTATCTTGCAGCCTTGTAGCGTATAAAGAAATTATCTGTAGGGAATATTGTGAATAGTAACATCAATATACACCTTCTCAAGTTTGTAGAAAAGAGATTGGTTGGATGTATAAAGGCTCATTTTGTATGTCTCCATTTATTTAGTGGGCATTTTTATTTTCTAGTGCTTTCTCTCAATGACCTGTGGATGAACCAATTTGGATTTTGACATCCATGCCCACTTGTATGAAATTATTAGAACATACAGGTTATGGCATTTGTATCTACTTTCTCTCATACATTTGCTTTGGCATTTGTATCTACAAGTGCTTGCTCTCAATGACTTGTGGATGATCCAATCTCGATTCTGACATCCATGCCCTCTTGTATGGAATTATTAGAACATATGGGCTCAATGGATTCCAATCGTATGGATTTTAGATGCATAAGATTCTCATGCTTGAGAATTCAAAGTTGTGTCTTTGTGAGGGCCATGCTAGGGACCATTGACTACACCATCTCCAAATAGATACACCACAATTCCTGCCATCCCTCCCACTTGAGATCGACACCAAGACAGAACTCCTCCGGCTCTTTGAAGGGGGTGATAACATTCAATTTCCTCTTACAAAACCCTTGACCCCAAACTATCTTTCCTTATCGCTTTTTAATTTCCAATCGAAGTCATCAGGCTAATTGTGAACTCAACCTTCCAGGGAAAATGGTGGGTGTTCTGTAGTTTACCCTTGATTCAAGGTCATTGATGCCTTTTTCTTGGTTATGGCCAAGCACAACCATTAGAGATTTCCCCTAAGATGAGTGTATTTAATAGCTACACAAATTCATCATTTCCAAGTTTGATTCTAGCTCTGTAGATCAATCCATTTTTTTGTTTTGAACTTAACTTAATGGACAACATAAAATTGGGTTCAAATTCTGCCAACAAATTCACCCTTCGGAATCCACCCACCCACTAAACCAATTGATAAATTCCCTTCCCAAGGTAGTACTATGATACTAGAAAATAGTATTCCAATCATGTCAAACCAAGAATACATTTCAAAAATTTGAAAGTAGCATGCAAATTATTGCATACCCTTGCATTATCAAGTCGTTCTCACCTTTTTCCTTTTTAGAATATTTTACTTCTTTTTTCCTTTAATATTGATAAAATTATCTAGTTATCTTTCAAGCAATCACATATACTCCTCTAGGAATATCCCTATCCTCATCCCAGGACTTGGGTATCTTGACTTGACAACACAATTTCCAGTTCTTGTTTTTCTTTATCTTGTGTGGAAAAGGCTTACAAAAATAATATACTCTAGATTATTTTTAGGTAAATATTCTAAGAAGTAGTGCAAAGGTGCGGCTGATGAGGACAATTGCAAAATAGCCCATTTAGTTTCCTAGCCTTTCCAAGGTTCCTTTTTACCAGACTAGAAGAGTTCCTTAATTAAATCACATCCTTATCCCTTATCATGATCCCTTCATGGATCGATTTTCCTTCCTCCTTTTCCCATCAGCATCAGGTCTACTCGGACTAGGCCAATTTTCAGATGCATCCGCGGGTCCCTTTCACCCGGCCAGGACTCACTCCCATTCAATCCCATTTCTAGGTGAAAGGTCTCTACTTTTGAATTTCACACAAGTTCTATTACGCATTTGAAATTTTTAATCATCACTAATTATTTAAGATATTCGAGTTCAAATTATGAACCATAGGCTGAGAAAACCTAGAATTTAAAATTTACGGTACAAAATATTGACATGTCTAGATATATGAAACACTAACTATCTTATTACAAGATTTTTTTAATGATTGTAGAATTTTCTCTTACTACTATAAAGTTTACTCTAAGACTGTGACGTTTAAGAATGTAAAGTAATTTATCATAAAAATAAAACAAAAGTTATAAAGTCAAAAGGTACACATGGACGGCACATGAAGGCACATGGACTCACCTGGAGTCACATAAGAGGGGACAAATGGGACACACAGTCACATAGAAAGGAGAGGTTTGTCTTTATGAGGGGGGCTATATGGCCTTATCTCCTTATGATGATGAGGACAAATTGGTCAAGCTGATGGATACCACAAGGGGACAAAAATGCGGGTATGAAATTTAGAGAGAAAAACGCTAATTATTTTTTCAAAATAAAAAGAAAAAAATGTTTATTTTTTTGAAAAAAAGTTGGACGTTTTTCTTTTTTGCTGTAAATAGAGTAACCATACTCACACTTTGGGATAAAGATTGTCTCTATAACGCTCACAAAGTACTACCACTTTTCTTAGAGAGAAGGCTTCCACAAACCACTACTAAGAGAGCAAAACATCTAGTGGATTAGTAAGGTATGTATTAATTAAGCATTTTATTAGCATAAAAAAGGATTTGTGTGTGCTTTCTCTTATAGTAATCTCTCTAGTGCATTAGTAAGATTCAATTATCTTTAGAAAGGATGTATGTATGGTCTCTCATACTCTAATCTCTCTAGTAGATTAGTAATGTTTAATTAGTTTTAGAAAAGGATGTGTGTGTGTTCTCTTTTACTCTAATTTCTCTAATGGATTAGTAAGATTCACTTAGTTTTAGAAAAAGATGTGTGTGTGTTCTCTTTTACTCTAATTTCTCTAATGGATTAGTAAGATTCAATTAGCTTTAGAAAGATGTGTGTGTGTTCTCTCTTACTCTAATCTCTCTAATGGATTAGTAAGATTCAATTAGCTTTAGAAAGGATGTGTGTATTCTCTCTTACTCTAATCTAATCTCTCTGATGATACCTACTCTCTCTAGTTAGTATAGCCTTACTATTAACTTATGCATATTGAATTGAAAGTTAATATATAAGATTACTCATCACTCTTATTATGCATAATAAAATTTTGGTTCACCAATTTTTTAATTTATTAGATTAATTAGTATTTTGAATAATACTAAAAATTCGTGTAGTTGAAGTATAGAAATTGAAGTTAGAATTGAATTAAAAATATCATGACTAAGATTAATGCACTTCTAAACTTTCAATCTCTTAGTTTACACACGTAATTCTTGATTACTTAAGATTAGGAAAACTTTGATATATAGAAATTAGACGTAGCATAGCAACACTAAGTGAAAATTGGAATTGAAAAGGGTTCAAATTACAATCTCTCTTTGGAAAATCTTAGTAAAGTAATATTAAAAAAAAAAAACAAGGTTACTTATATGTAAAAGTGACCTTGGTTCTCAAGGAAATTACTAGGAAAATTGACCAATTTAAAGCTCTAAGTGTATAACCTAAGTGTAGTACAAAAAAATGGCACCAAAACATGCTCAAACCCAAGGCACTAATGATCATGAAGCTGGTACAATTAACGTTGGTGCAGCCAAAGTTGGTTCAAGCTAGGGGATGGTATATGCCAAGCAAAGGTGGCAGGCAAGTGTAGTGCAAAAGGCTAGAGCAGGTGCCAAGGTCCTGGGCAGCCAACAAGAGGTAGCAGGAAAGTATGCTCAATGCGGTCTTTTAGGTCAAGGAGGCTCAAAAAGGTCTCACTTGGGGTAGAAAATGAAGGTGTTCGAAGTGCACTATCAATGTCCTGAAATGCAGTGTTTAGTGTGCTCTAGAAGCCAGTCCAGACGATTCGTCAAACGGAGTCCCGGTGTGCAAGATACTGAAGTTAAAAGGAAGAGTGTGTAGCAGATTCTCGACGGGCAGGGCAGCTAGGGAAAGGTGGCCCAGGCAGATGTTAGTGGATGGACGTGTAGTGCTCGAGTTACGGAGCATGCCGGTCTTCTCGGATTGCGAATCGAAGCTCTGGTTAGCAAGTTATGGTCGAGTGAAATTTTCTCGGGGGCCGGATCTGAGCCCATTAGCCCGCATTGAAAAATGCACCATCTGGTAGTTTTTGGAGATCGCTAGGTATCTCCGTGATGGTGTGCACTATGTGGAGTTAGTCAAAATCGACCGCGTGTGATTCCGAGCCTCAAGCACCTAGGTATGGCCTGGGGAAACCTAGGGCAGTTAAAGATAAAGTGTTTGCAAATGATTTTTCAAAATTTGGTCGCCTTGGATCGCGGACCCAGTATAGTCAAAGTTCAGTGAGCATGAGGGGAGATTAAGGTTGAATACTGAACCTGTCGAGTGGAGTTTTTACTTCGGTCATTGGGCTTCTAAGTAGAATATGGTAGGCTTATGAAGTGGGGGAAAAACAATGAGGGTGAAAAAAAATTTTTACATGACCTTGGAGGCCATTTTAAAAGAGGGCACACCTTGTGCTGCCACGTGGCGAGCCTTAATCCCACATGCGCTGCCTGATGATGGAGATGTTGGCTATTTAGCCTGGGGCGTGAGCCCTTTTGAGATGTGTAAAGGGAGGCGAGCTCCCTTGGAGCTCCGTGAGCTATGGAGTCGGGCGTTGTTGGCTCTGTGTTGGCGGGCGGCGGCCCTGCAGGGAGCAGCCAATGGTTTTGGCCGACAAGGGGCAGCGTCAGGTACTTGCGTCCCCAGGAGGAAGGTGGCCGGCGGTCCCAAGTGATGACATGACAGGCACCAACAAGTGCATGTGCAAGCGGCCATCAAAGGCCCTATCTTTTAGAATTGAGGGGGAGAGGGCAATAGTGATGTCGCTAATGCCCCCCTCCCTGGTGTGTGATTAAAGGAGGTGTCCCACGAGGGACGAGCAGCCAGAGCCTACAGAGAGGCCGGTTTCCAAAAGCAATAAAGTGGGCCAAACAAAGGGAAAGAGAACCCAAGGGCCACCATATGTACAAAGGAAAGGCAAGGGTCATTCCGAAGCAAGCCAAGGGAAAAGCAAGATGGAGCCAGGCCAAAAGAGAGGCGGAAGGAGGAGAGAGCAGAGGCAAGGGTAAAAGAAGGCAAGTGGGAGTTGGACAAAGCGGTGCAAAGCTAGGCCTAGGGGCAATAGCAATGTCGCTATTGCCCCCCCCCCCAAGTGCAAAAGAGAGAAAAGAAGAGAGAAGAGGTAGGAGGAGTTGGATAGAGAGAGAGAGAGAGAGAGAGAGAGAGAGAGAGAGAGAGAGAGAGAGAGAGAGAGTCAAAGATAGGCCAATGGTGTAGTGCAAGATAGCCCATCCAAAGGGGTAAAAAATGAAAGAGGAAGAAATAAAAAATAAAGAGAATCCAAGGGGCAATAGCGACCTTGCTAATACCCCCCTCTATGTGCAAAAAGAGAAAAAGAGAGTAGATGAAGCAATGCGGTGCCCCCTCCCCAAAATACCAAATTAGGGTACCAGATGGACCAATGAGAGGGAAATTTCCCAAATTGAAGACCCCCCCCCAAACTCAAAAATTACTCAAATTGGGGGCTTTTTTCCTGGGTTTTGTGCTGTTTTGAAGCTTGCAAAGAGAAGCTCTCTGACAAAGGAGTGTGCCTGTCAAAGAACTTTGTATTTTCTTGTGAAAATGGCCATGATGATGGTAGTGTGAACCTATGTACATTTTTTGTGAAGTGCAATCAAGCCACTGTGCCAAGCTTTTTTATCGTTTCCCCTTCCCCCCTTCTCTTTCTCCTGCTCTGGTGTCTCCTCCCGGTGCCGGCTGTGTGGAAGTGTGTGCCCTCTCGGACCGACGGTGTGTTGTGTGAGAGAGCGAGATTGAACGAGTGTGTGCATGTGTAAGGGTGGAGACAGATCATGGCAGCAAGTGTGCATCGTGTGGTGGATTTGTGGAGTGTGTGAGCAGTGTAAATTGGGCAGGTGATGGTCTGCTCGTGTGAGTTGGGTTTTTGTGAAGGTGTTTTCCGAGAGGACAGGGGTGTTGTGGATACCTTGAGGTATAGCGAGTCCCTTTTGTTTGTGCCGGGCGTGTTCCACCATTTCCCCTCTCAATCTTTTGGTGCCCCCATGGAGGAGTATGCTGATGCTCCTAGTTGAAGTCGAAGTGCTGATTTCGGTGATGCCAAAGGTACGGCCTTTGAAGAGCAGGTGCTGCTAGTGATGGCTTGGGTAGGATTTCCCATTTTTGCTGGGGTTGAAGATGTGGGAACCTGGCTCTAGGACTATGGGTTGTTCGTGTTGGAAAGTGATTTATCAAGAGAAAACGGTGTAGTACAGGTGTTCCCGCTCTTGGTTCATAGTAAAGCGAGGCTATGGTTTGATGGCCTTGGTTAAGAAGAAAGAGCAGATTGTGAAGCCCTGGAGGTGGATTTTTGAATCAGATTTGTTGTGGATGTGCAGCTAGATGAAGTAAAGCAGACGCTGGACGAGTTGAAGCAAAGCTTGGAGGGATATTTTCAAGCGTTTGAGTGGGATTTTGAAGCCCTTTGGGGGAAATTTATCAAGGTAACTGCTGCAGAAAATGCCAGTTTTTTGAAATTGTGTAAATTCATGGATTGCCTGCATGAGGAAGTGCGAGATAAGGTGGCGATAGATAGCCCAATGTCGTATGAGGAGGCGGTAGCTCTAGCAAGAGGGCAACCAAAAATATTTTGAAGAAGCGTGAGGCTAGGCAGTTTTTGCAAAGAGCGGTGATGCCAAGGTAGTGTAATGCGGTGGTATCCGAGCCACAGGTGGTGCAAAAAAAAGTACAGGTGCAAGATGAACCAAGAGTTCTTTGGCTATAGAGAGATAGGGTGGTTCCTATGCCGAAGATGCCGACTAGAGTGGTTCCAATTGTGAGGAAAGTGCAGGTAGTTCCAAAGTGGACAAAGGGTGTGATGCCAAATTCAAGTGTAGCTGTAGAAGCTCCATTGAAGTGTGGTAAAGATTAAAAAGTGCAGTTTGCAGACGAGGTCAAAGCAGTGAATCTAGAAGAGGTTCCTGAGCTTGAAACCGAAGAGGAGACTGGGTCAAATGAGAGTAGCTCTATGGACGCAGATTTGAGTTGAGAGACAGAGTCGTCTCAATCCAGGTATGATGAGTTCGACCTCTTACATGTGAGTGGAGAGGCTATAAATATGTACAAGGAGCATCATGAAGTGCAAGCCAAGATGCCTAGTGAAGGTCAAGTGGAGCAGTTTAGCCCTATAGGTGGTGAAGCGCAGGTAAAGCTTGTGTGCAGTGCCATGCTAATGGCCATGTTGATGAAGGTAGCAATAGAGTATGCCATGGTAGTGCAACAGGTGCAAAGCTTCGCCAAGAGGAATAGAGTAGTTGTACCTATGGAAGAGAACGAGGAGGATGTGATAGAGAACAAGTTTCTCTCTTCCTTAGCAGAGATTGATGATGCAGCGGTAGAAGAACAGATGATTGTAGCAGACAAGCAGGTGGTGCTTATCGACCTTGAAGGGCCAGTTGAAGAAGAGGAGCGCAACAATGCTAGAATTGAGTTCATGACAGGTGAGAAGGCCCAGAGCAGAGTCAAAGAAGGAGGTGCTTCCTATGCAGTTGGTACCCTCTATGACAGGTGATGTGGACTCCAAGGTGGTGTCCAAGCTTTGTAAGGAGGTCTGTGAGTGGTGGCTGAAGGGAATGCTAATAAAGGTAGATGTGCAGTATGCTGTTGAACAGGTGCAAGATCTGTTAGATGAGGATCTAGCTTTACAAGGATGGGAGATCGGGTCAGATATGTTAGGTCTGTTTGGTACTAGTGATGATGAAGGTATGTCGAGAGTGTTGGGTGAGCACGAGGGTGCTCTATTTGGTGTTTTTGGAGGAGCTTTGTTGCAAGTGGGCAATAAGTTCTTGGAGTGGTAGAAGCATACTGATGGCACCTTGGCTATGCAGCTATACATGTGCCTTAGTGTGGCACTATACAAGGTTATTACAGGTGGACAAAAGAGACCAATGCAAGGTGTTTGACCCAGGAGGTTGGTGACACGTAAAGCAGGGGGTTGGGCAACCCGCATGAACAAAAGTAATAGGTAGCTGGTGCCAATTTTGTACATATGGTAGGGGTTTTGCCGTGTACAGAGAGTTTGTTTTTGGTGTGTTTTTTTAGGGGAGATTAAGGTTGAAGACCGAGAATATCAGGTGTAGTTTTTTCTCCGGTCATTGGGCTTTTGAGTAGAATATGGCAGGCTTATGAAGTGGGGGGAAAAACAATGAGGGTGGAAATTTTTGTTTACATGACCTTGGAGGCCATTTTAAAAGAGGGCACACCTTGTGCTACCACGCGGAGAGCCTTAATCCTACATGCGCTGCCTGATGATGGAGATGTTGGCTATTTAGCCTGGGGCGTGAGCCCTTTTGAGAGGTGTAATTGGAGGCGAGCTCCCTTGAAGCTCCGTGAGCTATGGCGTTGGGCGTTGTTGGCGCTGTGTTAGTGGGCGGCGGCTATGCAAGGTGCAGTCGGCGGTTTTGGCCGACGAGGTGCGGCGTTAGGCGCTTGCACCCGCGAGAGGAAGGTGGCCAGTGGTCCCAGGTGATCATGTGGCAGGCACCAACAAGGGCACGTGCCCGCGGCCATCAAAGGCCCTATCTTTTAGAATTGAGGGGGAGAGGGAAATAGTGATGTCACTAATGCCCCCCCTCCCCGGTGTGTGGTTAAAGGAGGTGTCCCGCGCGAGGGAGGAGCAGCCATATCCAATAGAGAGGCCAGTTCTTGATGCAATAAAGTGGGCCAAACAAAGGGAAAGAGAACCCAAGGGCCACCATATGTACAAAGGAAAGGCAAGGGTCATTACGAAGCAAGCCAAGGCAAAAGCAAGATGGAGCCAGGCCAAAAGAGAGGAATAAAGAGGAGAGAGCATAGGCAAGGGTAAAAGAAGGCAAGTGGGAGTTGGACAAAGAGGACCAAAATTGGGCCAAAAAAGCGGTGCAAAGCTAGGCCCCCACAAAGGGGTGAAAATGAAGGAGAAAAAATAAAAAATAAACAATGAAAAATAAAGAGAATCCTATGAGCGACAGAGAGAGAGAGAGTCAAAGATAGCCATTGGTGCAGTGCAAGATAGCCCACGCAAAGGGGTAAAAAATGAAAGAGGAAAAAATAAAAAATAAAGAGAAGCCAAGGGGCAATAGCGACCTCGCTAATGCCCCCCCTCCAAGTGCAAAGACAGAAAAAGAGAGCAGATGAAGAAATGCGGTGCCCCCTTCCCAAAATACCAAATTAGGGTACCAGATGGACCAATGAGAGGGAAGTTTTCCAAATTGAAGAACCCCCCCCCCCCCCCCCCCCCCCCCGCCCCCCTAAAACTCAAATTGGGGCCCTTTTTCCTGGCTTTTGTGCTGTTTTGAAGCCTGCAAAAAGAAGCTCTCTGATAGAGGAGTGTGCCTGTCAAAGACCTTTGTATTTTCTTGTGAAAATGGCCATGATGATGATAGTGTGAACTTATGTACATGTTTTGTGAAGTGCAATCAAGCCACTGTTGACAAGCTTTGTTGTCGTTTCCCCTTTCCCCTTCTCTTTCTCCTGCTCTAATGTCTCCTCTCGGTGTCGGCTGCATGGAAGTGTGTGCCCTCCCGGACGGACGATGTGTTGTGTGAGAGAGAAATATTGAGCGGCTGTGTGCGTGTGTAAGGGTGGAGACAGATCATGGCAGCAGGTGTGCATCGTGTGGTGGATTTGTGGAGTGTGTGAGAAGTGTAAATTAGGCAGGCAGTGGTTGCTAGTGTGAATTGTGTTTTTTCAAAGGTGTTTTCTGAGGGGACATGGGTGTTGTGGATACCCTGAGCTATAGCAAAGCCCTTGTGTTTGTGCCAGGCGTGTTCCCCCATTCCCCCTCTCCAACATGGGAACTCCTACGTAACATGCTATGTCTCCACCAATGGGACCAATCAGAACTATGGTACAAGTTAGTATTGTGATTTCAAGTTAAGCATCATTGCATATGCGAGACCTTAAGATATATTAATCACCTTAGGAAAGAAAAACACGGACCAAAACCAAAGGGCTTAACCCCAAAAAACTTGGCATATGTATGACAAGTAGGAAAGAATGTTTGGTTAAACAGTTTTCCATAAGAAATAATGTTTGTCGAATACCTTTTGGTATGGTTTATCTCAAGGCTCTCTACTTATTAGTGATGGAAATAGGTGCTAGTTTCCAAGGTGGCATGAGGTGACACCCAGAGTGGCACAACTGATGCTATGGTGGGAGTGCACCCAGGATGGCCCAGCTGGATACTGTAGTTATGTTTTGCCACGGCGTGAGGATGACACCCGGTTTGGCACTGTTGTTGCTGTGGTGGGACTACGCCCACGTTGGCACAACGAGTACTTGTTGAGCGATATAGGATGCTCAAGATATGATTTTTATGAATTATGTATATACCAATCATACCTAATGTTGCAAGTAGAGATTCTTTAGTGAACCTTATCTAAAAGTTGTTGGTTTAAAAAATGGACTACTTCTTGTTTGCAATATTGTTTGAAGGGCTATTTTAATGAACAAGTACCATAAATAAGGTAAAGGAACATGTATGTTTAAATAGTGTGGTAGTAATTAGGTAACGATAGATGGGTGAGTGTGGTGTGAAAAGTAGGAGATGGATACTTTGACGATATCATTCTATGGATGGGTGGACCCGATGAGTCAAGTAACTTTCCAATGCTAGGAGTTTTTTTCTTTTAAAGTCATCAATCTTAAAAGAGACAAACATTGGTGGCTGTGCTTCTAAAACATGGGCAAAAAAGTGCACATGTTGGTCACTCTAAGGTTTATACTCTGTTGACCATTGGGTCAACAACACAACATAACTCAAGTTTCGTACCAAAGTCTTATCTTTTGTGAGTTATGAAATGCTGCGGATTATGGATATAAACGTCATTTGTAATGAGTAGTTATTCTAGTTTCAAAATCCGGGGTGCAATGGCACTTCCAGATTTTAAATACAAAGCCATTTGACCCTTTCAACCCCATTTTTCGTTAAACCTAAGGTAGCCTTAGTATATAAGGTACCTAGGTCATTTTGTTAGGAAGACTTTTTCATAATCAAAACTTAGCACTGCCGTCTACTGAGTGTGAGAGAGAAAGAGAGTGAGCGTGAGCTTCATTCTCTCGCTATGCCCGGCTCGCTCAACACATTGGAGATCCGACTGCACCATTGCTGTAGGCTTGAGGAGAGCTACGCGACAACGCCAAGCATTCCACGCAAGACGAAGTGCACATGCCGACACATCTACGAGCTATTTTGTGGCCGTAAGTGTATCAAACGATGTATGTTTTCTGTGTGCTAGTAGTCTATAGAATCGTGGCGACATAAGCTACGCATAGGTACTCATAAATTTCAGTTTTGGGCACTTTCAAAATTTGGCTATGTCATCCTACGCGTTTTTCGCAGATGGGTTTAGAGTGAGGGTTTTGAGTGTAGAAGCTTAGGGACAGGTGTATCCTAGTGAGGGGATGGTGTTCCTTAAGTTTCGTACGAATGTGGCATGATTAGGCGAGTTACCTTTAGTATGTGTGTATGTGGCTAGGTGGTGTAGTTGAGAGCAGTGAGGTTCTTGATTGTGGTTTAGTTGGCCTTCCTGAGTGTTGTATGTGTAGGATGGTCTCAGTCTGACAAGCTTAAGAGATTTCCTCCGTGTGCCTATCGTGTCATCTGTGTCCTCGATTGACATTATGTTGATCTAGGTAGTGTTTGCATGCACTTCATGGGTCCTTCCAACATTGGCGTCGTTGCCAGGGACACAAGGACCTAAGTAGGTTTCCTACTAACACTCGTGTGATGGTTTCTTGATTTAGTTTCGGCTAAAGAAAGCGTTTTTCTTAAGTGGATCCGGAAGAGGATATTCCTCGATCAAGTGGATAGCCAGGAAGCGTGTGTCTTGCCGAGGGTCTGCAACTAGATAGGTTTAGTTAGGATCTGTAGATTAGAGTAGTTGTTGGTGGTTGAGTGATTTGTGAGGTGATAAAGGCGTTTACTAGTCAGTGTGTGGCAGTGAAGCGTTTTTCTACTCATAGATGCAAAACCCCATATGATTTGTAGGAGTAGCTTTAGGTAAGTGATCCGATTTTGATATAGAGCTATTCAGCATTGAATTATTTGCTAAAGTCCTTGATTGCATTTGGAATCACGGAAAAGTGTGCTTTTGAGGGTAAAAATGCATTAAAGAAGCTTTTGTGGATATTTTTGTATGACTGACTGATGTTGTGCATATAAAAGAGCATATGCAAGGGTTCTGTGAAGAAAACATGTAATTCTGTAAACATAGACATCCTACGCGTAGGATGTCTCAAGGGGGTTCTGGAGACCAAATTTGAAAATTCTGACTGCACCAGTGGGTTCAGAGGGTAGGTTTTACCCTAGTAACATATTGACTTGGGTGTTTTTCCCTATTTTTGTTGACCAAAAGCCAAAAGGCGGAGTCAAAAAAGGTAAAATTTCAGAAAAGGCTTAAATTGAGTGATTTTTGCATGTTTTTGCAATTGTGAAGCATACTTGCACTTGCTGAGAGCATAAGGAAGCATTAGGGACACTTCAGTCTCAAAAAATCAGCAGTAGACATCCTACGCGTAGGATGTCTACAGGGTGATCTGGTGGAAATTTAGAAATTCTGAGTTGACCAGTGTGTTCAGAAGGTAGGTTTTACCCTATTTTCACCTGGAAAGGGGAACTTGACCATATCTTGATAGGATAAATCCAGATAGACTGAAATTGCCAGACATCCTACCCAAATTGTGTCCAAGGCATAATTTTTGAGACCAAACCATAGGGTGACTTCAAAGGCATGTTCTAAATGTTGTTTTGAGTGCATGTGATAAATTTCATCTCATTTGGGTCACTGAAAGTGAAGATTGAACAGACTTTAGCACTTTTGATTGAAAAAGGCTAGAACAGCTAGTTTTGGGACTTTTGAAATCCAAACCAAAATCTGAGCATACCACTGGGTTACTGACATCAAAGGGAAGCTGTGGGACAAGTCTGGGGTCAAACAGACCAAAAAGACATCCTACGCGTAGAATATCTTCTGTGTGATTCTAAATGAAATTCTGAGCATACCACAGTGATCAGCACCTTAAGGAGAGTGTGTGGTTCAAATTTGGGGCAATTCTGAGCAAAAAGACATCATACGCGTAGGATGTCTACTGCATAATTCTGAAACCAAAATTCTACTGTGACCATACCATGCTGTCATATAGCCTTAGGCAAGCCTCCTAGTCAAATTTGGTCCAATTTGGAGTTGATTTGACTTAGGAATTCATCAGAACAAACATCAGACTTTTGGAACAGATTCTTGATCATTTGACCAACCTATAGGTGTCAAATCAAAAAGTAAAAATAGCTGTGAGTTTAGCACATCAAGGGGAATCTACAGTGCAATTTTGGACAAAATCTGAGCAGTTAGACATCCTACGCGTAGGATGTCTCCAGCTTGATTTAGGACTCCAAACCAACCTATGAGCACACCACTGTGATCAAGACATCAAGGAGAAGCTGGGGTGAAAATTTCAAGTCATTCTGAGCAAAAAGACATCCTACGCATAGGATGTCTCAAGGCCATTTCTAAATCCAAATGAAATTCTGAGCATACCATTGTGTTGCTGGACTTAAGGGGAGTCTCTGGACCAAATTTTGTTCAATTTTGAGCATATAGACATACTACGCGTAGGATGTCTCTAGGCCAGTTTTAGGGTCCAACTGTACTTTTGACCATACAGAAGTGTTCATAGTCTCACAAAGATCCCAAATCTTTTTTCAAAATTGAATTTGGACTCATTTTGACCAGTCTAAACTGCATTTCACTGTTTTGGCCATAACTTTCACAAACGGTATCGGATTGGAAAAGTTTTTATATCAAAACGTAGCCTGAGAGCGGCCTCAAAATTCATCCGGAAGTCAGGGGTGTCTGAAAGCAACAATTTGCGAGAATTGTGACGAAACGGTTGCGGTTTTGGACAAGTTTCTACTTTTCCCTAACCAAAGCACTTGAACACAGTGGACTAAGTCTACTTGAACCAAGCCAAAGCTCTGAAGCCCAGAAATCATGTCTACCCTAGATTCAAACGCAGCTCACACAAGCTTGGAGATCCCGACGATAGAGGAATATCCTCCCACAATGGATCTTCCAAACTTGCAATTGATAAAGATCCATCTTGTTGAGAGAGTTTGGATGATTGTTCATGAGAGTGAAGGACTATATAGATACATTGACGACAATGAGGTCAATCTTTATAGGTGCTCAGATCCATACCTAGAAGAGATAACGGATTACAAGCTCTTATATGTCTACACATATGGAGTCGACTGTCAATGGAGATCTATAGTTGTCTACAAGTATGGACGAGAATACAGAGTTGTAGAAAGCACGAATCCACAGACTGTACTAGAAAGAGGTGGATATTTGGTCAATGAAGGACCACAAATGCCTCCACCAAACACGAGAATTCCTATAGGAATTCCAAGAAGAGAGCCACCAGGATTCCCTTCAAGAGCGATAACGATAGAAGGATTGGGAGAGTCTCTGGTTAGACTTGTAGACAATCGACAAGTTAGACCATCCCAAGTCCAGAAATGGGTAAATAGAAAATACTCCGGAGATAAAGATTCGAGAGATCACGTAGTGGCTTTTAGAAGAGTGATTAGAGCAGCGGAAGTTTCAGATTTTGCGACACAGTTTGCGGGATTTGGATTGACTCTAGAAGATGATGCAGCTACATGGTTTGACTCGGTGGAAAAATGGGATTTTGAGACCGTAGATGAGCTGTTTGAGGAGTTTATTGAAGAATTCTCGTCAAAAGGCATTGCTCACAACACGATCTCACAAATCCATATATTCAAACAGAAAGAGGATGAATCAGTACGCAAAGCATCATTACGGCTCAAGAAATATGTTAAGCTCTGTCCGAGAGCGGAATTACCTACGCAAGTACGACTGATGCTGATATTTATCCACAGAATGAGACATGCGGGCCTTCAGAAGGATTTGCATATGATAAGGAGGATGATGCTAAACGAGTTGATCAAAGAAGCTCTTTATCTAGTAGAGAACTGTGAGGCATACAAAGAAAAGGACTTAAAGAGTCAAGGAGATGACACATCCTCTCAGCACAGTGTTTCACAGATAAGTGAGTCCATTGCCAAGCCAACGGCACCTATTGATCAAGAAAAGCTTATCGACGACTTGGTCAAGAGGTTGATTCCTCTTGTAAGGTCTGATTCGGGAGAGCCGAAGTGGTGTGAAATTGAGAGAAAATGGACGAACCATACAGGGGAAGAGTGCTATTATAGCATGGAAAATTCTAGGGAGAGGTATGTACAACCTATTCCAGAAGAACCTACTCCACCTAGATACATTACGGGGAATGTGCAAGGACAAGTAGGAGTTTTAAGGCCACAGCTTGTCTTAGGACAACAACCTCCGCTGCCAGGTGCTAGAATGCAGGTAGACATGAGATACATGCCAATGATGGAAGCATCAAATAAACCAACGCCAATACGAGCTACAAGGTGGTATAGCAACCAAAGGGAGTACTATCCTTCGGAGAAACAAAATGTGAGAGAAACACATGGAGTGGTGAGGCCGGTACAACCTCCACCTCCAGGGTTTCAGTCGAAAGAAAGAAGGTATGAAATGGACGAAAGGACATTGCGATTCATTGCAAATAATGGCTTATCTAGGTCAAAGCTTGCTTATAGCCAAGAGGAAATGCTAAAAGAATCTCCTCAACGAGAGACAGATTGTCACAAAAGTCGTGACAACCACTTGGTCAAACAATGTCCTCATACGGAGATCACTGAAGTAAATGCCTATTGTCTTGAGTGTGGCATCACTCACTTGATCCCCGATTGCCCGAAAAAACCAAACCAAATCAGGAAAAGCACGACAAATTTATTAGGGATTGTTCAGCTACCTAGTAGATCAGAAAATGAAAATGTCGTACCAGTTCGAGTAGTTACGAGAGCACAAGCTCAAAAGAAAGCTGACGAGAATCCAGAGACAAAGAACACGGAAAGTGACATGAGTCCAAAGACAGATGATGGACCAAAGACAGACACACCTAGTCAGAAAACCAAGAGCAAACAAAATAGTTGGAAAGCTAGAAAGACTAGGATGAAAGCACGCAGGGAACGAGAGAAAAAATCCCTAACTGAGAAGCTTACCGAAGCTGAGGAGAAGATAAAACAACATGAGGAAAAGGAGGCACCTCCTCTTACACAGATGGTTAAACCTCTAGAAGAACCATCCACGGATGAGAAACCGAGAAGTGCTAGTTCAGGAGGATCTGTGTTGGCAGAGAAGGTTAATGAGAAATTAGATGCCCTCTTGTAAGCCTATGATGCAAGGCTCAAAAACAACCAAACCCAAGAACACAGGTGGATGACATATCCCTATACGGAACTAGAAAATCAAAGGTTTGAAACGTGCAAGAAAATGATTCAAACAGCCCAAGCTTTACTAGAACCACCAGTTGCAAAACTTGAGGATGTGATCCGTGTCATGCCTACACAAGTAATCCCACCAAACCAGGAACTAAAAGAGCCAGATTCTAGTTATAAGCACAGACCAAACCTCAAAGACCCAGCATTAGAACCAAGGATAGTACTGAATACCACGGATAACTCTTCCGAGGGATTTCACCAAACTATACCCGAGGATTGTAAAGAGATAGCTTGTCTTGACGAATTGTGGAAACAAGTCAAAGAGTCCAATGAAGCCGATGACCTAAGAAGACGAGTAGACAAGATTGGTGATGAACGAGGAGTGTTTCTACCACCAATAGAGGAATTTGAGACTGGATCTCAAATGAATCTAGGCGTGCGATCGTATTGGGGAGACAAAGGATCTGTACAATCTATGGATAGTCAACCCCATTCACTAAGAACACTACCGTCCTACATGGGAGAGAACGAGACCAAGTCAGATGTGGTTGCAGTCCCATCACAAAGACTGTCTCCCAACAAGGCCATCGATTCAAAGGGGCTAGTAGATATTCTATCTACCCCAATCACCTATACAATAATGTTAGCCAAGTTGCTCAGAATAAGACCAAACATGTGGGTTAATGTGGGTAAATGTCTAGAGAAATTTGGTGTAAAAACCCCAATGACTCAAATCAAGGAAGGCATCAAAGAGCTTGAAATGCCTCAACTAAATACTAAGCTAGTGCCATTAAACAAGGTAGGTGAGTATTACGAGCGAGAAGATGGAAACACCACCCTTCCTATGGAATTCAATGGTGTAAAAACCATGGCAATCCTTGACAGTGGAGCTGGTGTGGCCATTGCAACCAAAGAGGTTTGGAAAAAATGGGGACAACCTGCCTTGATATCCACACGAATGACCCTGCAGCTTGCAGACGGACACAAGAAAAAGTACTTGTTACTTCTTGTGGCATTGAATATGAACACACTTTTGCTGTTGTTGAATTTGGCAAGAAGAACAACTATGACATCATTCTGGGAAGACGATTCATGCGACAATTCAAAATGGTCCAAGATTGGGTTTATGACCATATATACCTGAGACATATGGAAACCATAACAAAGATAAACTTGAGAGACCATAGCTATAGGGATGTGACGAGAACACCGGTAGAGGAGTTTGATTCCGCCACAGTAGCAGGATCAAAAATTCCAGCTTGGTTAGGTAAGCCTAAAGAACTGTGGATGTGTGGAGCTTCAAAATGTGGTAGCTTGAAACGTGAGGAATGTATCCTAGAGCGAGCTATGAAGGATAGGGACTATATCCCATAACCATTTATTGAAGAAGAGTTAGAGCCTTTTGGATGTGAACACATCTTGGCTACTCTAGACGTGTGCGCCATGGAGGATGCTCCCACAACAAAGTTTTGTGATGAAAATGGCTATGATGTCGTTCCTTATTTTGCAGTGAGTGTAATCCAGGAAAACAAAGAGAACCAGACATCAACAAGCTCTCGAAATAAGGAGCAAACAAAGAAATGTGGAGAATCAAAAGATGAAGAAGACGACGAGTTCTATGACTCTGTAGAACACTTCGAGCTTCATGAAGATCAACGACCCGGGAATCAATGTCATCACTACACAAGTAAAGTGCATCAAAAGTGGATTCCAAAGCCCTCCGTGAAGACACAGCCACCACAAGTATCCTCATACATGGCTCCTAATAAGGATGCAAAGACTCAGCTAGGAGGAATACGACCAGAGCAACGAGCTAACAATGCTCTAATGAATGGGCTAGAAAATTCCTCCAAGAAACTACCACCCACGAGAAAACAGACAGTAACTTTCCACTACCAGCCAAAAAATCAAGGGAAAGTACAAGAAGTCAACCTTGCTGAGGATAGTAGAGATAGTGATGAATCTTACGACATCCCCTATCATCAACTCAGGCCATCACTATCACCAACCCCTTCAGCAACAACCATGACAGGTCAAAAGAACAGGACAACAAGTCAAATCCAAAAAGCTCAACAAATTTGGATACCAAAAAGCCAAATCGGCCAAAAACAAATATGGATCAAGAAGACAAAGATTTCTAATGACAAATCACAAGATCCAACACCAAAACAAAAACAAGGAAAGCGTGCACAAACGGGTAAGAATATCACAAAGTCCCAAGCTTTCACAACTCAAGTTTGGGCTCCAAAGAAGTTGATTCAAGCACAAAAAAGTCAGGAATTCATTTGGATTCCAAAACAACCACAGTATCAACTTTCAAAGCCTAAATCCCATCCCCAACCAAGCATACAAGGGCTCAAGCAAAGACCACTGTTGACTCACACAACAAAAAGGTGGATCCCAAAGAAATCTCTTCGAACACAAACGAAGCACGGGCAAGTATGGGTTCCCAAACGAGAACCAGCAACAAAACAGCCAATAATCACAAAGAAGTGGGTCCCAAAGAAGAACAACAAAATTGTTGTAAGTGCATCACCGCTTGAATTCTTACAATTCTTCCTACGATTACAGTACAGTTAGAAGAGAGAAAGTCGCTTCAATCAAGAAACGATACAGAAGCTTCAAAGACCATTACATTGCTTAGAATAGGAAGCCTCGCCAACAAATGCCAATAAGAAAATTGCTTATACCCACATCTTGCACAACATAAATCTTTTCCATGCATTGACTGTGTATGCATAATAGGGCTACATTACAAGGCCTGCATAGGCACAACTTTTAATTGCCCAAGCACAACACATACCCTTTGCGATACCCTGTCGTAAAGGATGACTCCAAATAGGAAGGGGGGAGGCATTCTGAATGCGGACCTAACATTATGACTATTAGAGGGAAATGTTTTGTGAGATGCATTGATTTTTTTCATTTTATTGTGATAATTTTTTGACGAAATTTAGAGTATATGCCCTCATAGTAGTGTTACAGAGGAGTATGGGGACAAAATCCATATATGAGCCCCTAGGGACATGTGTATAGTGTACATAGCATTTAGATTTCTATTTGAATGATTTTTCTTTTGTTGAGTTGTTTTAAGATTTTCTTTGTTTATTATTAAGAAAAAATAAAAAAAATTATAATCCACACGAAGAAAAGACTGACGAGAGGCCTGAGCACTACAAAGAGAAGAAGGTACAGGAAAACGATGAAACTTCACAAAGTATGTCTCAGCAGCCACTACAACAGCCAAAGAACTTGTAACAAAGCAGTGTCAACATGCAACCGACAAGTCATACAAGTCAGAGTCGAGTAGCTACACCACAAAATGAGTGAGGTGTTAGTCACAAAGCTTCAAGTAATATTCTATGTGGTCTAAGCGTCTTAGCTATTCTAGGTACTGCTCAAGCTGGAAGAGTTGAGCATATTTACGTTGTGTCGCTCATGTTGGTATAGGTGAGCAAAAGAGTCGAAGTCTAAGTACTTAAGTTTGGTGAAGTAAAGGAGAAGGTCCAAAAGACACTCACATACTGAGCACTGTGAGATACGAGTGGAGAAACTTCTACATCGAAAACCCTTCTTGGAAAGGTGGAAGCTATTGAGACATCTTTTGATGTCACATGTGCTACATTTATTCCTCGAAACACCCATCGTCTCCTTGTTTCACATTGCATGCTTTTGTTGACAAATTTCTCATATGCATATAGAGTGTCCCATAATTGGCACTTGCATCAGGCACTCTTTCTGTGTTTCACCCAAGCACTCACCTTTCATGATCATGTACTTCACGTTCAACTGCTCAACTCCAATAAGAGCGTATACCAAAGGCATTTTTTTCCCACTGGGTTTTTTTTCCTTTGGTCATCCAGGTTTTAGACCCTAATCTAAAGACACCTATCACCATCCTCTTGTACATATTCCTTCTACATCAACAATAAGGAAATGCTACTCAAATCAATTGACAAATGAATTGGAGCACCAATTTCAGATCATAGCATAATTCTCCTCAATGGCGAGTCGAAGAATGGCCTACAATGACAAAGCTACAGACAACACTAACAACATGATTGCACAGGAACAAAGAAGTCCCCACTGAAGAAGAGCACACATAAAAGTAATCAGAGGATCTCAAAAGATTGTCCTTGATGATTCGCATCGAATGATCGGCAGGGTTTTGAACCTCAAATTAGAATAATTAAGTCCTGGATTCGGCCTGACATACAGACTTTGCATTGGAGTGCAACTTGGCCTAAAGAAGTTATGGGTTTAGCCATACAATTTCTACAAAATCCTTACAAAGTTGTCATTGGCTCACAAGATCAGAAAGCCAATCACTCAATTCTACAAATTGTAGAAGTTGTTTCTGAGAATCACAAATACTCGGAATTCACAGATTTGCTGGAGCAAATGATGGATGGAGCTTTCTCTATCCATGATGATAAGAGTCAAGTTAAACGACATTGGGTTCTTTTTGAATTTAGATCTGGTAGTAGACCTATAATGACAGAACAGATGCTGCAGCTCGGAGCGTGGATGTGAAAGACATAAAGTTAGTCATCAATTATGATTTTCCTGAATCATGTGAAGACTATATACATCGGATTGGACGAACAAGACAAGCTACTTCAAAGGCTATAATCTATACTTTGTTTACAACAACAAAACGACAGCAAAAACCACATCGCCATCGACAATCAGGTCATGTCAGGGACGACATGCACGCGGAAGGGGGGAATGTTGACCGCTGGGTCAACAACACAACATAACTCAAGTTTCGTACCAAAGTCTTATCTTTTGTGAGTTATGAAATGCTGCGGATTATGGATATAAACATCATTTGTAATGAGTAGTTATTCTAGTTTCAAAAGCCCGGGTGCAATGGCACTTCTAGATTGTAAATACAAAGCCATTTGACCCTTTCAACCCCATTTTTGGTTAAACCTAAGGTAGCCTTAGTATATAAGGTACCTAAGTCATTTTGTAAGGAAGACTTTTTCATAATCAAAACTTAGCGTTGCCGTCTACTATGTGTGAGAGAGAAAGAGAGTGAGCGTGAGCTTCATCCTCTTGCTACGCCCGGCTCGCTCAACACATTGGAGATCCGACTGCACCATTGCTGTAGGCTCGAGGAGAGCTACGCGACAACGCCAAGCATTCCACGCGAGACAAAGCGCACACGCCGACGCATCTACGAGCTATTTGTGTCCGTAAGTGTATCAAACGATGTCTGTTTTCTGCGTGCTAGTAGTCTATAGAATCGTGGCGACATAAGCTACACATAGGTACTCATAAATTTCAATTTTTGGCACTTTCAAAATTTGGCTCTATCATCCTACGGGTTTTTCGCAGATGGGTTTAGAGTGAGGGTTTTGAGTGTAGAAGCTTAGGGACAGGTGTATCCTAGTGAGGGGATGGTGTTCCTTAAGTTTCGTACGAATGTGGCATGATTAGGCGAGTTACCTTTAGTATGTGTGTATGTGGCTAGGTGGTGTATTTGAGAGCAGTGAGGTTCTTGATTGTGGTTTAGTTGCCCCTCCTGAGTGTTGTATGTGTAGGATGGTCTCAGCTTGACAAGCTTAAGAGATTTCCTCCGTGTGCCTATCGTGTCATTTGTATCCTCGATTGACATTATGTTGATCTAGGTAGTGTTTGCATGCACTTCATGGGTCTGTGAGTCGCTCCCGTCCAACATACTCTTAGATATAATTGATTATAGATAGTGTTTAGATAGGGTTATGGTGGTCACGCTCTGCCATAGCGAGAGAGGACCAATCCTTCACTAACGGTTCATTCTCATGGCTTCATAGTAGCTAGGGTAATGTACGTTGGTTTTTCTTTCTCAAGATTGGAGACCTATCAAAGGTACTCCACTCCTTAAAAAGGGGACAGGGACCTCACACTGGTATCACAGCTTAGGTTAAATCTTGGAGAGTTTTTTGATTGATGTTTGGATGTTGAAGGATGAAAATGTTTGAAATAATAGAAAAACCTAGGAGAATTATTTTGAATGTTTATATGGTATTGAGGATTGAACTTTCCTGGTATAGGAAAATGTTCATTCGGTCTACCAAAAATTCCAGGTGTTCACTATCATGTTCAAAAATGCATGCCAATCACCAAATTATCAATTTTGAAAATTGGTGGTGGAGATTTTAGATTAGGTGTTTGCACCACCTATCCCAAGGGTGCATAGAGTATGGGGCATTGACTGGAGTCCATTGATGCTAACAAGATATGGTGCATGGCTACCAGCCTCAAGAAACTTCAATGGACAGAGGAATTAAAAGTTATCAAATTTTATCTTTTCATTGGTACTAAGAATCCAGATGCTACCAATACTTTAGGAGAAGAAAAGATATCTCAGACTCAATGGGTCTATAACCAAGTTACCAACGTTATCCATGGTGATAGGATTTGACCCATGTGTGGATCTCCTAGCTTTCAAGGGTCAAAGAAAATTTACCTTTTTAATCCTCTAGCCTATCCTTTTGTAATCATTAAACTCAAAATATAGGAATATTTTAAATCCTTGTAGTCAAAGACTACCAGCCTTGGTAGCAAATAATGTATATATGAATAAATTTTGGATCAATATTGACTTTTTCTTGTACTATTGTATGATCAAGTCTTCTCTTAAAGAAGATTAAAGTTAGTGTATCAAAAAAAATTTCACTTAATTTATTTGCACAGAGTGCGGTGTACACATCTCATCAAGAGAAAAAGCTATTTCTCAAGCAAGCTTAACTTCCCTCTTTCAATGGAGAAGGAAATCTAGTTGAGCACAATGCAGAAGTGTGGCTTGAAGAGATGGAGGATTATTCTACTATTGATGGTACTACTCCCGATAACCAAGCAATGTTGGCTATGTTTTGTCTCATGAGGAATGCCAAGATTTGGTGGAAACAACACTACAAAGATAACCAAGTAGCTCAAAACACTCAAACTTCGAAAGACATTAAGTCTGTTGTCAAAGGACGTTATCTTTCACCTGCACAGGAATACCTTAAGATGAATGAATTCTTCAACTTACATCTTATAGTGGAAGAATACTACTCCAAATTTTTAACTCTTAGGCACTATACTCCACCAATGATCGCATATCTACAAGTATCCCGTTTTTTCCAAGGGCTAAATGATCCTTTATATACTTGTCTAGAATCCATGAGGCCTATAAATTTACAAGATGCCCTTTTAAGAGCTAAACCCTTGGCTAAAGAGATATCAAACTATCAAAGGGGACAAAATGGAAATTTAAAGAATGCTCCAAGGAGAGGATGACCTATGATGTGGAACCAAAGTCCACGTCACCCATTTCACCCAACTCATCTAGTAGTTGCAGCTTCAACAACTGGAGCTCAAAATGAAGATCTTAGATGCTTTGAATGCAATGAGCCATGACATTTTAGGAATGTATATCCTAGGTGAGTCTCTGCAAAAAGTATACCTAGGTGAGTCTCTGCAAAAAGTATACCTAATCAAGCCAGAGGGCGAGGTCAAATAATAAATCATGGAGGAAGAAATGGAGTACGAGGTCAAGGGCACGGAGTGGCTGCCATAGTCAATGCTATCATAGGAGAACCAACAGTGGGAGAAGAACAAGAGGAAGAGCAACTCTACATGCTACAATTGATAACCTAGGAGCAAAACAACAAAATGTAGTCATTAAAACATTCGCAAATCACCAAGGTGAAAAAATTGAGCTTCTTATTAATTGTGGTAGTACTCATTCTTTCTTGTCACCTAAAGTTTAAGGAGGTTATGACTTAATCAACACCCTGCAAGAAAGATGAGAGTTGAATTAGCCAATGGAAAGGAGGTGTTATCTCAATACACTATGGAAAAAATAGATTTCAAGTTGGGAGAATACTCTACTTTTGCTACTTTTTGAACCTTACCCATAGGAATCTACATTGCAATTCTTGGAGTGGATTGGTTAGCTAGTCACAATGCCAATATCCATTGTGCCCAAAGAAGTTTACCCTTTGTGGACAACCAAGGTCAGGAAGTCACTATTCAAGGCGAGAATGGACGACCAAAAGCTTACTTGGTCAAAGCTTATCGTCTTTTGAAAGGGCTACGCAAGAAACAACAAATTTTTGTAGTCAAACTAAACAAAGTAAACAAATCTTCTTTCAACCCTCAATTAATGTGGCTAGAAGAATTTTCAGATGTTTCCCCGTAGAACTTTTTGGACTAACACACCTAGGGAGGTAGAGCACGAAATCAAAATTATTCCAGGTAGTGAACCAGTCTCAAGGGCACCGTACAAGATGTCACTTCCAAAGGCTATAGAGGTCAAGGAGCAACTGACCGAGCAAGTGTTTAACCACACTAGTATGTCTCCATGGGGTGAATCTATTCTTTTACAAAAGAAAAAGGAATTATCTCTTCAACTTTTCATAGATTATAGGGGCTTAAATCAAGTTGCCATCAAGAATAAATATCCGATTCCTCATGTTGATGAGATTCTAGACAGACTACATGGAGCCAAAATGCTCACAAAGATAGATCTTTGATCTGTCTATCATCAAATCCAAATCCAAGAGGCCGATATTTCCAAAACAATTTTCAACGCTCGTTATGGTCATTACAAGTTTACAATGATGGCTTTTGGACATACGGATGCTTCTGCAACTTTTAATCGTCTAATGCACAATATCCTTAGAGAATTCTTGAACAATTTTGTCCTAGTATTCTTTGATGATATCTTAATTTATCTAGATCATAGGAAGAGAATGAAGGAAATGTTTGGAAAATGCTAAAACTTTTACACTAAAATAAATTGTATGCAAAGAAAATCAAAATTTACCTTCTTCACTCGTAAGGTTTGTTATTTAGGGTTTATCAGCTCACCTGAAGGAGTCTCTTTTAACCCCGACAAAGTCAAGTATATTGTGGAGTGCATTCATCCCACTAAGTTATGCATCATTGCATATGTGAGACCTTAAGATATATGAATCACCTTAGGAAACAAAAGCACGGACCAAAATGAAGGGGCTTAACCCCAAGAAACTCGACATATGTATGACAAGTAGGAGAGAATTTCTGGGTAATTTGTTTACCATAGGAAAGAATGTTTGTCCAATACCTTTTGGTATGGTTTCTCTCAAGACTCTCTACTTAATAGCGTTGGCATTTGCCAAGGTGTGGGGTGATGTCCAGTGTGGCACAATTGATGCTGCAATGGAAGTACACCGAGGATGGCCTATTTGGATACTCCCGTTATGTTTTGCCATGGTGTGAGGATGACACCCGATTTGACACCGTTGTTACTATAGTGGGAGTACGTCCATATTGGCACAACAAGTACTTGTCGAGCGGTACATGGGATAGTCAAGATGACAAGGATTTTAATGTATATACCTGACGGACCTAATGTCGTAGTAGAGATTCTTAAGTGAACCTAATTCAAAAGTTTTTGGTTAAAAAAATGGACTACTTCTTGTTTAATAATGTTTGAAGGGTTGTTTAAATAAACGAGTATCATAAATAAGGTAAATGAACGTGTATGTTCTACGTTAAAAGAAATGGATGAGTGTGGTGTGGAAAGTGGGAGAATGATACCCTAACGGTATCATTCTATAGATAGATGGACTTGATAAGTCGGGTAACTTTCCACGTTAGGAGTTTTTTTTTTTTTGTAGTCATAGATATTAAAAGAGAGGAACCTTGGTGGCTATGTTTCTAAAACATGGGAAAAAAGCGCATAGGTTGGTCATTATAAGGTTTATAATCTTAGGTATAATTGATTATAGATAGCTTTTAGATAGGATGTTGGTTACGCTCCACCATAGCAAGATAGGACCAATCCTTCACTAATGGTTCATGCACATGGCTACATAGTAGCTAGGGTAATGTCTCTTGGTTTTATTTTCTCAGGATTGGAGACCTATGTAAGGTACTCCACTCCCTAAAAAGGGGACAAGGATCTCACACTAGGGCAATGAATGAACCCAAGATCAAAATATAGGCCAACGATTATCAGTCCTAGCTGAAAAAGATCATCTCCCGTTGCATCCCATAGGTAAACACCTACGCCGGCCTTTTTCAAACATGTAAGATAATGTTCACACTTAGATTGTGTATATTATGCTAGGGCTATCCATGTTAAATCTTATTGGTAAAGTTTTTAATCCTAGTTGAAGTTTAGAGTGAGTTCTTTGAGTTATAATCCCTTAGTTCCTATTTCCTTTTTATGTATACTCAAACAAGACCTTAAAAAAACACGAGTCTCTTGGAAGTTCAAGGTTTTGTCTTAACGTAAGTTTCAAGTTAACTGTGTCATAAATGAATCCCAAAGTTTTTTTATCACTTGCCATCCATGGGGCATCTCCATGGTAGCAAAGGGAGTTCTATGTTCAAGAAACACGGGCATCATTTCTGTGAAGCTATCCCCTTACTCCCCCCCTTTGAAAGTGCCAAAAAAACTTGAAAGTATGCAAACTTGAAATGAAAAATGCATATGCTTTCTACAATGAGTTTTTGCTTTGGTGTGATCTATGCGTGGTAAATACAAAACTTTGAAATGAACCAACTTGAAGTCTTGAGACAAATAATCACAAAAACTTCCTTTGAGTGCTTATGTAAGATGAAACCCTTCCATGCATGGTACTATGGTGAAAAATGCTCATTCAATAGTGTATGAATGATTAAAAAATTCTTCTCAAGATAGAGTTTAGGCTTACCTCTTGATTCTATGGAGAAGATTAATCAAACAACTAGGAGAGGCTTAAAGATTTGGATTTTTTGAACTGGAAAGAGGAAAGGGAGGGAATGACCTTATTTGGAATGTGAATCTTCTTTCTCAAAGAAAAATTCTTTGGTTATAATAAACTTACCCTTCAAAACTCAATTCGTTTTGAAAATTAGATATTAACTTAGTACGTCACTAAAAACGTTTACACATATAATTAATGCAAGATCAAGAGTATCTATTTTGGAAAAATTATAGTTCCCCTTCATGGAAAATAAGGTTAGTTTCAAAAATAACTACATTATCTAGTTGCCTTTGATTTATGGCTTTAGGTAAGAGTATAAAATAACTTAGAAATCAATAAAAAAGTTTATGAGGGAGATTAAGGGATAATTAAAGATATTAGTCACCATTCATTCATGCATACTATTTAGATAATTATGACCTCTTCTCACCTATGGTTAAAGAGAGTGCTTTCAACTCTCTCTATGTCATATTAATCTTGTAGTCTAAGCAACTTGAAAGAATTTTCTATGAAATTGTTATACTAATCTCTCTAGTATGAGGTAAGAAGTTAAAGGGATCTCTAAGTGGTAAACCAAAGTGAGGGTAAAGATATATCTTTTGATGAGTAAGGAATTGAGAAAGAAAAAAGACTCGCTTGAAGAACCCGTGATACATCAACCTCATCACGTAATGGTACTGAGGACCCAAACCCATTGCTTCAATTACCATAGCCAAGAGAACATTGTTGCAAAAGTGATCCCGACACCAAAATGTCACCCTTGTTATGTCTGGGAACATCCACCATTTGGTTATAGCTACTAATGTTCCCAAGTGAGGAAGAGTAAGCACTCATACCATTTCAAAAAAACTCTCCTTACAAATTCACTTTCTTGCTGTAGATGAGAAATGGCCATAGATAAAACCAGCTCTTGCCCCTGATCCATAAAATAAGGTAATGAGCAAAGAGAGATAATCCTAAGAAGTTTTTGACAAGGAGATGGAAAGAAATGCAAAGAGGAATCTAAGAATACCGTAAGAGATGAGGATAGATTGCACCTTATATAAATGAACCAGCTAGAGAAAACAAATTAGCATTACCTAGAAGTTAAAGGTGTAATTTACGATTAACGATTTACCACCTTCCTTTATTGTTTCGAGTTGAGGACAAGTCTTTCGTTTTGTTTGTGGGGAGTTTGTTAGGGCCTTCTCCTAGCCCTTACACAAGGCCAATACACCTAAGCCACCAACTTAAAAAGATGAAAAAGAAAAAGAAAGAAAAGAAAATGTTCAAGTAAAATTCGGCTTCAACTCAAGCACCAAGGTATACTCACAAGCCACTTCTGGTTTACGCCATGGGAATAGGTGCATAACCAATGTATGAAAAAATTATATTTTCATTTTAAGAAAGTTAACATAAAGATAAGACAAGGAAAAAGGGGAAAAAAAAAAGATAAGATAAGGTTAAGGATGAGGTTAGTAAGTAACTTGTTGAGAAAAGAAAAAAGAAAGATAAGATAAGGTTAAGGATGAGGTGAGTAAGTAGCTTGTTGAGAAAAGGAAAAAGAAAGATAAGATAAGGTTAAGGATGAGGTGAGTAAGTAGCTTGTTGACAAAGTTTTGATAAGTAAGATAAGTTATCAAAATAAGGAAGATAATCTATCAAGATAAGTGAAAACACTTTTTAAAGATGTGCATAAAAAGAGGTCTTCTCTTCTCATTTTACACTCCCCTTATAATTTTTAGAAGTGCAAGCTTAAGAGTAAGCTTGGGAAAGCCATAGACAGAGATCTTTCACACACACACCTCCAAGAGAAACCATGGCCAAAACCCCAATCAAGTTTTTCTAAACTTGATCATCTTCTTCACATTACCTACTCACTCTCCTCTCTCTTAATTTTGAAGCTTTCCATAGCTTGAATTCCTTTCGCCTCTTGCCATTCTCTCATTCCAAGTGGTCGAATTGGTGGTTTTCAAGCAAAGTGAAGAGGGAAAGAGTTTCCAACATCAACATACTTCTTCAATACTCTCCTAAGTTGAGGAGAAGACTCTACCATATACACAAGGTAATGTTTTTCTTGTTCTCTTTATGCTATTCCACGTTCTCGGAAGTGATTTACTTCCATGCTTACTTAACTTCATGTTTAAGCTCTCACATTTTTCATAAGCAAGCCTTTAATTTTTCCTTATGCTTTTGATTTTTTTGTTTTCGGTTTATTCCTAGTCATAACTAGCCACCTTGCTAACAACTAACCACGATGTTATTTCAAGCTCCGTTATCTATTGATGAAAGGCCATGTGTCACTTGTGATAGTTGCTTCTGTGATCATGTGATTTATGGGCTTATTGACTTGTAAAAAATCCATCTTCATTGTATCTCTTAACAAGTTCATTATTTATTAAGATCTTGGTTCTTGCCTTAAATCCTTCTTTCTCTAATTTCTCTTGAAAAATATAATTAAATTTTTTGTTAGCCTCCTATGTATGGTATTTTGTAGAATTTCTTAGAGGGAAAAAAAAATCTAGATATCTTAGTTACAAAGGATGACACTAATCTTGTTAATATGTAGCAAAAACAATCATATTACAAAAGGTAGCATTTCTTGAATGACACAAAAAGGTAACAAGACGGAGGTTGTTTTCATTGATTTCATCAACCAGGGAAAGATTAATAGGATCACAAAAGGGAGAGAACACATATTGAAAGGTGAGGAAAATGAGAAATAAGACCTTTCCAATCTAGGAGGTACCTTCAATAGGAACATACAACTTTTCTTCAAAGAAAGAGCACTTGCCTTTCTTAGCATATAATTAGTCTACTTCTTCTAGGAATTTCCAAAACATGGTGTATATGTTGTTCTTGATCTTCCTATGTGTTTGAAAATACAGGATTGTCATAAGAAATTTCACAAAAAAATCATGTAGGACTTTTTTGAAGGAACACTGGTGAGATAGTTAAAGGTGGTAAGGGCTTAGGGCATTACCTATGCCGGAAGGTATGACTATGAACTCATAATGCCCAAACCTTATATTGAAAGCTATTTTTCTTTCTTGATCCCAACTTGGTAGAAGCCTAATCTAAGATTGATTTTGGAGAAATATCTAGAATCTTTTCTTCTAGTTGAGTAGGCTCATCATCAATCGTGCCTAGAGATGGATGTGGTTGCAAAAATTTCAGTAGGGCCTATAGATCCTTGTCACACTCAAAATCATCTACGAGTGCGACAACAAGTTGCATCTAACTTGGTACATGGACAACTTGAGGTGCTAGTGATGCTCGTGTATCAAGAAGCATAGAATTTGAAGTGTTACCTACAGGTGAGTCTGGAGAAGTTCTATCCCTTGGAGGTCTACGTGGCATACTTTATGATTGAGGCAAACAAAACCACTTCCTCCTCTGTAGATTCACAAATACTCACTAATAGATATAAAATTATTTAAAATTTAGACATTTAGAAAGATGAACTCTCATTATCTCATCCAAAATTTATATCTGGGAAATAATTAACGGTCAAGGGAAGCATGTTTTTAAGCATTTTTTTTTAAAAATCAAGTTCTTCCGTTTCATGATTTTGAGAGGATTGTCCTTAAATCCATAGGGTTCATAGTAATCCAAAATATAATATTAAACAATTGGATTAAAAAAGTGACTTGCAAGTCCAAATTACAATGCTAATTTGTTTCAACAAGGGTCCAACAATATTACTTGGGACTTGCTCCCAATTTTTCTTTTACCATATCTAGACAGAGATTATTCAAATCATAGTAATGGGATCCGATGCAATATTCAAGTTATGTTGTACTAGGTCTCTTATCTTTGGAGATTTCCTATTCTCACTTTTGGTAGGAAAGATGAGGTAGGCAAAGTTCTTTATCATGTCCTCTTTTTTCTTCTTCTTTCTTTTCTACAATTGCTATCTCCATTTATTCTTACACAAACTGGAGAACTTTCTCTTCATAATATTCCCATGTCATTTTTGTCAATACATCACTCTCTTCCAACAAAAGTTCATACTATAAATCTTTATGTGACCAAGGATAGAGGATTAATCACACAACTAGGAGAGGCTTAAGAACTTGGGATTTTCCCAATTGTCAAGAGGGAAGGGATGGCATGACCTTATTTGGAATGTGAATCTTCTTTCTCAAAGAGAACGTCTTTGGTAATAATAAACTTACCCTTCAAAACTCACTTCTTTTTTAAAATTAGATATTAACTTAGTACGTCACTAAAAACTTTTTTACACATAATTTATGCACAATCAAGAGCATCTCTTTATTAAAAATTATAGTTTCCCTGCATGGAAGATAAGGTTAGTTCCAAAATAACTCCATTATCTAGTTGCCTTGATTTATGGCTTTAGGTAAGAGTATAAATAGTTTAGAAATTAATAAAGAGATAAATGCAAGAGATTAAGGGATAATTAAAGATATTAGTCACCATTCAATCATCCATACTATTTAGATAATTATGACCTCCACTCACCTATGAGAGTGCTTTCTACTCTCTTTATGCCGTATTAATCTGGTAGTCTAGACAACTTGAAATAACATCGTGGTTAGTTGTTAGCAAGGTGGTTAGGTATGATTAGTAATAAACCATAATTAGAAGAAACAAAAAAAATGAAGGAGTTATTTCTTCTTCCCAGGCAAAAGGCTTGCTACCATGGGAGAGTATATCCATGGATTTCATCTTTGGATTACCCAAGTCTATCCATGGGAATATGGGAATATGGACGATAGTCAACAATTTTAGCAAGAAAGCACACCTTATTCCTGTAGAAAAGACTATTAAGACACACCAAATGGCAACTCTCTTCATATCACAGATTTTCAAACACCATGGATTACCAACATCCGTCGTGTTAGATAGAGATCCTAGAATGACCATTAATTTTTAGAAAGGTCTCTTTGAAAATCTAAGAACAAGATTGAATTTCTCTTTGGACTATCACCCACAAACGGATGGCCAAAGTGAGATAGCCAATCTTACGATACTCGATCTACTCAAGACTCATGTTCCCAAAGTAGATCAACGCTCAGAATGGGAAAAGTACTTACCTCTTGTAATATATGCATACAATAATACTGTACATACTTCTACGAGAAAAGTACCTTTTGAGATCATTGAGGGAAGACCTAAAGTCCCTTGCCACTCAAAGTACATGGGAAGATCTTTTCAAAAGATTAAGGAGGCTATATCCATATCTCAACAAAGGCAGAAAGCTGTTGAGCCAGCAGAGGATCACACCCACATTTTTGCTCACACTCATCATTTTGTAACCATTGATTGTAATAAATGTCTTTTCGACATTGATTTTGATTTGAGCCATTCATTAAGTAACGGGACTCAATTGAGTTTCCAGCTTGTAATCCCAAAGTAATTTCACTTGCTGATGTAATTAGTTAGAGATGTTCTCACCTCCAAGGCTGAGGTATATAAGCCAAAGTTTTTGTAACCTAAAGAGATTCAGATTATTAATCAAAGTGAGTTTTTGAGCGCCATGACTGTCTCTGAGAGAGAGTGAGAGAGAGAGAGTCTTATCTACCTGCTACGTGAGCTACGGAGCCGCCATTGGAGAAGCGACACCGCCATTGTGTTAGCAACGGCGAGAGCTACGCACAGATACCAAGAGTGCGCGCTATCGGCTTCTATGTGTGGTAAGTTCCTACGAGCTTTGGTGTGAGTTTTCTTCCAACTTGTGTGTCGGAATGGAGCGTGCAGCATATCTATAGAACCACAACGAGTAGAGCTACACATTGGTACCATCGGGGTCAAGTTTCGATCACCTGTATTTTTTTGGCCTGTCTTCCTACGCGTTTACCGCACGAAGTGGTTATAGGTTGATTTTGCAGTTCAAGTCTTTAGGGTGTTGTTCTTACTTAGTGAATAGACTTCCCCTTGAGTTTGAGATCGATTCAATGATCCTAGATCCTGTTTCGTATAGCATTTGTTCGTAGTACGGATTTCAGTCACTTGCGTATTTTAGAACTTAGATTTGATTTCCTTAGTAGTGATTGTCGTTAGAAGGTCGAGTAGGTGATTTGACACCCACCTAGTTGTTTCCATGTGCCTGCGGGTCAAGCTCCGTCCTCGTCTGACAAATTCTGTTGTTGGTTGAGTTCTCGCTATTTAGCTTCCGCTAGCGGCGTAATTGCCTTAACATTTGGCGCCGCTGCCGGGGACGAGAGCCCTAAGTAGGTGACCTTAGACTAATCCTACGAGGTGAGTCGTATAAACTACTTTGTATACTTTAGTTAGAAAAGATCTAGGAGTGGTGGACTCCAAAGATCTCGAGAGATACTAGGATGTGGGGTATTCCTGGGTCTTCAGTGTTGACAGTATTTTTAGTTTAGCTTAGATTTGTTTGTTGTTTTGTTGGTGTTGAGTAGTTGTTGATAGAAGAAGAATTTGCTAGTCCGTGAGTGGCAGTGGATCTCTTTAAAATCACAATTACCAAACCCATTTTATGATTAGGAATAGCTTAGGTAGGACTTCATTTGATCCTGATCTGGAGCTAGTAATCATTGGAGTATTTGCTTGATATGGTTGATTGCATGTTAGATCACTAAACCGTCGAGTTAGTAATGAAACTTGCAATAAACAAAAGTCAGAGAAATTTTCTGTGTATCTAGGAGTTGCTGAGCACTTGAGAAAGCTTTAGGAAGGAGTCTGTACCAAAAAACTGGAAATCTGTAACATTAGACATCATACGCGTATGATGTCTAAATGACCAAACAGAGACCAAAACAGAAATTTTGACTTTACCAGAGTGTTCAAAAGGGGAGTTATACCCTAATTTCAACTTAAAACAAGAGCATTAACACTCATAGAAACCCAAAAAGACAAGTCGGAGTCCAAGAAACGCAAAGAATAGGAAATCTTGGATTCAGACCTTGTTTTTACATTCAAACCTGACAAAAACACTTGAAACTCAATTATAAACATTGGAGAAGGCTTAAAACCAAGAATAGTCAAAATCTGTGAAAAAAGACATCATACGCGTATAATGTCTTTTAGCACATCCACTGCTTATTTTTGATATCTGACCTGACAAGATTATTACAAACACTGTAGAAAGCATAAATATCAAGTCTTGAGCCAAATTGATGAAAAAGACATCATACGCGTATGATGTCTTTGACCTAATTTTGGACATATTTTGATACTTTGCCAACACAGATCCATTGTAATAGCTGTCTAGAGGTTATATTTCAAGTTTCATCCCATTTGGATCACAATTGACCCAAAACAAGTCAAAAGCGGAAAATTGCCAAGAAAAGCCTAAATTAGCCATAACTTGCTTAAACAGAATTCAAACTGAATTTTGTGAGTGGACAGAGCATAAGGGGGCTACTGAGAGTGAGCATAACCAAAATAGTCCAAATCTGTGAAAAAAGACATCATACGCGTATAATGTCTTTTTCAGCATAACTGCAACAAAATTCTCACTTGATGAAACAGAAGTTGTCCAACTGACAAGACTAAACAATTGACCAAGTATCAATCAGTTTGGATCAATTCTGACCACAAAAACTTGGGAAAACAAATTGCCGAGACGGAGAAGTTAAAGTCCTTTAGGGGAATTGATGAATTTGAGATCGGGTAGGAATCTCCAGAATAACCAACCAAAACAAGGGGAACAAGCAAGTGTCATATCAACCGAGGGAAGTGTAAACCAAAGTTGGGTGCAACCATTAGAGACGATCTTTGAAGGAAGTGTTTCTGATACTTCTTCGGAGAGATCTTACAAGATTTTCACCGAACACTTGGAACACTTGAACCTGAACAACAGAGAAATATGGCAGCAGGATCATCAAACCCTTCTGCCACAATGAAGCTATTGTTCATAAAATACCAGTACGACAATGAGCAAGGTGCCAAGATCTACAAAGATGGAATGGACCGCTATTGTGTAAAGATAGAAGATAGACCTAGTGAGTTCAAGGACTTAGTGCCTGTGAGCTATAGCGGAGACAGATATCTAGATGACGAGGGCACCATGTACTTGGTAGTCCTAAACCCTAACATTGTGGACAAGTGGGGATTGATGGGCACCAAAGCCAAAGTAGATGAAGAACTCGAGGAGAAAGCACCAATAATGAACTTCCCTGATGCGAGGTTAAGAAGAGAGAATGAAACTACAAGGATCAACACTGATAACATCTATGTGGGGCTATACAAATATAATAATGGGGAGCAAGATCTCTATTATAGATGTGAAGAACCCTACACTGGAGAGTTGACAGACCAAAAAAGACTTTATGTCTTTACCTACACAGAGGGATCGGAAGTGAAAATTGCCGCTTACGACAAGTATGGGAGGCAATACTCAACAATGGGCAAGAAAGAATTAGAAGGATATACATACTTTGGGGGACCACTACATCAGTATTATGTTACTTCTAGCTCACAAAGACTAGCACCAACAAATGGAGTGCAAAACCCAATGACAACAGGAGGACAAAGAACTCAGGTTGCTGACTCTTTCAGTCAACCTCAGTACTCGAAGCCCGGACCAATGGGATCATTACATTCCAGAGAGTCAATGGATACGAATCGAGGTAGTGCAATTCCAATCCCCACATATACCACTGCAGGCCCAAGGTTCGAAGCGGAACCACCACAATACCTCCTAGTAGCAGATTCAGAGCAGGGGAACCGACAAGGGTAACCCATGAAGTCCATGATGCTAGAGAAAGCTTTAGCCGGGACACAGGAACAATGAGATTGGTAGCAGACCATAGACGTATGAGACCATCTCAAGTAGCCAAGTGTATGCCAAAGAAGTATGGTGGTTCAGGAGATCTGTATGCACATGTGTCACTCTTTAAGCAAGTCTTAAGAGCTGAGCAGATAACCAATTTCCATACACAATACGAGGGATTTGGTCTTACTCTAGAAGGTACGGCATTGACATGGTTTCAACCACTGAACATAGGGGGATTCCATGACATTGACCATTTGCTAAGAGAGTTTGCTGAGGAATTCTCAAAACGAGGGATTAAGCACAATACGGTCTCACAAATATATGCTTTTAAACAGAGAGAACACGAAAAAGTGAAGGAAGCTTCACTTCGCTTCAAACAATACATTGAGAGATGTCCAGTACGTGAACGACCACAAGATGACAGACTATCTGTTCTCTTTATTGAAGGATTGAGAAACGACACTCTCAAGAAGGACTTGCACTTGAAAGCTTGTACAAGTTTCGAGCAAGTAACGAGAGAAGCATTGTACTTAGTGGATAACTGTACGGTTTATGGAGAGGTGTCAGCGGATACAGATTTTGCATCCAGTAGCTCTTCCTCCGTAGCGAGCGAGACTACCACTAAAAAGAATGTTCAAACAACAACCATGCCAAATGTAGAGCAAATGATAGAAGAGGCTCTAAAAAGGATGGCACCATTCCAAAAACCATTGCCAAAACCACTGAAATGGTGTGCTATTGAACAAAAATGGACAAACCACCCAACAGAGGAGTGCTATTACAACAAAGGGTATGTAAGGGAGCGTCAGTATGCACCTCCTGCTCAATTAGCACCACCTCAGGTACATCCAGTACCTCGATACCCAACGGGAAATGTACCAGGACCTATGGGGATAGAAAGACCGCAACCGGTATTGGGACAACAACCACCTTTACCAGGAGCAAGACCAGTGGGCATTAGATATGCACCAACCTTAGAGAATCAGGAAGAACAAGCCCTAGTGCTTGTTCAAGCCTATTACGAAGAATCTGGTGCACACATGTCTCCAACTGTGTATTACCCACCAGAAGAACCCAAACAACCAGAACCATGGGGCATGATTGGGAATGTTGGAACACCACCAATTACAAGTGCTTCTGATGAAGAGAGATACAATTTGGACGCAAGAACATTGATGTTCATAGCTCATGGAGGGTTAACAGGACAAAGACCATCCTATCCACAAAGGACGAATCAAGTGGGACCAAGACCAGCACTAGGACCCTGTTACAAGTGTGGAGGTGACCATCTGATGAATGTTTGTCCACATACGGAAATCATTAGAATTAACGCTTATTGCACTGAGTGTGGGGTTACTCACTTCATTGAGGATTGTTCAAAGAATCCAAACAAAGTGCAAAAGAAGACATTGAATATGCTAGAAACTATTCCTACCAGCAGTGGGTCTGAAAATGAAACTCTGATACCAACGCAAGTTGTTACTAGAGCTCAAGCTAAGAAAACCACTAGAGAACCTGAGAATGGAAAGTTAGCGACTGAAGTGGTTAGTCAAGGACCGCGGAGTCAGAGAAACACATGGAAAGCTAGAAAAGCACGCATGAAGTTGAGAAAAGAACGTGAAGACGCTATTCTAGCTGAGGAACTAAAGCGAACTAAAGATAGATTAGAAAAACTTGAGAGTCAAAACGGGAAACGAGAGATGAGCCCGGAAAGAACGAAACAAAAGAGTATCAAAGAAACAACGAGCTTAAGCTCAGGGGGATCAGTGCTAGTCGACAAAGTACACGAACCATTGGACGCACTGATGAGAGCTTACGAAGCTAGGTTAAAGAACAACCAAACACAAGAACAGAGGTGGATGACATACCCAAACGCAGAATTGGAAAAGCAGAGACTTGAAATATGCTAGAGAATGATCGAGACTGCACAAGCCTTATTAGAACCACCAAGAGAAACAATGAATTGTGGAACGGAAAACCCAATTCAGCAAGAGACTATCATTTCACGGGTAGCTGAAAAGACTCCCAGTGCACAAAAGCCTGAAAATACACACAAGGATGACCACATAGTATTGAACACAACCGATCAGGAGATAGAGAGTTTTCATCCAGTCATACAGAGGTCTTACGGAAGAGATGAGGATTACAATGAATTTTGGAAACAAGTGAGAGAGGCAAACTTTGCAAATGAGCTAAGTTGCCAAGCTAATCAGACAAATTGGGAAAAGGACATCAGGAATCCTCCCATAGTGGAATTTGAGGCAGGATCTCAAGTGGACTTGGATCTGCAATCTTACTAGGGAGATGGGGGCTCTGTTAGAACAATGGAGAGCAAACCTCACTCACTGAATACCTTACCTTCATACTTAGGAGAGTATGAAGCAAAATCCGAGATTAGAGCACTTCCCTCACGAAGAATTCATCAGAAAAAGTCATGGACTCGCAAGGATTGATAGAGATCTTGTCAACACCAGTGACATGCACTATCACTCTAGCTGAGCTTTTGAGGCTAAGACCACATATGTGGACCACTGTAGGAAAATGCTTGGAGAAATTTGGGATAAAAGACCCAACATCGAGACTGCAAGAGGGTATACAAGAGCTGAGCAAACCACAAAAGAACGCTAAGCCTGTACCCTTAAACAAGGTCGGAGAGTATTGCGAAGGTGAAGAGGGGAATACAACCTTACCAGTTGAATTCCAAGGAGTGAACACGATGGCAATACTAGACAGCGGAGCTGGGGTAGCCATTGCTACAAAAGAAATCTGGAAAAAATGGGGGAAACCAGCAATAAGGAAGACTAGGTTGAAACTCCAATTAGCAGATGGACACATGGAGAAACCTATGGGGTTATTAGAGAAAGTCGTAGTGACTTCTTGCGGCATTGAATACGAACATACTTTTGCTATTGTCGATTTTGGCAAGGAGAATAACTATGATATCATACTGGGAAGACCATTCATGAGACAGTTGAAAATGGTCCAGGATTGGGGCTACGATCACATATACCTGAGAAATATGGAAACCACTACACGTGTGAACCTGAAAGACCATAGCTACAAAGATGTGAACCGAACACCGGTAGAGGAGTTCGATTCAGCTACTTTGGCAGGATCTGAATTTCCAGCTTGGTTAGGTAAGCCCAAGGAGTTATGGATGTGTGGAGCCTCGAAATGTGGAAGTCTGAGGCGAGAAGAATATGTTTTAGAAAGGGCTATCGAAGACGAAGCTTATATAGGAGAACCCTTTCCAGAGGACACGCTTGAACCATTAGAATGGAAACACATTCTAGCAACCCTAGATGTTTGTGCAATCCCGGATGGTCCCACAACAAAATTTTGCGACAAGGACGGGTACGACGTGCTTCCGTACTTCATGCTGAGAACTATACTAGAAAAAGAAACTGAAAAGAACGATACACTGGAAAAGGAAGATGAAGAAGAGGTGTTTCACGACATTCCCGATCATCTAGAGTGGGGAAATGAAGCAGACAACGAGTCAACGGACAATTCAAGCGGAAACGAAGAAACTATAACGGATGTCCAATTTTATGATTTTCCGAACCAAACTAAACAACGCCAGAAACGCTATAGAGCAAAGAGAAAAACAAAAGGGGTTAGAACCAATCCGATGCCTAAAATAAGAGGAAAAAATCAATTCCTAATGCTAGTAAAGGCAGAAGATTGTGTTAAGGACAAGATTTCTGGAAGAATGAGAGGCAATGAGAAAAAGAGCTTACGAAAAGACAAAAGAAGCTCAAGAAATCAAGTTCAAAGGAATGAAACGAAAACTGAAACAGAAAGATCAGAAAAGAACAAGCGCAACAGAGAACACACAGAGTCCAAGTTAGAACGTAGAAACAAGTACAGAGAACTCAAGAAAACTCTGAAAGAAGTTTGGACGACAGAAATTGAGAGTGGAGAGGACGAAAACGCCAAAATCAAGGAAAACATGGATGTTCCCTCTCACTACAGGAAATTCACAATTGAGGATAGGAAGGTGGTATTAACCCAACCTATTCGAGAGAGAAAGGAGAACGAATCTTATGACGGACCGGAGGATGCAAAAAAAGTTGATTTAGCAGCTCCAGGTGAGACACCTAGACCGGTGTACATAGCCACAGATTTGTCTCTAGGCGAGGAAGAGAGACTTTTGAGTCTTCTCAGAGAGTACAGGGATGTGTTTGCATGGTCTTATAAGGACTTAAAGGGAGTTGACCCATCGATATGCCAACACACAATCCCACTAAAACAAGACGCAAAGCCTAGCAGACAGAGACCATACACATATAATGATACGTTTGCTAAGCGAATCAAAGAAGAGATAGATAAGCTAATGGAAGCTGAATTCATATACGGGATTGAACACACCGATTGGGTATCTCCGATTGTGGTGGTACCCAAGAAGAACGGAAAACTCCGAGTGTGTGTCAACTTAAAGAAAGTGAATGCTGCAACAATCCGGGACAATTATCCCCTGCCGATAATTGATCATGTTCTAGAGCGTGTATCAGGGAAAACAGCATACTCCTTTCTTGATGGTTTTTCAGGATATAACCAGCTAGCCATAGCACTGGAAGATCAACATAAAACAGCTTTTGCAACGGAGTGGAAAATTTATGCTTATCGGGTTATGCCTTTTGGTCTAACCAATGCTCCCGCAACCTTCCAGAGGCTGATGACGCATGCTTTCAAAGAATACTTAAAGTTGTTTCTAGAAATATACATGGATGACTTATGTGTACATTCTCTTCTGGGAGATGAGCATCTAGAACACCTAAGAAAAGTATTTGAGAAATGTAGGACATATCGCATTTGTCTCAATCCTGAGAAATGTGTGTTTATGGTCCGACAGGGCAAAATTCTGGGACATATTGTCTCAAAAAACAGAATATCCACGGATTTAGAGAAGATAAAAGTTATAGTGGATATGCCTAGACAAACCAATGCGAAACAAGTACAGAGCTTTATGGGACATTGCGGATATTATAGACGATTCATTTACATGTACGCTATAATAGGCCAACCACTTTACAGGCTAATAGTGAACTTTGAATGGACAGAGGAGTGTGAGGAATCATTCAAGAAATTGAAAGAGGCACTCATTACTGCTCCAGTCTTGAAATCACCAGATTGGGAGAAGATATTCCATGTGCATATAGATGCTTCGGCATATGCAATAGGATGCATTCTGGCTCAGCCAGAAGAAGGAAACATGGATTTTCCTATCTGTTACGCCAGTCGACAGCTCAACAATGCAGAGAAGAATTACACCACAACAGAGCGAGAAGGATTAGGAATGATATATGCTGTGAAGAAATTTTGGCATTATCTTCTAGCCAACAAGTTTGTGTTTTTTACGGATCACCAAGCCTTGCTCTACCTAGTGAATAAACCATGCAATACCGCGAGAATAGTGAGATGGTTCATTATCTTACTGGAATTCGACTTCACGGTAGTAGTAAAGAAAGGAAAAACACATCTTAGAGCTGATCATCTTTCGCGATTGACGAATGGAGAAGACCCTATAGGAGTAGATGACGACATGCCAGACGCGTACTTGTTCAACATAGAAATGATACCGAAGTGGTCTCAAAATGTCGTTAGCCTATTAACCTATGGAGGAGAGTTTGATAGAAGAGAATACAACCAGAAACATATTGCTATTCAGCAATCCAAGAATCTTCAATTGGTTGCAGGAAGGTTGTATCAATTAGGAAATGATCATGTTTTAAGACTATGCATCAATCCTGAGGAATATAACATATATCTGCGCGAAGCACATGTTCAGGAATGTGCATTTCATTGTTCAAGAAGGAACACATATAGGAATTTGTTACAATTGGGAGCCTATTGGCCAGGAATGAAAGAAAGCGTACATGAATATGTCACTGTATGTATTGTATGTTCATCAAAACCGCCAGCAGAGTATTCGACATTATATCAGATAATGATAGCTCCGGAATGGAGTCAGTATATTGTTGAATATCTCACAAATAGAACTTTCCCAGAAGGAACGTCAAAAGCTCGTCAGAAATCTGTAGAGACAGAAGCTAGAGATTACGCTTTAATAGGAGATCAACTCTATAAGAGAGGTAAAGACAACCAGCTTAGGATTTGCGCATCAGAGTCTGAGTATGTGATAATCCTGGAGCAAGCTCATGGAGGAGTAGGTGGAGGCCATTTCTCAGGTGATAAGACAACAAAACTTGTCTTAGCCGCAGGAATATGGTGGCCAACATTACATATGGACGCTGAGGAATACGTTAAACGGTGTGATGACTGTCAGCGGACCAAAGTACCACTTAAAAGAGATGATATGCCGCTTAGACCAATGATGGGGGCAAGAGCTTTTGCAAAATGGGGGATTGATTATGTCGGACCCATTTCACCTCCTGCATATAAGACTCATGCACAATACATCGTTGTGGCTACAGACTATCTAACAAAGTGGGTCGAAGCAAAGGCAACTCAAAAAGCAGATGCCAGGACCACGGCACAATTTCTATATGAATACGTCTTTGTACGATATGGATTGCCAATAGAAATTGTGAGTGATCGAGGCACACATTTTATAAATGAAGTGATAGAGATCCTTCTAGATGAATTCATGGTAATCCATAGGAAATCAGCCCCGTATCATCCACAAGCAAACGGACAAGCTGAAGCAACAAACAAAACCATATGCACGGTCCTTACGAAGATTGTATCTGAGTCGAGAACTGACTGGGACGAGAAGTTGCATTCAACATTATGGGCATATAGGGTAGCATATAAAACATCAATAGGAACGACCCCATATAACATGGTTTTTGGGCTAAATGCTATCTTACCAATAGAATTCTTGATTTCAACCTTAAGGGTGGCTAAGGATCTAGAGTGGACAAGGCACGAGCTTTCTGATAGAATAGATGACCTGGAAAAGCTAGAGGAGCTTTGCCTAAAAGCAGTAGCTTCTATCTACGCTCAAAAAAGGCGACAAAAGGAATTTTTTGATAAGCATGTGCGGACTAAAGAGTTTAAGGTTGGGGACTATGTCCTAGTTTACACTCTGAAACAGCATGCTAAGAAGCTTAAAAAGCGAGGGATGGGACCTCTGGTGATTAAAGATCTATCACCAAGTGGAGCCGTCAAGCTTACTACATTAGACGGAGAAGAAATGCCCAATTGGATTAGTGGATGCAGAGTGAAAAAGTATCTTTTGCCGCTAACCCAAGACATGCTTCTCAAAATACATCAAGAAAAGCTGCGTGTCCAAAAAAAGAAAAAGATTGTGGAGGAAGCGCAAGCCAAGGCGAAGGAAAGAATGGAGAAAAGAAGACTACTATGTCAGAAATAGCTCAATGAAGGAGCACTACAAATAAACGCAGTCAGTATAACAGAAATGGATAATGACAAAGAAGAACCCATCATTGAATGCAAAGTAAGAACCAACCAAATCAAAGCCAGAGCACTATTGGATTCAGGAGCTCAAACTAACCTACTTTCACTCAGTTTGTATAGACAATTGACAAATGACACTAAATTACAAACTGCCAAGCAAGAGTTAAAGAGTTACTCTGAGAATTCAATCAAAACTGTCGGATGCACAGTTTTACATATACAGATTAATCAGTATGTGTATCCTCATATGTTTAACGTGGTTGAAGACCAAGCTACACAACATCCATTATTGCTAGGACAACCATGGCAGAAGAAATACAATGCAATGATTGACTGGAGTTCTAAATCAGTGCTTATCAAATACGAAGGTGAAAGTCAATCAGTTAAGTTCACCAAAGGAGAAGAGCCAACTCCAAAGGAGGAATCCAAAGACAAAGGTAAACAACAACCAGAGAAAAAGAAGAAGCAATGGCAACCAAAAGTTTCTATACAACCGGATTGCTCTTCGACGAGGAATTCTCAACAGTGGATAAGGAAGACAAGCAATAATATAACAGCTCAACCTTGGAAAAAAACGGAGTCAAAGTTGGTATGGAGACCAAAAAAGGTTGTGCCAGAGAACACAAAGGTGGAAAACAGAGTCTTCAATACCAGACAACAGAGTGATTCCAGACAATCAAGGACAGTGAAACAGATCTGGATTCCAAAGAAGTTCATGATGGCACAAAGCTATAGCAAGCAAATTTGGATCCCAAAGATTTGTAAACAGGAACTCCCTTCAGTACAATCAACGGAAACTCCTAGGTATTTCAAGTCGAGGAAATCAACACAAAGAACACTCTGGTTTGGGTCGCAAAGAGTTTGTGGCAAGCACAAGCGAAGCGGAAGAAGATTTGGATTGTGAAAAAGAACAACAAAGTAAAGAAGAATCCATCTACTGATTCTACTACGGAAGTGCCAAAACCAACCCAAAACCCGACCACCAATCCTTCAATCAAACAAAGAGCAGCTTTATTGGAAAGACTATTGTATCATCACTCTGCAATTGCATTGGGAACTTATGACCAAAACAACTACAATGCTTTGCCCACAGACACTTCATAGTCGTCCGGGAGGACTCAGACTAGGAGGGGGGGAGGTATACAGGTATACAGGAGTTACAAAGCAGCTACAAGCGACAAAAAACAAAGAAAAACAAAAAATTATATTACAAGGGCAGTGTCTTACATGATTTTGCAATTTTTATGTTTGATTGCAGATATTGATAATATTTATGTCCTTATATACCTTGTTTTGCAACAAGAAGAGATCAAATGATGAATTTGGGTCTCTAGACGTGTAAATATCACTAAATAAGAGTGTTTTTGGAGCTAAAAAGTGGAAAAAAGTGGTAATCCAAGTCCAAAAATCACAAATAAGTGTATATTCATATACACAGGGTTACCAGCTATTTATTGTGTATGTTTGGAATTTTTTGGCTTCAATTTGCTATTTTCCTTTATTTTTTATGATTTTCTTAATAAAAGTAAAAGAAAAATAAAAAAGCAGGTGAAACGAGATCAGAAAAAAGAAAAGAATAGATGGTGATGATCCTAATGACAAGGGCAACCCATGGTAAAAATTGAGTACAATTCGGGAAAAGTTGCGGAAAGCCCGAAATGACAGAATTTTGGCAAAGTGGACAGATTTCTCGGAAACAGGTCAAACGGAGTCCAAATTGAGAAATTTCAAATCCTAAAGTGAATTTCACGACGAGATAGGAGCACATGTCAAATTTGGTAACAAGTGATCCGGGAAGTCCGAAGTTAAGTATTTTTCACATCACTTTCAAGCTCATTTCCACTATTACCTTCTTGGAGAGAGCAAAGAGCACACAGGAGCATCCAACCTTCTACAGCCTTCTACGACTGCTACGAGAGCTCAGAGGACACCAGACATGAGAGGTAGACTCGTTGCCATAAGCTTTTGATGCTTATCATTAACTTTTGTCGCGAAAACTGACCAAAACCAAGAAACAAGAGCAGACGGGGAATGGGGAAGAAAGCTAGGTAGTGGCATAACCGCCTAACCAAACCTTGCAAGAACTTATAGGTGGGTTACCCTAGTATAGAAGATGGGTTTCTAACACTCAAAGCTCGAGAAAGAACGACTGGAAAAACCCTAGGTCAACAGAGCCTGCAAGAGGCAGACAGGAAAAAATTGTCGAAATGACACGAAACTTCACAGGAAGCTTAACAACATCGAGGGCAATGCAACCATGGAGTATCTCCAGGTTTGGACCACCAAAAGTAGGTCGGAACAACCGATTCGGCTGCGGACACACAAAGTGTCATTTTGGCATAACGACTGAAATTGACGACCGAATGAAATGAAACTTCACAAGCAGCTTCAAATATACATGGATGACTTATGTTTGCAAGCAAAACCCAAAAGAAAGCTGATTCACTTACCGATGGTGAAAAAGACGCTTTCGGGCAACCAAATGGAGAAAGATGGAGAACGGGGAGCCAAAGTCAAGTTCAACCAAATAGATGGCTTCACAACATATCCAATGAGCTGGAAATGCAACTCTCGAGAAGAAAAGTGGAAGAAATTCAACTCCAAGGCAAAAAGACGACTTCGAAGACTGAAATGCCTATAAGGGGGCTTTTTAGCTAAACTGATGACTTTTTAAGTTGGAAACTAGTTAGCAGGGCTTAGGGCACTAGCACAAAGCATTCTTTGCACAAAAAGACCAACATTTCAAGAAAAGACATCATACGCGTATGATGTCTCACAGCATGAATTTCACATCCATTTCAACATTCGAGTGCATAGCCTCATTCCACATGTTAATCACATCCTATGAACCAAGTATCATGGGAATTGGAGTTAGAAAACCCAAGGAAAACCAAAAAGACACAAAGTAGGCCATAAAATTGATTTTTGGTCCTAATTTTGTCAAAATAACTCCAAACTCATTGAAACTTTGTAGGATTGTTGATTAACACATCTACAAGCTATCTGGAACCAAAAAGCACCATTTTGACACAAAAGACATCATACGCGTATGATGTCTATTTGCACTTACAGAGCCAAAACTGCTCATTTGTCATCATACATCCATTATATATATCTAATACATGCTACATACGAAATTGGGAACCATTTGGTCAAGAGGATCACCCCATTAGCCCAATTGAGGAAAATCCTTCACCTAAAGCCTATTTTTGGCCCAAATCCAACATACTCAAGTCCAAACCAAGATTTGAGTAGATATAGTCCTTCACTAGTACATGGGGAGTCCACAGAACCAACCCCATGCAAAATTGATGAAAAAGACACCATACGCGTATGATGTCTCCAGAGCCATTTTTAGCCCTAAATCTATCCAAACTTCATAAATCCACTTAATAAGCCTATCTAAAGCCAAATCCAAGCTTATAGAGAAATTTGGTCCAAAAATACACTAAAAGACATCATACGCGTATTATGTCTCACTATGTGATTTTGGCACCTCAGGGCTTCAACCACCAAACAGAAGTGATCTACATGCCATTTGAAAGTGAACCACCAAGTTTTATCCAATTTGGATCATAAAATCCAATTCCCTTTCAAAATTTTGCCAAGAGCCAGAACTGGACTAAATTGGCCAAAACTTGACCAAATGGGATCCAAACTCAAATCCAAGCATATGATACTCATATATACACTGTCAGCTACAAGCACAACCAATATGAAGTCATTTTGACACAAAAGACATCATACGCGTATGATGTCTCCAACATGATTTTGAGCCCATTTTGCATATTTTTTCACCTACCTTGCATCCATAGGCCCTGAATAGCTCATGTTTCAATTTTCAAGTCATTTGGATAGTTAAAAGATTCATTTCGGCTTTCAGTACTAAAAAGACGCTAACTTCTGAAATTGGAGTTACAGGATCCATGGATTCCGCCAAGTCATCGGCAACGAAGAGAAAAAGACCGACAATCAAAGATGCTCTTGCAGAAGCGGAACCCTTTGACATTCCATAAGAAACCCTCAAGCCAACAAAAACTTGGGTGGAGAAAGCAGTATTGGAGAAAGAGGGAATAAAGATCTACTAGGGGACTTTCAGAGATCCTCAAGGGCAAGCGGTGGATGTACCGATGATCCCACAGGAATTGGTAGATTATAACAGGTCAGAAGACATCAGCAGGTACCTGGAAAGGGCAGACTTGCACAGTTTCTTCGCCTCGAGACCATCAGGTGTGGATACAAGAAGAGTGTACGAGTTGGCAACATCCATTCAAAAGGATGGAAAAGCCACATTGACAGCCATGGATGGAGAGAAAGTAGAAGTACAGATCACTCCACAGCTCATTGCAGACGCATTGAAGCTGCACAACAAAGGGATCTCTGTCAGGGAAAGAAGGGAGGCCATAGAGGTCTATGGGCCCAAGAAACAGAATGCAACCTATGGAGATATGGCAGACCCAAGAGCGGCAACCCTTTGCCGACTGTACAACCAGTTTCTCCATGTTTGCAGTAAAAGACCGCAAAAGTATACGACACCACCCCATGCCATTGCGACCACCATCACATGGGCATTAAAGAGCAATATGCCAAAAGAGGTGAATTACGCTCAACACATCCACGAGCAAGTAATTGCCATGCGCAACGAGAAGCCAAAGTACATAGGAGGAGCGGAAATTCTGACAAGAATAGCTTATGAAGCTATTGGAGCTAGAGATCAGTGGCCAAAGGTTCCCACCCAGAATGAGTGGCTTAGAGAGGCCGACCAGGAGGAAGAACAACCCGAAATATCCAAGAGGGCATCCACAAGAGCACGCCGGAAACTAGAAATAGTTTCAGAACCTGAAGAGGATGTGGACGAGCCGCTTAAGAAGAAAGTAAAGAAGAAGGTTGCTCCCAAGCAAACCAAAAGTTAGAAAGCGGCAAGAATGGAAAGACTAGTGGAACAGTTTAGAGCGGAAAGAGCTCTAAAGGGTGACTTTGAAGAAAAGTGGGTGCCAGACCCCACTAAAGTCGGAACTAGCTCAGCCAGGCCACATATTGATCAATACGATCAATATATTAAAGCTTATGAGGAGTCAGAGGCTATTCTGGAGCAGCAACCTATCGAGCCATACACTGAAGAGGAGGTACAGCAATTAAAAGCTGAGCTGAAAAAAGACGACAAGGGGAAAAGGAAAGTAGATGAGTCTACTAAGCCTCAAGAGATAGACGGGCAAGCCGACAAAGGGAAAGCCAAGGAAATTGAGGACAAACATCCCTCTTTTGCTGATGTACCAAGCCCGAAGAAGACGGAAAAAATTGTGGAAGAGACCACAGTAGAGGTGGACACAGATGTTATGGAAAAGCCAGAAGCTGAGACCAAAGAAAAGAAGATAGATCCAGTTTAGCAAAAGAGAAATGATTATGAGGATCTGGTAGCGATAGGATACACTGAAGAAGAGGCCCTTGAGTCAGTTTATGGGATCACCCTACAAAAACAAGATGAACGGAGAGGGACGGAGGAAAAAACAAAGAGTACAAAAGAAAGTGAAGAGAAATTGGACGAACCGAAAGCACTAGAAGAGCCAAAGCCAGTGGAGGTGGTGGCAGAAAGAGCTTTAGAGTTGACACATGATGATGAAAAAGACATGCACATGGTGCATGAACTGCTCAGCAAGATAAAAGAAAGATCCAAGGCAAAGGAAGTAGAGATGGAGACAGCCAAACAAAGGGAAGTGGAGTTGCAGAGGAAATTAGAGAATGCTACGACTGAATCTGAAAGTCATAAAGCATCACTCTATGACGCAGAAAACGAGAGAGACGGCTTGATACTCCAGCTAGCCGAGGCTTCAAGAGAGGTAAGAAGTGCACAGGAAGCAAGGGAGCGGATAGAGGATGAGTTGGAGGCGGCCAAGGATGAGCTCATTGAGCTAAGGGAGAGAGTCGATCTCCAAGAAAGAACAATCACTAGACTCAGGACTACCCCTAGAGCTAGCAGAGCAGGAACCGAACAAGAGGGAGCTATCATACCAGCTTTGGAAGACCAGGTCCGAAGCTTACAAAGAGAGCTGAGATTAGAGCAAGTGCAAAGGTTGCACATTGCGGAGGGATCATTGGCCGCAGAGGAGAGGCTCACATTAGAAAATCAAACACTACGGACAGAGAATGAGGCCCTCCGCAAACAGCTCCAAGATCTACAAGAGCAACAAAGCAGAGAGACAGAGACACCACACGAAGAATCAGGTGGAGCAGCCATAGAGCTACCAGAAACTGGGGAGGCAACCACAATTGAAGATCCAGCCCCAGCTCAAGAGGTGGCCTCGACTTCAAGAATCACTGAAGAAGAAGAACAAAGGCTCCATGACCAAATAGAAAAGTCAGCATAGGAGAGTGCCAAGGCGGAAATGGAATGGGAGAGGAGACTCCTAATCTCCATTAGACTTTAGGGACTTGACACAAAAGTGCGCCATGAACAGTGGATGCAACCCAGCCTGCCTTTCCCTTTGATGAAATTTGAAGTGCTAAAGACGAAAAAGAGAATAGAGGAGGAGCAGTATGTCGCTCTTTACGAAGGCGACATCACAAAGGAGGAACAATCAAAGAAGATAGTAGATTCACAACCTAGATGGAGGAAAGGTTGGTTGAACAAATACCCAACCTACCTCATCTACTTGGTGGAGGCACCAAAGGATATTCGGGAGGATGCAACCTTCTGCCCGGTGCCAAGAGTCGGAAACTGGAAAGAGCATGGAAGGATTGCAAGAAAGAAGCCAAATTGGCTTAATTATCCCAGGATGCCAGGACCAAAGGCAGGAGAGAGAATAGGTAAAGCCTACATGGTGAAAACCCTAATGGGAAACATCAATCTCTTTACTGGCTCTCTTGACCTTTCATGTCAGATGCTCAAGAAAATCTGCAGGATTCTCTTAGCTTGCATTGAAGTGTTCGCGCCAGATAAAGCCACAACCTCGAGTCTACTATTGACGGCCGACACAGTGACTGATATGATGTACGATCTTTCATTGTAGCCTTCTCCAAAAGTGTTACACCTCCTATACCAAAGGATTATGTTTTTTCCTAGCTTCCACATGCAAACATTCGAAGAAGCTTTCTACACAAGCTTTTTCACCCACGAAAGCAAAATATTCGGCCCAACCTTGACCATCGGCAACCTACGATACGAATCACATTTGCAGATGCTCAAGACGACAAGACTTTATTGACCAAGCATAAAAGTCATGTCAGGGACGACATGAACGCGGAGGGGGGGAGTGTTGAGCCAGCAGAGGATCACACCCACATTTTTGCTCACACTCATCATTTTGTAACCATTGATTGTAATAAATGTCTTTTCGACATTGATTTTGATTTGAGCCATTCATTAAGTAATGGGACTCAATTGAGTTTCCAGCTTGTAATCGCGAAGTAATTTCACTTGCTGATGTAATTAGTTAGAGATGTTCTCACCTCCAAGGGTGAGGTGTATAAGCCAAAGTTTTTGTAACCTAAAGAGATTCAGATTATTAATCAAAGTGAGTTTTTGAGCGTCGTGACTGTCTCTAAGAGAGAGTGAGAGAGAGAGAGTCTTATCTACTTGCTACGTGAGCTACGGAGCCGCCATTGGAGAAGGGACACCGCCATTGTGTTAGCAACGGCTAGAGCTACGCACAGATACCAAGAGTGCGCGCTATCGGCTTCTATGTGTGGTAAGTTCCTATGAGCTTCGGTGTGAGTTTTCTTCCAACTTGTGTGTCGGAATGGAGCGTGCAGCATATCTATAGAACCACAACAAGTAGAGCTACACATTGGTACCATCGGGGTCAAGTTTCAATCACCTGTATTTTTCGGCCTGTCTTCATACGCGTTTACCGCACGGAGTGGTTATAGGTTGATTTTGCAGTTCAAGTCTTTAGGGTGTTGTTCTTACTTAGTGAATAGACTTCCCCTTGAGTTTGAGATCGATTCAATGATCCTAGATCCTGTTTCGTATAGCATTTGTTCATAGTACGGATTTCAGTCACTTGCGTATTTTAGAACTTAGATTTGATTTCCTTAGTAGTGATTGTCGTTAGAAGGTCGAGTAGGTGATTTGACACCCACCTAGTTGTTTCCATGTGCCTGCGGGTCAAGCTCCGTCCTCGTCTGACAAATTCTGTTGTTGGTTGAGTTCTCGCTATTTAGCTTCCGCTAGCGGCGTAACCTCCTTAACAAAAGCTTCTTTTGAAAAGCACAAAAGAGCCTTAACATGCAAAGAAAATGATTGGATCCTACTTAAGTTTCCTAAGGCTCAATTAAGGCAAACGACGGGCAAAAATCCTACGGGCCATCAAAAATATTATGCTAAGCTAGCAAAAAGATACTATGGTCCTTTCCAAATCTTGAGGCCCATCAATGAGATTGCTTACCAGCTCAAGTTGCACAACCATTGGCTCATACACAATGCCTTTCATGTGAGCCTACTTAAGCTCTACAAAGGAGAGCCACCAAGTGAACCAATTATCGAAGACCCTCCCGAAGTTGAAGACCAAGAAGAGGTTCTACAACCCAAAGCTATCCTTTGGCATGAAGACAAGGTACTACGGCATGGTAAGATTATCCAATGATATCTTATTAAGCTCAAAACTTAACCTTTTGAAGATGCTAGATGGATGCAAGGAATACAGCTTAAGGATAGTATGAACCTTGTAGATGCTTATGATGCTATATTAGAGTAAGAAAATGTACAATTTTTTTTCAAATGACCCATGTTTTTGTCTAATAAGACTAGTTCTTTTTTTAATTGTGCAAAAATTTAAATAGTATTCATGCTTAGACTCATGTTTGTGATGACGACATCTCTCAAACACCAAGTAGAATTTGTCACTCTATTTTGGGATAATGAAATGGATTAAAGCGCACACATGGCTACGGCAACTATGTCTCCCAAGCACCAAATGGATTAGTCATCCATCTTGGAAAGATGTCATAGGGTAAAAAGGGATCCTCTATTTGCTAAGTAAGATTGACTAATGACCAAGGCTTTATCTCCTCTACCTCATAGTCAAGGATGACTATGATTTCAAGAGAGAGGTAATGTCATAAAATCTAATATCTAACCAACCCAAATGATTTTCTCATATTAAGAGAAGAAACGGGAACAAGGGTTAAGATATAGACATGTGCTTATAGATCTATCTCAACACGGGGCCAATGGTAAAGGGACCCAAATGAGAAATGGTCTATCAAAGGGCAAGGCTAACCAATGAATCATAAGACCTTAGGGTTAGCTTCATTGAAGACCTCCATTAATTAGTGTAAAAGTCCTTTGACCTTAGGTAAGCTAGGGATGAGCTTGAGGTGGAAACCCGGCCCAAGCTTAAGGTACTTGAGGTGCTTGTCGTGCTTGATGAGTGAGGTGCTTGAGGTGCTTGATTACTGAGGTGCTTGAGATGCTTGAGGTGCTTGATGATTGAGATGCTTGAGGTGATTGTCATGCTTGAGATGCTAGGGATGTACTTGAGGTGAGAACCCAGCCTAAGTTTAAAGTGCTTAAGGGCCAAGCTTGTGGTGGGAACTGGGCCTAACCTTGAGGGGCTTGAGGTGTCAAAAAGTCAAGATCCAATCCCTACAAGGAGGGGGCAAGACCTACAAGAGGGGGGATGATAGAGAACACCCACACACTCACACAAGGCATGCTTGGTACAAAGAAAGCAAAAGGGACACTTGTCAAGTTCCTCCTCATGTTTCCCTCATGGTGTGCCTGAAGCCTATTGGTTGGCCACCCAAGGGGTCCAATGATCATTTAGGAGATTACTTGATTGATTTTTCATTTATCAAGTCCTCTCTCTCAAAGGGGAAAGGAGAAAACTTCTCCCAAGGATACCCTTGTTACTTGGTAAGACTCCCGCTTATGATTGGCTAGGCTTGGAGGGGTCCAATAAGCTTCAAGCATGAGCTACAAGGGGGGGTTGGCCAAAGAAAGCTAGGGGTTTTCTTGAGGGGTATACTCTCCCACACACACTCTCATTGTGTGAAGTGAAAAGTGCAAGAGTTACCTCTCCTTCTCCAAGAAAGTAGAGGTTGAGAGCCTACACCAACACTCTTGCTATGGAGTGCAAATCCAACCAAGAGCCATGCTTCAATGCTTAAGCTTTCCATTTTCTTCATCTTTATTACTGTGCTATTATGTATGCTAGCAAGAAGAGTGATGATAAGTGAGGAACTAATTCTTTCTCCCTACTAGCTCTCTCCACCTTTGAAGGTGTTTGAGGTCCTAGGACTGAGTCTTGGGATTGTTAAAGCTTTACTCAAAATTTATGTTATGCTTGTGATGCATGAAGCTTTCCATCTTCATTGCATCACCTAGGTCAAAGGGAACACAAAGATTGTATTGTAGCAAGTCTCTCTTAATGGGAGAAATCATAATACAAATGTCTATTGGAGGGGGGACCGGATCCACATAAATTCGGTCCTCAATTGTTGTCATGTTCTCTAAATTCTCTCTCTTGCAAAAGTATTGTTCATTCCAAGTTAACTAAGTGCTATGTCTATATTGTTATCTTTAATTATGTTCAAACGCTACGCTCACAAAGTAATTTCTCAAAAGTACTCTCATTAATTTTTGCCACTTAAAGTTAATAGGCCAATTCCATTACACTTTTTAATTTGTTGTTTCCTTCTAATTATAGCTCATAAATAACCACATTCCTAACAACTAACCACACGACGTTATTTCAAGTTTCTTAGACTACCATACTAATATGACATAGAGAGCATAAAAAGCACTCTCTTTAACCATAGGGCGTTGGAGGTCATAATTATCTAAATAGTATGCATGATTGAATGGTGACTAATCAAAGTAGCTACTTTTGAAACTAACCTTATTCTCCATGAAGGGAAACTATAAGTGTTTCAAAAGAAATGCTCTTACTTTGCATAAATTATGTGTCCAAAAGTTTTAGTGACATACTAAGTTAATATCTAAATTTCAAAAGAAGTTGAGGTTTGAAGGGTAAGTTTATAACAACCAAAGAAGTTTTTCTTGAGAAAGAAGATTCATTTCCAAATAAGGTCATTCTCTCCCTTCCCTCTTGACAATTGAAAAGTTCAGAACTCTTTAAGCCTCACCTACCTGTGTGATTAATCCTCTCCATGGAAGCAAGAGATAAGCCTAAACCCTGTCTTGAGAAGAATTTTTTGATCATTTGTACTTCATTGCATGTGAAACTCTCACTACACTAACATGTACACTCTTAGGAATGTCACATTTTCACTCTTACACTACCATTCAATCATCCACTCTTACATAATCACTCTAAAGAAGTTTATGATTGTAAGCTAGAGCAAAGGTCATTCTAAAGAGCATATGCATTTTTCTTTTCAAGTTTGTATTCCTTCAAAATTTTTTAGAAAATGTGATTTATGGAGAGAGTAAGGGGATAGCTTCTCGTATGTCGTGATTGTGTTTCTTGAACAAAGAACTCCCACTGCTTCCATAGAGATTCCCCATGGATGACAAATGATACAAAGGGACCAAAATGGGATTCGTCAAAGTCGAGGTTAATTTGAAACTTCCGTCGAGACAAAACCTTAAACTCCAAAGAGAATTTTTGTATTTCTTAAGGTCTTATTTGAGTAAACATTAAAAGTAAATAGGAACTAAGTGATTATAACTCAAATGAACGTAATATAAATTTCAACTAGGAGTAAAAAACTTTATCGAGAAGATTTGACGTGAATAGCCCTAGCATAACATAGAAGTGTGAACTTTGTCTAACATGTTTTGGAGAAGTCGGTGCAGGTGTTTACCTGTTGTATGGAATGGGGGATGGTCCTTTTTATTGTTAACTGTTGGTATATGTTTTGAGCTCAAGCTCATTCACTGCTCTAGAAATGGGATTGAATGGGAGTGAGTCTCGGTCGGGTGATAGGGACCAACAGATGCGTCTAGAAATTGGCCTAGTTCAGGTAGGCCTAACTACGACGAGAAAATGAAGGAAGAAAAAATGGATCCATGAAAGGATCAGGATAAGGGAGGAGGATGTGATTTAATTAAGAAATTCTTCTAATTGTTTAATAAAAAGGAACCTTGAAAAGGTTAGGAGCCTAAATAGGCTATTTCGCAATTTTCCTTATCAGCCAGACCTTTGCTTTGCTTCTCGGATTATTGATTTAATAAGAATCTAGAGTAGATTATTTTTGTAAGCCTTTCCCACACAATATAAAGAAAAATAAGAATTGAAAATAGTGTCAAGGTGTCACCTCCACATGTGGCAAAGGAGACAGGATACCCAAGTCCTGGGACAAGGATAGAGATATGCCTGGAGAACTATATGTGATTGCTTGAAATATAACTAGATAATTTTACTTTAATACTAGAGGAAAAAGTAAGTAAAATATTCTATAAAGGAAAAAGGTGGGAACAACCTGATAAATGCACATTTGCAAGGGTATGCCGTTGTTTGCATGTTGCTTTCAAATTCTTGAAATGTATTCTTGGTTCGACATGTTTGGAATAGTGTTTTCTAGTATCATAGTACTACCTTGAAAGGGTGCATTTACCAAACGGCTTGGGGTGAGGGGGGATTCTGGAGGATGTATTGTTGGCCAAAAAGTTGAACCCAATTATATTGTCCATTAAGTTAAGTCAAGAATGGTGGAAAGGGATTCTGACCTATGGAGTGGGAATCTAACTTGGGAATGAGGGATTCATGTAGTTAGTAAATACACTCATCTTAGGGGAACATATTGAAGGTTGTGCTCGGTCATAACCAGAGAAAAAGCATTAGTGACCTTGAACCAAAGATGGCAAGGATTTCACTGACGTGATCACAGTCATGTGATCATGTTAATAATGCAAGTAATGACACATAAAACGACGTGATCACATTGATTGTTAACGTGATCTTGATGGTGACCTGCAAAAACCAATAGAGCCGGTAGGCCCGTTGTGAGGTCCCCAACCCACCGACACCAAAGTGGGATGGGATCCTTGACAAGTCCCTAGGACTAATAAAAATCAAAGTCTCTAACTTAGGAAAAATCCAAGGAATAGACCTTTATCATTAACAATGGCTTGGGTATATAGCCCTAGAAAAAGGCCTAGTCCTGTCTCTTAGCAAAAATGAGACGACATTTTAAAAACTCCAAAAACTATGTTGGCCCTATAGCTTCCACAAGTTGGGCTAAGGTATCCTCCACCAACGCTTTTTTCCCCCTAACAGATGTGAGGGCACAGCCGCTGGTGGACTCTCTTTTCCAAGTGTAGAAGTTTTCTAAACATTTCAAGTGCGCAGGATAGATAGTTACCTCACTAATCAAGTCCACCCATCCATGATTGACAACCTTAGTCAATCCCCACTTACCACCCCCGCACTCACACATGATACTTTGTTATTTTATTACTTTCACATTCTTATCACAATTAAAACAATGATTCCTTTTATCTTTCATAACAATAACTCATTAAAACAACCCGTGAAAGTAGTATTGAAACCATTATTTTGCAAACAAACATCTTTAGGCTTAAGACAAGGTACTGTCAATCTAAAGTATCTCTAACCACTACTGGCTTGTCTCAAGAACACCTATACAGGGTGAAAAAATGGCACCCATTTCTTATTCATAAAAACCGGGGTGGAAAAAGACATCACCCAAAGTCTGAGTGCCCCATATGCCAACCAGTTGCCCATACAACCGGGCAGTTCTCCTAGGATAAAAACGATATCCTAAGTAGTATCCAAAAACATACACATACATGGGATAAAGGCTCCACATACACGGAGGTAAGCGACTCATCCATGGCTGAATCGCCATTTTACTCATCACTTGGGGTAAAAATATTCCAAGGAATCAGAGGTGTCTTGAGACAAGTTGTCTTAAGGATGATCTATCATTCTTTTCTAGGTTACCTAGTCTTAGCCCAAACAATTATTTCCTTATTACAAACAATGCTCATTGGTTTCTTGGAAGTTACGTTCTGTTTTTGACAAATTATTTCTTTTCTGATTCTTACTCACTCCTTACGTATGAAATGCCAACTTATAAAAGAACTTACACTTATTTAAAGACTTAATTGAATAATGGAAAACCCATTTGGGGACTGATCAGCCATCTGCTGTTGTGCTAGTGCCTGAAGACTCTCCTCCATAGACCTACTTGTGAGTTGTATCATCCTCATCGGATTGAGGATTTCCTTGGGTCCTCTTTGGAGCCATAGTGTTAGCCTTATAAAAGGATACTTAATCGACTAGAGAATTAATTGAATAATCTCTCCTATTTTTTACCCAAAAATAGGGATTTTTGGACTAAGTAAATATCTTTGATAAATATCTGGGTGAGATATTTTCTCCTTAACTTTTTGATAGTATTATTATGCTCCCATAATTATCCTATAACCATCAGAGCTATTTTACTAATTTTTCTGTTTAATTTCTCTTTAAAAATACCCTAGTAATGAATTACTTATTTGCTCATGGGGTATTTATCCTAGGTGGATTTTGATGTATTATAACCCTGGTAATTATCTTGCTAACTTATAAATTGCTTTATTAAATTTTCCTTTTAATTTAGAGTGAAACTTAGACAATATTAGCTAAACTAATTATCTGTGCTTAAGTTAATTATTTTGGCTTTTTAATACTTTTTTTCATCTTTGGTAATTTTTATATAGTTATATAAACTAATTTGCTAATTTCCTTTTTCAATGTATAGTCAAAATTAGATAATATTGGCTAAGGTAATTAGCTAAACTAATTATCTATGCTTAAGCTAATTATCTCAATTGCTTAATGCTATTTTCCATCTTTGGTAATTACTATATAACTATATCAACTAACTAGCTAATTTCTCTTCTCAATTTTTAGTCAAAATCAGACAATATTAACCTAATTAATTAGCTAAACTAGTTCTCTATACATGGCCTAATTGTTACAGCTTTCTAACAATGATTTATAGCTCTCATAATTATTGCATATTTATCTAAGTGATTTAGTTAATTTCCCCCATTAATTTATGCTAAAAAAAAAACAATTTTAGTCTAATTAATTAGTTACACTAACTTTCTATGCATAACCTAGTTATCTCGATTTCTTAACAGTAACTTCTAGCTCTAATAATTACTGTATAATTATCTAAGTGATTTAGCTAATTTCCCCCTTCAATTTATGCGCAAAAGAAAAAAAAATTAGCCTAATTAATTAGCTACTCTAATTTTATGTGCATGGACTAATTATCTCAGCTTTGTAACAGTGAATTCTAATTGTGATAATTATTATATAATTATCTAAGTGATTAATCTAATTTCCCCCTTCAATTTATGCTAAAAACGGAGAATTTTAGCCTAATTAATAGTTACAATAAATTTTTATGCATAACCTAGTCGTCCCAGCTTTGTAACAATAATTTCTAGCTTTGATAATTATTGTATAATTATCTAAGTGATTCACCTAATTTTCCCCTTCAATTTATGCTCCAAAATAGAGAATTCTAGCCTAAGTAATTAGTTAAACTAATTTTTTGTGCATGGCCTAATATTCATGACTTTTTAATAGTGATTTCTAGCTCTAGTAATTACTATATAGTTATCTATGTGATTTAGCTAATTTCCTCCTTTAATTTATACTCAAAAGTAGACAACTTTAGCTCAATTAATTAATTGAACTCATTTTCTATGCATGGCCTAATTATTGCAACTTTCTAGCAATGATTTCTACTTGTGATAATTATTGTATAACTATCTAAGTGATTTAGCTAGTTTTCCTCTTCAATTTATTTTAAAAAATCACCAATTTTAGCCTAATTAATTAGTTAAACTAATTTTTTGTGCATGGCCTAATTATCCAGGCTTTCTAACAGTGATTTTTAGCTCTGATAATTACTATCTATTAATGTTACTATATAATTATCTAAGTGATCTAGCTAATTTTCCCCTTCAATCTATGCTAAAAAACAGACAATTTTAGCATAACCAAGCTTTGAAAATTATACTATAATTATTTAGGCTTAAAGACTATTCTTCTTCATAAATCAACCTAAAATTAATCATTTTCAGCTCAATATGTAGTAATAAATTAGTTAGATTAGTAATAAGCTTAAGAAATTAGTGATCAACAGCCTAATGATAATTTAGAGAGTAGTTAATAATAGGGAATGCTGAATCTCTTTAATTAATAGTTTTATTATAAAAATTAATAAAAACTTAAACTAATTACCTCGATTAATTACAAAGAGTTTTGCTCTCTAAGTAATTTTTGAGAGGTGTTCTCTTATATGCAAAAGAAATCTGCCAGGACTCCAAGTCTCAGTTCAATTGTGAAGAGGAGGGGGAGCCTTTTTATAGATTTTTAGGGCTCATAGGCTGTGTTTGGAAGTTCCTTGCACTTCAAGGCAGCCCCCAGCCTCCCCCTAGTGCCACCTGATGTTAAATCTGGCCTGGGCAGGCTCATTACTGCTCCACACTGCCCCCAGATACACCAAAGCAGTCGTGCTATCTTTCTGACCTATTACAAGCTTATTTTATAAGCTATCTGTAAATATCTAGAGAGTTCTATAATAAAATTCTTTTGTAGCAATGATTACCAAGACTTTACAATTTACTTAGTTAATTTAGTTAACAGTATAAACTTCTAGTGGCCATATCTGTATTAGTTTTTATCAAAATTCAGTTTGGAAAATTTCTAACCATAGTAAAGTCATGATTACGGTTTAAAAAATATAAGTACTTGCCACAGTCGGACAATTCTACATTGCTTTTTCAATAATAATATCAGTTTGATTAAGCTTTATACAATTTGTAAGGTTTCAAAAACTGGAAACCTTACAATCACCCCAACTTAAGGAATTGAGATGTCCTCATCTCAATCGAAATTGGGAAAATCTTTGAGAAGTGATACTTCATCCTCCTATGTGGCGTCTTCAGTGGGGTAGTTCTTCCATTTTACTAATTGCTCTATGATTACCCTATTTCGCAGACTTCTTTCCCTAGTATTGAGAATATAATATGGTTCAAGTTCAAGAATTCCTTGTTTCTGCATCACAATCTGTTCATCATCTAGAGTGTGATTGGGGTTTGGGATATGAGGTTTTAGGAGATTGATATGAAATACATTATGAACCTTGAGGTGTTCAGGCAACTTTAATTTATAAGCTTGGTCACACTGATTACCTTTATCACTTCATAAGGTCCACAATATCTGGGGCTAAGATTTTTGAAATTACCCAAAGATAGATTGCTTCTATACTTTATCCCCGGGGGATTCACTCTATATACAAAATAGGATGCCACCTGCGAGCAGACAACTTTGATAAAACCCGTATGTACGACTTATATTAGGAAATATGACCCCCCTTTCTATGCTTATAAGATAATCAATGAACAAAACTATCATACCCCTATCTTACATGTAAAATTTAGGTCTCGCATGATCTAACTAAGTAAAACTAGTCAAAGAGTGTGTAGCATAATGACTGGAAATGTACTAAGGAACCACTTCTGTTGATAACTAGATGTACCTTCAATGTGTCTTAGTTTGAATTTCAAACTATGTGCCTGATAAGCCAGCACTCTAGCTACTCATCCAATTCTGGCCCATCCAAAGCTGGTGTAAATCAACCCTTGACCTGCTCCAAATCAACCCTTATCTATGATCGGCTTGACGCAAAATTTGATGTGTGACCTAATAAAAAACTTCCCCAAAATTCATCCAAGTTCTAGTGCACACCTGTGACCAATCGTTACAAGTAATCAACCCAATTCATGCCTCCTCCCCCCCCCCCACCAAATTAATATGATACCTGTTACAAGTAATCAACCCAATTCAGGCCTCCCCCCCCCCCCCCCCCCCCACCAAATTAATATGATACCCCCCTCGCTTATTTTTAAGCTTAGGAGATAAATTATTGGAGGCCTTCCCTTAACTTATACATTTATGTAACTTGTAAAAAAACCCCCCTCCCCTACACTTACGTGGTGCAGTAAGTTTTCCATTGTGAATCCCCCGGGACTTTATCCCCTTGTTTGATAAACTGGTCAGATTGTTTTTTTATTAGCATAATGTTTTTGGTAGTCCTTAGCAGCTTGAATGTCTTGTCATATGGCCCTAGTTTGGGCATCCATCTCTTCCACCATTTGTTTTTAAGCTTCTACTCTTGTAGTTGGGTCAGAAAGTTTAGGGGTGATATACATTCATGCCTATAAAGTGCATTTAAAAGTGACATCCCAATGCTTTTATGGAATGAAGAATTATAGGCGAATTCCACCAAAGGAAGACATTGTATCCATTTTCGGGGTTCTCTACTACAGTAAGCTCTAAGGATGTCACTCTTTCTGTCTGATCGTCACTTTGAGGGTGATAGGATGAACTGAAACATAGTTGGCTACCTAAGGCTTCAAATAAAGGCTTTCCCAAATTTTGAAGTGAACTTTGCATCTCTGCCACTGACTATTCTTTTTGGAAGTTTGTGTAATCTAAACATCTCTTTGACAAAAAGACGGCTTATGTGTGATGTAGTGTAAGTTTTTTTCACAGGCATCAAATGAGATAATGGTAGGAAGGCTTGTTATGAAGTCCATGCTAATGAGTTTCCACTTCATTTGAGGAATGTGAGGGATTAAAGTTTTGCTGGCATCACTATCCGTTCAGCCTTAATCCTTTGACAAGAAAGGCATTGTTTGATGTAGTGAAGTATACCTCCTTTCATACCTGGCCAAAAAAAGCTTTTCCTCATGGCATTTAGGGTCTTTTCATAGCCACGATGTCTGACTGCTGGAGCATTGTGTCCATCATAAAGGATAAGTCCTTCAAGGTTGAACTCCTAGGAATGTAAAGTCGGTACTTGTAATAGAGAATCCCATCTTCAAGTGAATAGTCCTTGATTATGTCCTTCTCTTTCTCCTTTAGGTCCTTTTGATTGATAACCTATAGGAAACCTCATATTCCAGGGAGGCTTCCTTAACCTTGTCTATAATTGAGTTATTGACTGTGGAAATGACCCCAAGAAAAACCTTGTGGCTAAGGGCATCATCAACCACATTCTCCTTACCTAGTTTATACTTTATTTTAAAATCATACTCTTCTAAGAGTTCAATCCATCTTCGTTGCCTCATGTTGAGTGAGAGAAAATCCACTTCAAACTTTGATGATCAGTGATTAACTGAAATTTACCCCCTAGAAGATAGTGCCTCCAGAGCTTGAGAGCATGGATGATGGCTAGGAGTTCTAGATCATGAGTTGGATAATTCAGCTCATGGATTCTCAGCTTTTGAGAGGTGAAGGTGACTAGTCATCCTTCTTGGTTTAAGACTCCTCCTATAGCATTGAGGTCGCTTGCATCGGTTACTACTTCAAATTCTTGAGTGAAGTTAGGGAGTTTGAGTACAAGGACTGATGTGAGATGTTGTTTTAATTTGAGAAAAAAGTTCTCATGCTCTTTTTGCCATGTAAGTTTGGTTGTCTTCTTAAGCAGCTGAGTCAAAGGCGTGGTGATGACTACGTAATCTTTGACAAAGATTCTATACCATCGTGTAATGCCTAGGAATCCTTAAATCTTACTGAGAGACATGGGTTGTGGCCAATCTATTATGTCCTTAATCTTTGAGAGGTCTACATAGATTCCTTCTGGGTTTATAATAAATCTGAGATAGCTAACTTCAGGAGTAAAGAACACACATATTCTCATGTTAGCGTGCAACTGATGTTGGTGTAGAAGATGAAGTACTTTACGTACATGGTCTTTATGCTCTTTTTCATCTTTGGAGTATACCAATATATCATCGAAAAATACCAATACAAAATCATCCAGATATTCTCTGAATATATCTTGCATGAGTCGATTAAAAGTAGCCGGAGCATTTGTAAGACCAAAAGGCATCACTATGAACTCATAATGTCCATATCGAGTGTTGAATGCGGTCTTATAAATATCTGCTTCTTTAATCCAGATTTGATGGTAGCCTGACCTGAGATCAATTTTTGTGGATACCTTGGCCCCATGTAATCTATCAAGTAATTCATCAATGCAAGGCATCGGATACTTATTCTTTACAGATACCTAGTTAAGTCCCCTATAATTGATGCAGAGACATAGAGATCCATCCTTCTTCTATTGGAATAGAACAGGTGCTCCCCAGGGTGAAATGCTTGGTCATATGAATCATTGTTCAATAAGTTGACAAAGCTATTCTTTGAATTCAATAGCTTCACGGAGTGACATTTTGTATGGTCTCTTTGAAATCAGTTGATCACCTAGAAAGGTTTCTATTTCATGATCTATGTCCCTTGAGGGAGGGAAATTTGAGAGATCTTTCGAAAATATATCCAAAACTTCTTTAAGCCATTTTGGAGTTGGGTTGTCCTTTGAATCATCAATCTTGTTGATTTTTACTACAAAGATCTGTTGCCCCTTGCGTAACCCTTTTAGAAGTCAACTAGCCTTAGGCTTCCCATTGGATCCTTGTACTAATGTCTCTTCACCTAAGTGAATTTTGAAGAATAGATTCCCTTGAGCACAATGAATGTGGGCCTGATTTTTGATTAACCAATCCATTCCTAGAATACCATCATAGATTCCTATTGGTAGGGTCCGAATGCAAGATGAAGAAAGGGTTCCTCCTAGTGCAAATTCTACTTCCCCAGCTGTAAATTGAGATAGAACCTCTTTCCCATTTGATAGTTCTATTGCTGATTTCTTGGTCGGGTATTTGTTTAATCTGATCTTCCTTAAGCATTTAGGGGAGAGAAAAGAGTGTATACTACCACAATCTATAAGTAATTCAAATTGTTCACCCTGTTTATTTGTAGTAGTTTGGATGACTGCATACTGGTGCCGAGCTCCAGGGTTATCAATGGCGGAAAAAAGAGTAGCTATTTCATCTTCTTCATTCATCAAGGTTGGTTCTCCCATTGTAGCATAGGCTCTAGCTCCTCTACCTCTTCCTCTATTTCTTCTTCCTCTTTGATTATTTCCTTGGCTTGTATGAGACTGAGGAATGGTCCCAGCAACCACTCTAGGGTTTTGTTCCTCAAGACATCTGCTCCTATAGTGCCCCATTTGATTGCATCCATAACATTTGACATTTGAAAAGTTTTTTCTATATTTGTTGTAGTTGTTACTGCCCTTCGTTGATTTCCTTGGTTGAAATTCCCCCTCGCCCTTCCTCTGAAGTTGTTGTAGTTATGATAGTTCCTTGTAGGGGGGTTTCCTTCAGTCGCAAGAGGTTTAGCTCTGAGAAGGGCATCTTGAATTGATGTGTGCCTCATAGCTTCTAAGCGTGTACTTAAAGGTTTGTTAAGGCCCTAGCAGAAGCGAGCAATCTGTTGTTCCGTTGTCATTTGTGGTGCATAGCGCCGTAAGGACACATATTTGGTGTAGTATTCCTCTAAAGTAAGCCCTAACTGTTAGAGGGTGAAAAAATCATTCATTCTTATAGCTTGATGTGCCGGAGGAAGATATCTCTCTTTTACTGCCTGTTTCATTTTCCCCCAGGCGGACTAATAGAAGGATAATCCCTACAATGCTGTTTTCACTAGAGTTTAGTATCTCTAGTGAGTCAAAACATTCCTAGCATTGCTTGATTTTATGAAGTAGTTCCTGCCACCAGGAAGTTGTCGTCCATGGCCTCAAGCCATGCTTCGGCATCACACTCTAAGTTAGGTCCCTCTCCCTTGAAGGTCGGGAGATGGGCCTGTTTTAATAATAGTTTCTTCTCTTGGGTGGGAGTGTAAAGGCTTTTTCATTGCCCTGAGATTTAAATTAATGAAATTCTTTTAGTGCTAAGGAATAATTTGTTTTGTCATGAAAATTTTCAATCTATGTATATACTTTCAAGCTTAAATGAAAACAAAAATCCAACAATCACCATAATCATTCCATGGAATTACACAAAACATGACATTTTCATAAAACCATGATATATACAAGAGTTAATACAATCACCGACTCATAGTATGTACAAGATGGTAACACTTATATACAAAAATCTTCTGAACTACTGGTGGGTCAAACAGGGGATCAAAAAATATAACATCTTTTGATCCTCAGAACTTAGGGACACCCTCATGGGTCTGATCCTACTTGGGTATATAACTTTAGCTATCTAATCAAATACCCATTGGTTCTGAGAAACCTCTATCCCATCTATAGTAAGCGTTTGACACTGATCTTTAGTCCCGTTGAAAAAGTAGATCTCCATGGTTCGATGTGTTTCGGCCCATTTGAGTCTCTTCAAGTTTAGTGTCAGGCCCTTTATCTGTCCCGCATCAATAAGAATAATCCCACCAAACTTTGACCAACTAATTCCCCAAGTAGGAGGAGGAAACATCTTGTCTAGAAATTGCATGATGCTCTTGCAAAATGAATTTTTTTTGGATTTGCAAGCAGCCTCAAACATGACATTGAAGATCATAAATTTATGGTAGCCCTAGGGGACATTTTCTTGTATTGATAGGGAAATTCTCATTTCAAACTATACTTAAATTATTATTGCAAAATTACTTACTAAACCCTCATATTGTTAAACTTTTTCCCTAGGTTTAGGACCTTACTAACTCGTGCTCTAATACCACTTGTGAGGTCCGCAACTCACCGACACCAAAGTGGGATGGGATCCTTGACATGTCCCTAGGCCTAATAAAAATTGAAAGTCTCTAACTTGGGAAAAATCCAAGGAATAGACCTTTACCATTAACAATGGCTTGGGTCTATAGCCCTAGAAAAAGGCTTAATCCTGTCTCGAAGCGAAAATGAGATGACATTTTAAAAACTAAAAAACTATTTTGACCCTATAACATCCAAAAATTGGGCTAAGGTATCCTCAACCAACGTTGTTTTCCCCCCTTACAAATGTGAGGGCACAGTCGTTGGTGGACTCCCTTTTCTAAGTGATTTATCTAATTTCTCTCTTCAATTTATATTAAAAACGGATCGTTTTAGCTTAATAAATTAGTTACAATAATTTTTTGTGCATAATCTAGTTATCTTGGCTTCATAACAGTAACTTCTAGCTTTGATAATTACTGTATAATTATTTAAGTGATTTAGCTAATTTTCCCCTTCAATTTATGCTCAAAAATAGATAATTTTAGCCTAATTAATTAGTTAAAATAATTTTTTATGCATGGTCTAATTATCTTGGCTTTCTAAAAATGATTTCTAGCTTTGATAGCTACTCAATAATTATTATAGTGATTTAGCTAATTTTCCTCTTTAATTTATGTTAAAAAATGGTCAATTTTAGTCTAACTAATTAGTTACACTATTTTCTATGCATGGCCTAATTATCCTAGCTTTTGAACAGGGATTTCTAGCTTTGATAATTATTGTATAATTATCTAAGTGATTTAACTAGATTTCGTCTTCAATTTATTCTCAAAAACAGATAATTTTAGCCTAATTAATTAGTATAGCTAATCTTTTGTGCATGGCCTATTTATCCTAGCTTTCTAACAATGATTTCTAGCTCTAATAGTTACTATATAGGTATCCCAGCTTTCTAACAGTGATTTCTAGCTCTGATAGTTACTATATAGGTATCTAAATGATTTAGCTAATTTCCCCCTTTAATTTATGTTCAAAAATAGATAATTTTAGCTTGATTAATTAGTTAAACTAATTTTTTGTGCACAACCTAATTATCCAGCTTCTTAATAGTGATTTCTAGATTTGATAAATATTGTGTAGTTATCTAAATGTGTTAATTAAATTTTCCTTCATTTTATGATTAAAAACATTTAATTTCTACCCAATTAATTAATAACACTAATTTTTTGTGTATGGCCTATTTATCTCGGCTTACTAACAGTGAGTTCTAACTCTGATATATATTGTATAATTATCTAAGTGATTTAGCTAACTTTCCCCTTCAATTTATGCTCAAAAACAAATAATTTTAGCCTAATTAATTAGTTAGAGTAATTTTTTGTGCATGGCCTAATCATTCAAGATTCTTAACAATGATTTATATCTTTAATAACTATTGTATAATTATCTAAGTGATTTAGCTAATTCCCCCCTTTAATTTATGCTAAAAAATTGAAATTTTACTCTAATTAATTAGTTAAACTAATTTTCTATGCATGGCCTCATTATTGCAGCTTCCTAATAGTAATTCCTAGCTTTGGTAAATACTGTGTAATTATGTAGGTATGCTAACTAATTTTCTCTTTATTTTATGATTACAACCAATTAATTTTTACCTAATTAATTAGTTACACTAATTTTTTGTGCATGACCTAATTATCTTGGCTTCCTAATAGTGATTCTAGCTTTGATAATTATTGTGTGATAATTTAAGTGATTTAGCTAATTTCCTTCTTTAATTTATACTAAAAGACAAATAATTTTGGCCTAATTGATTAGTTAAACTATTTTTTTATGCATGGCCTAATTATCCGAGCTTCCAACAGTGATTGCTAGCTTTGATAATTACTGTAAAATTATCTAAGTGATTTATCTAATTTTCCTCTTTAATTTATTCTCAAAAACAGACAATTTTAGCCTAATGAAATAGTTAAACTAATTTTTTGTGCATGGCCTAATTATCTCGGCTTCTTAACAATAATTTCTAGCTTTGATTATTACTGTGTAATTATCTAAGTGTGTTAACTAATTTCTCCTTCATTTTATGATTCAAAATAATTAGTTTGTGCCTAATTAATTAGGTAGATTACTCAAAAAATTAAGTTCTCATTACACTGGCTTCTAGACAGCATAACCAAGCTTTGAAAATTACACTATAATTATTTTGGCTTAAAAATTATTTTTTGTATAATTCAATCTAAAATTAATCATTTTCAGCTCAATATGCAGTAATTAATTAATTAGATTACTGATCAAGCTTAAGAAATTAGTGATCAACAGCCTAATGATAATTTAGAGAGTAGTTAATAATAGGAGATGCTTAATCTCTTTAATAAATAGTTTAATTAAGAAAAATTAATCAAAACTTATTGGGTATAAGTAGTCCTCAATTGTGTAATTGTATTGAAGATTTCATTTCTTTGTTTTATGCATTGGTTTATATAGGGAGTGCATTATGTATCATGAAATATTGTTAGTGCATGGGATGGCCAATCATTGATATAATTTTTGTTTGGGGCCTGTTTGAGCACGTATATTGTACCTTGCAGTATTGTTGACAGTTGATGTACGTTGAGTTGCGGAAACTACCATATGTACCTTTTGTGGAGCCGATTTGGCTTGTTTCTGGCAGTCGCGACCGTTTCTGAGACTCAGTTCGGAGGCCCTTTTTGAGACTGGGCTGGTTTCTTGTGTGCATAACCTTTTGTGAGGGTCGACAGCGTGAGGTTTTCTTGAGTTGGGGGATTCTCGAATGTTGAAATCCTTTCGGTGATACAGGTTGCTGGAGTACCCCTTTTTTGTGGCCTCGCCATAGGACATGTATAGAGAGGGCTAGGTGCATTTGACGCCATGTTGGCACTCTTGGGTCAGCTTTTGACTTTTTATGCACAATTAGTGGTTGATGCGCCTATCTTATGCTCTGAGAGCATTATTTTTTATGCGTTACTGATCTCTTGTGACAGTTTTGGACTGAGATTCTGTCATTTTTTCTGGGGAAACTCTGCCAAATTTTTTCCAGAATTACCACTGTTTATCACCATATTATCTTAAGCTTGCAGCCATGTCATCTAGTGGTGAAAAGGATATTTACAATATCCGGAAATTTGATGGGACAAATTTTGCTATCTGGAAAGAGCAGATTCAAGATGTTCTTATACAAAAAGGCCAGCTGGATCCTATCATGGAGCACCCAAAGGGCGAGTATACAAATGTTGAGTGGGAGAAACTTGATGCTAAGGCCAAATCTACCCTCCGTTTGCATTTGGACAAATCTGTGTACTTTACTATAGTTGGAGAAAGAACTGCTAGAGATGTATGGGATAAGTTGTGTTCCAGTTATGAGAACAAAAGTGCCTTTAATAAGGTTTTCTTGATGAAGAAGCTGTTTGACCTTTGTATGAAGGAAGAGGGCACTATTTCTACTCACATTAATGAGTTCAACATCATTTTCACTCAATTGACCACTCAGGGTTTGGTCTTCGGTGAGGAAATCAAATGTATCTTCTTGTTATGCAATTTACCCTCGTCTTGGGATACGTTCTATACTACGATTAGAAACTTAGCACCTGGTACCAGTGTAGTGTACAATGACGTCCTTCGGAGTCTGTTTACCGAGGAGATTCACAGGAAATCTCTCTAAGGCAAGAAGGATGGTGATGTGTATGTTGCTAGTGATAGACAGAGGGGTCTCACTCAAAGTCGTGCCAAAAGCAAGGAAGATGGGGCTCACACAGTAAGTCTCGGGTTTCTATGCGTAGTGTCAAGTTCTATCACTGCCATAAAAAAGGGCATGTGAAGAAGGATTGCAGGAAATGGCAGCAAAGCATGAAGGATAAACAATCTGGTGAAACTTCTAAGTCTGATGATTCAAACAAGGGCAAAGCAAAGTTAGAGGAGATCAATGTGCTAGAGTCCTCAATGTGCTAGGGCATGTGAAGAAGGATTGCAGGAAATGGCAGCAAAGCATGAAGGATAAACAATCTGGTGAAACTTCTAAGTCTGATGATTCAAACAAGGGCAAAGCAAAGTTAGAGGAGATCAATGTGCTAGAGTCCTCAAATGATCCTATTGTAGAGACTCTTCCAGTGGTTGTTATGCCACTTACCTCTGATGTATTGGTCTTCACAGCAGATCTACCTGTCGAGGCTCTTGTTACAGAAGATGTGCAGTATGCACAGAATTGGATAGTAGATTCTGGTGCGAGTTTCCATGTGACACCACATAGAGAGTGGTTCTCTACTTATTCTCACTCTTGTGGCAAAGTGAGACTTGGTGATGCTTATGAACTAGACATTGAGGGTGTCGAAAACTTCAAATTGCATCTAAGGAATGGCACGCACTTTACTTTATGTAATGTCAGACATGTGCCCAAGTTGACTAAAAGCTTGATTTCTGTTGGTCAGCCCGATGATTTGGGCTACAACAACACATTTGGAAATGGTTTGTGGATAGTACGCAAAGGTAATCTTGGTTGTACTCAGAGTTTAGAAGCATGGTATTTTGTATTCCATGCATGTGTCAGATGTTGGTCATGATTACATATCTATAGCCGAGCTGCCGTCTACTGAGTTGTGGCATTGCTGGCTAGGTCATATTAGCCAAAAAGGAATGAGAACTCTGACTCGTTTTGGCTACTTACCTGTCTTGTCTTATGTTGACTTTCCTGTTTGTGAGCACTGTATCTATGCCAAACAGACTAGGTCGGTGCACTTACCATTGGGTCAAAAGCGAGCTGAACCTCTAGATTTAGTACATAGTGATGATTGTGGTCCTATGTCAACCAAAGTTCTAGGGGGGGCAGCTATTTTGTGACATTCATAGATGACTCTACTCGAAAGATGTGGGCATATCCTTTGAAACATAAGGATCAATTTCTTCCCGTGTTCCAAATTTTTTTAGTACTCGTTGAGAATCAATCTGGCAAGAAAATCAAGAGGTTGCGGACTGACAACGGTGGAGAGTATGTCTCCAAGGAGTTTGACAATTTTCGTGCTAAAAGGGGGATTAAAAGGCAGTTTACTGCACCATACACACCAACTTAGAATGGAGTTGCTGAGTGCATGAATCGTACGATTCAAGAAAGAGTCTCAGCCATGCTTTCTAGGGCAAATCTCACACAAGGCTTTTGGACAGAAGCCGTCTTGACCGCAGTGCACATTATAAATCGTTCGCCTAGTACGCCATTGAATTATGAGATTTCAGAAGAGCTATGGTCTAAACGTAAGCCCCACTATGACCATCTACGTGTTTTTGGTTGTGAAGCTTATGCTCATGTGCCTAAGCAACTTTGACAGAAGCTAGAGCCAAAGTCACACAAATGTATTTTCATTGGATATGGTGCAGATGGAGCGATGGGATATCGTCTCTGGCACCCGAATTCTTGTCGAGATAGCCGTAGTTCACGTGTGATCTTCAATGAGTCAAAGATGCATAAACAACCTATCAAGGAAATAGAAATTCGGAGATTCACTTTTGAGGATGTTGCCTCGGAGACAGTGAAATCAAATCAGCAGGCTAGTGATGGACCTTCCACTAGCAATGCTCCAGAGAGAGTGGATAGCAATGGTCAAGGAGTGAGACGGTCTACTAGAGTCTTGCGTCCACCTGCGTGTTTTGAGCCAGGTCTTGATTACATCATGTTGACTAATTGCGGTGAGCCAAGCTACTACCAAGAAGCCATGATGGCGAATGGTGTGGTGAAGTGGGAGCAGGCTATGCAATCTGAGTATATCTTGATTCTGGCTAATGACACTTGGGACATGGTAGAACTGCCTAATGATGCAAAAGCTTTACCTTGCAAATGGGTTTACAAGAAGAAATTTTCCTCAGGTGATCCAAATCCAAAGTACAAGGCTAGACTTATAGCCAAAGGGTTCAAAAAGAAAAAGGGAGTCGATTTTGATGAAATCTTCTCACCTGCGGTCAAGATGACAACGCTCAGAACCGTACTTGGTCTTGTAGCAATTGAGGACATGGAACTTGTCCAAATGGATGTGAAGACAACATTTGTTGGGGTTCCCATCGTTGCAATATCTCCAATGACCAACAAAATTATCAGTCTAGAGGGATGAGCTACCTGGCTAGGGCATGGAAACACTCACACGGTTGGTGAGCTAATTGTGGCAACACAAATGGTTAACTCTATGAGGTGAGCTTCTCGGCCTATGGAGGAGCGAAGCCGCAAAGAAGGGCAATCTCCATATCCACTTCTCTTCACCTCTAATCAACCCAATCACACACACTACAATTGCAAGACACACACAACACTAATCCTATCATGCAACACACTAATTGCAAGCACACACACACACACACACACACACACATAGATCTATTGAGCATCACACTCCAATCAAACCTACATGCGCACACAAGAAAAAGAGGTAAATCACACAAGATTAGAGAGGGATTAACCACTATTTAGTTATCTAGTTAATCTAAGCATCATAGGCAATCATAAGAAGTAAGAGAGAGGCATAGTGAGAGAGAATGAATCATTGATTAGTGTTAATCAAGTCTCACGAGCAAGGAGAAGCTCAAGGACTCCATAGCCACACACCTCAAGAGCTCTCACCAAAGAGTGCTCTCCACAAATGACTTGAGAACCCTAATTTCTTTTACACACTGCCTTATATACCTAGGGTAAAAATATGCAATGTCCGGGGCACCCAAGGCCTTTAGGGCTCACCACTTACTGAATCTGCAACCTAGGCACAATAAGTGACCTATTTTTTACAGCTTGGAACTCCCATTGAGCGTGTAACACATTAGCAATATTACAATGGCTTGAAATAAATCGGGAATTTACAATATGTGACCATTTTGGGAAAACGTGGAAAATGTGTAACTTCAATCTTTACTGCTTCTTTGCATTTATCCTTGATATGAATTCATATTTCTTTGGTCTTTAGCATCTTCTATTAACTGACATTGAATCAGTTAACATTCCCCCCTTCCTATTTTAGTGCTTGTCCTCGGGCACTGTCGAAAAGTGTCTGTGGAGGCAAGGGAAGGTTTTGATTGGTTGTTGATGGGATGATTGTCTTCATTTGTCGTTGAATGTTGATGAGGGTCTTCATTTGTCATTGGATTTGTTGATGAGGTTCTTCATTTGTCTTTGCATTTGTTGATGAGGTTCAAAATTTGTTGTTGGATTTGTTGATGAGGTTCAATTTGTTGTAGTATCTTCATTGGTCTGAATATGTCTGATGTGAGAGATGATGTTGCATTTGTCCGTTGTAATAGCATAATGATGAGGCTGATGTTTATTTATGAAAAGTATGTACAAGGGAAGTAGATTGATGAGGTTCTACATTAGGGTCAAATACCTGGATGACCAAAGTGTAAAAACCCATTGGGAAAAAAGTGCCTTCGGGATACGCGCATTATTGGAGTACTTATTAGCATGGGAAATATTAATAAAGTACTCAAGGGATTATTTGTTGATAGATATGGAATTAAAAAGGCAAAAAATATGAAAGGATAGCATGATGGAACATTGGTTTGCCTGTTGTAGTCCATTGAAGGTGCATAGGTGGAAGCAAAAAAGAGTGTCTAATGCATATGTCCAATGATAGGACATCCTATTTATGCATACACAAAAATTCATGGAAAACAATATGCTGTGCAAGAATGATTTTGAGGGGTTATTCAAAAAGATGGTGTAGCTATAAAAGCATTTGACATGGCTTTGCAAGCTGGCACCCCTTTAAGAATGGTTTTCGTTGACGAGGATATGTGCTCTCATCTTACTGTGCACTGTGTGTGAGTGTTGGACTCCACGACACTCCACCAATTGTAAGTTAATAGACTTTGACTCTTATGCTCATCTCATCCAGCATGAGCAACACGACTTTAGATATGCTTAACTCTTCCAGCTTGAGCGTAAGCCTAATAACTATGACTCTTAGCACAAAGTTAATATGACTTGAAAGATTTGGGACTAATGCTTTGCTCATTTTATGGCTCAGCAACCCGACTCTGACTATGCCAAAGAGTGTTTTTTGCACCCTGGCAACTTGACTTCTTACATTCTTGAGCTTACTACGAATATTTCTTTAGGTAAAAGTAAGCTTGAATCCTCAAAAAGAGGATTAGTGAAGGACCAAGTTGGCATTGAAGGTTTCTTTTTCCATACCAGTTTTATCATCTTGGAATCTGCATTCGTGTTGGTTGGGTCGTCCTTCTTTGACTATGAAGATTCCATTATCTGTTTGATTCTCCAATTAGACCAGGTGTAAGAAGTCTTTGATGTTGTTGTAGGCCTCTGTTGATCATTGACATTTAACTTTTGACTAGGAGCATTGGAAGACTTAGGAATCCAAACCTTTTGAGGACCTTTGTAACTCCTTTGTTGACTTTGTTGAGCTCTAGGTCTTGTTGAGTTCCTGAGATCTTCATGCAAGCCTAGTGTAGTTGCAGTTGTCTTATGGTTGACTGGTAGCCAAATCTTTGTATAACCTGTGTAGAATCCTTGTCTGAGGGGAAGATTGTTTGAGATCCATATTTGTTCTATATCCTCTTGAGAGTTGTGGTTGACTTTAGCATCTTTCAATTTTGTTTTGTTGTATACCTGCTTCTTAGGTATCCTTGGATATTGTCGTGGTTGATACCTCGTGGGCCTTCTGTCTTGGGAGGGACTTGAAGTTACTTCATATGCTCTTACTTTTGATTTTGGTACCCATATGTGTCTGTTACCTTCATAGTAATCCTGTTCTTTTAAACTCCATTGTGATGCTATCCATCCCATGTGTTTGTCTTTCTATGTTGATTTCCTGTCTTTAATTCAGACCGGATCATTGACTTTGACTAAACTGCTCAGAACAAACACTTGCTTGACTTTCCTTTGCTTTCTTGAGTACTTTAGCTGATAGATCTTTGATTTTCTGGGTGTCTCCTTAGAGGTTTGATTTGAGTCGGCAATTGTCTTTAAGTTTTGAAATCCTGAATTTCTTGAAGAAGCTAATCCATGAGGGTTCTTTGATGTCGAGGCATATGTTGTCACACCTTCTTTGCTAATCAGTGGAAGTTCCACTTTAGCATTACCTTTGTCTGCCAGATTTGTCTTCTTTACCTTTGGTCTCGGTGGCATTATTTTCTTAATAGCTATTGTGGTCGCTCTTTGCTCTGTTTGATCTACACTTGATATTGCCTAATTTGCATTAAGTTCTTTTGCAGTTTTGTCCAATGGAGATGAATCATCTTCAATAAGCTTTGCTTTGGCATCAGTCTCCATTCTAACTGTGCTCGAGGACTTTGTGTTGTCGTCCATGGGCAACCAGTTTTGGTCTTCATTCTTTGTTGTCTCTGAAGACTGCATCTTCATTGAACTTTGTATCTCTAGGACCTTTTGGGCCATTGGCATTCCCATTATGATGTCTTCTGGTATATACTTTGCTGTGATCACATGGAATTGAGCAATAATGTTCTGTAAACTTACTTCAATGGTGGTGGAGATGATTCCCCAGCATTCTCCTCGTTTGTTTCTTGATATGCTCACAAATTCAGGAGCATCTTCCAACTGTGGTTGGCCACATCTTTTCCAAGTGCGAAAAGACATGAGGTTCTTGTCTAACTGAAAATCCAGCTTTACTTCTCTTGACAACTTTTCTTTGTTTTCATTAACAGTGTTGCACTTGATCGTCTCAGGATTTGTTTCTGTATTGGCTGCTTTTGTTGTGGCAGTGTCCTTTGTTTTAGCTTTATCTGCATTTTCTTTGCTTTGACTGATTGTTTCACTTGATGTTGACTCGTATGACTGTGATACTACCTTTTTTGCAATCGTTGAGCATTGTCCTCCCGCATCTGGGTAACTCTTGATCTTAATAGATCCATTGTACTTTCTGGCAGAATTTGTCTCTTTGGAGGAGATTTTGGTGGTGTCCTTTGTGTAGCTTTCTAGACTTTAGCTCCCATTGACTTTGACTTTTCTGTCACCTATTCTGGCAACTTGAGGATTTGCATCATCTTCAGATAGTCTTTGACTTTAGTTGGGCCATCCGTGTGGATTTGTACAAGATCATGACCTTGTTAATATTTGTTACCATGTGCATCTTGATATGCATAAGTGAGCTTGATCACATGTAACTGTTTGAACAATATTGGATTTGTCGGCTTTTGACTTTGAATTGTGGAGATCATCTAAAACTTTTGTCCTTGATGATCTTCATAGAAGCCTTTGTCGGCAGATTCTGATGGAATCTGGGTCAATTGAAAACTTCCAACAACCGTATGATCTTTCAATGGTTTCTAATTTGAAGAGGTCTGTTGGCTAGAAGCTCTAGGGCTTCTAACTGACATTGCACTTCTTGGTACAAGATCTGAGCTTGATGAATTTACAGCTTTCCCCTTCCTAGGGTGATCACTATAGCCTGCTTCATTGTAAGAGTTCAAAATTGTTTGGCTTTGGTTTAGTCTCACCTTCTGGGATTGTGAAGTTACAATTTGGGTAGCACTGTTGATGTTTGGAATCTATAAACCTTCTGCATAGTTTCCTATGTATCTCCGTGAAGCATGACAAATTATTCCCCAAGTCAAGCTGTAGATAGCATTATCTTTGCCCTGATATTGTCTCTCCCATGGGTCTCCTATGATATGAGCTTCTATTTTTTCATGACCCAAGGCATCATAGATGCTAGACTCTCATCTATATCTACGACTATTTTGGTCAAAGTATATGCTCATTTGGTCACAACATCGAAGCTTGATTTCCAATGAAGGAGAGTTTGGCTCTGAACAGATTTCTCGGTTCACTCGGGTAATATCCTTTAGCTCTAGAGAGGATGGGCTATAGTAGATTCTTTTCTCTGAAATGAACCATCCTTTCTGATCTATCACTGGACGCACTTCTATGAGCTGGTATGTGGGCCGTTCAAACACAGGTTGATCCTTTTTGTACAGATTTCCTTTTTGGTCTACATAGTGTGCATATGAATTATGTGTACCATAGAAGGCTAACATCATTCTGTCTGATGTGTCCCTTAGACTCGTGAATGATTGCACACTTGTGGTAGTGGATGCAGAATCATTTGCAAACCTAACAGTCTTTTCACCCTTTGGTGATATCTTGACACCTTGACCGAATTCGTGCAATAATTTGTTGTTCAAAGAATCAATTTTAAGCTTTTGAAGTGTTTGTGCATTTTTATGATCATTTTGAACTTGCAGTGCTTTTAGTGGTTCTTCTAATGGTGATAGCCGTTTTTCGGCTCTCCATAATTGCCATAGTAAGTTACTCCACCCTACCAAATTCACCCAAACACTATGGCTATCCCTACCATTTCACTATACATAGGCGTGTGTGAGTTAGGGGGCTTTTCCCATATCTTCTTAAAAACCCTCAGCTAGCTGGTCACTGGGCTAGTTGAGCCAAAAAAATATAAAAAATAAAAAATAAAAGTATATTATGGCCTCTTTGTGTGTAAATATTTCATTGTATATATGGCCTAAATATAGGGTTTTTTTATAATTATTTTGGTATTTTATTTAAATATTTCTACTTAGGTGTGTGTTTTATTAAACCTATGTACACCTTCTTTCATCCTCTTACACCATAATTATATTTTTTGCCAATATGTACATACTCTAACCTCATATTTTTCCTTTATACAAATCACTCCCACATTTTCACCTTCACCCTCGTGAAAACAAAAAACTGATTTCTACTCATTGGTTATGTTTATTATATTATTTACTTGCATACCTTTTCCTCTTTCACCCAAAATAATTCAAAGAGAGACCATATCATATGATTCCAATATCTTTCCATATCCATAACTCCTCCATATTTTTATTATTGTTTTTACTCATTATTCTAACACCATGTGCTCATTGAGCTAAAGTCCATGAATAGTCCATACACTACTCCCACCATGTATATATTTCTTTATTCACCAATAATCCTCCTCCATGCATGGGTCAAGGGCAACTTGGATGCTTTGTATTATAATATGACAAAGGAGGGGCTCACTCTTGGATGCATTGTACAAATTCAACAAAGGAGGGGGCCACTAAAAGACTTTTGCAGGCATAAAAACAGGCTTTTTGGTGAGAATTTTGGCACCTATCTCCACTCCGAATGTAGCCCACGCTCTGAATAATCACCTCAAATTTTTTCATGATTTTTGGAGCTACCAGCGGTGAGCTATGATTTTTTGAGTGGACCCCAGTCTGCCCACTTTTCTCACAAGTAGCCCTTAGTCTTCTCTCACCCTTCCACACACCTACTCACTCTTACACATCCCTCCCTCTCCTTCTCTCACTCAAACCTGAAATTTCCATGGCTTCTCCCACCCTCTTCACCATTACCGTTCTCTCTCATCCCTATAGTTCTTTTATGAACCTCTACATACATACACCCTCTCCATGTCTCTCTCTATTGCTTCTATGTTACAATTTCATTTACCTCTCCTAAAAATATCTAAAATTCAGCATCTTAACCATGATAACTTCTGCAAATTGAGGATTTTTCATCAACAAATCCTCTTTTCATCGTGGTGGTCAACCGTGGCGGCGGCGTAAAGAAGCGAAGAAGAAGAAGAAGACCAGCGGTCATTTTTTCCACAATCTACACAAGGGTGAGTTCAAGCTTCTTCAAAGCTTCACCATCTCAATGATTCTCTTTTAATTCACCCCTCTTCCTTCATCAAATCAACTCATCCTACCCATTGTAAATGTATCACTAACAATTCTAGTGATTATTACCACTACCAACTAACTTCTCTTGTAAAAATGCACCCACACTATCAACATATGGAGTATGCAACCGCACAAGTAAACCAAATTCACTCACTCCCATGGAAGTTTCTCTCCTTTCACCACATCAATAATTCTCTTACTTGAGCCCACATCCATGTGACTCAAGATAAAAGAGAGACCCCATTCTCATTTGAAATTCATAAAAATTCATAATTCTTGATCTTTCCTAATAAAATTGATTAGGCTTAATCATAATCAAGGATTCTAAAACCTATAAATAGAACCCAATCCTCCTTGTAAAAGACATCACTATACCATTTCACACTAGATTGAGGGTACCACACGCCAGTTCTATCTTGGTTGTAAAGAGAGAGTAAGCTTTCTATACACCATCACCTTGGTGCATAGAAAAACTTGAGCTAGTTTGAGTGAGTGCGAGTAGAAGATATTCTTCCTACCATTGTTGTATCTACCCCAACATCAATGAATTGGTAGTTTTGGGTGCAATTCATGTCCAAAGGCTCACGCTTCTCCTCCAATTTGGCTTGGCAAACTCATTCAGCTTCATAAGGTGACTTGTTTCAGTGAAGGTTGTTGTTTTGTTGCTTGTGATTCATTGGCTATTGTTTGGCTACCATTGTAAGAGGGTGGATGGTGAGAGGGCTCCCATAACCCTAAGACAATGTGCTAGTGATGCTATAACCAAATCTTGTTACTTGATTCCGCAAGCTCTAAGTTTCTTTTTGTGCAAAATATAAAGTTGAAGCTAAGTTGTACACCATCTCTCTCTCTCTCTCTCTCTCTCTCTCTCTCTCTCTCTCTCTCTCTCTCGTGTTTTAGTGTGTGAGAGTGTTCCATTGGTGTTAGGGTTAGTGTAAATTCATTGCTTGTTTGTGGGTTGCCCTAACGATTCTCCTCTTTTGCATCCTAGTTCGCTCTTAAACTAGGTGGTGCCCCTTGTGTAGTTGGGATTTGGTTGTGGGTTTGTTGTTTTGGTTTGTGTTGTGTTGTGCCCCAGCCCCATTGAGCAGCACGGGAGCCTTGAAGGGTGTCTAGAGGTTGCTCTTCTTGTTGCCCACCCCGGACCGCTTCAAATTGGTGCCCCCACTGAGGAAAACAACTCGTGTATGTTTTTGTGTAGGATCAACTTTTAGCATAGTCAAGTAGTTTGCATGAATCACGAGATTTTGTATGATCCTTTCATTCCCATTGCAAGGCAAAAGATACACATAATTGTTAGTACTAAGTTGCAATTTCAACGGGTAATTCGTAGGATTTTAGGTCCTCTTAGGTTAGCCGAGATAAACACTTCGGTAAATCCTCTTATTTTGCCTCTCATTAGGTACGATATTAGCTTGGACGTCTATATTTTTGTGTTATTTTAATCATTAGGACATGCATAGGCCATGGATAATGGCCCGGGAATAGAGTTTTTTCCCTTTCATTTTACTCTACACATTAGAATAAACGTTGCAATTAGTAGAAAGATCCATTTTCAACAACGAATGGTGTTCATGTTTGGTGCCCAAAGAGTAGGAGAAATTCTTGCATCACCAAACCCTATCATTCTACCTCTCATCAACTACCACACTTCTTTTGATGTACATGTGTTCATTTTATTTTAAAATGAAGTGCAGCCTGGCAAAATAGTGTGTATGTTTGTTTTTTCTTTGTCCAAGTTGTTACAAGAAACAAAAAACGATCATTTGTTCTAACAGGGAATGTCTGTGCAGTGAAAGTTCAATCCTTAGAGATCTAGCTCTATTACCAATTGAGTTGCAGGAGCAAGTAGTAAGGCGTCTCTCTCATAACAAGAGGGTGGTGAAGTTAAGACGAAAGGTCCTACGCGTGGATTCCGTTTTCCTCTTGTTGTTGGGCACTAAGGAAGACCGCGCATTCATCCAACTACTATGTGTCCTAAGATTGGTAAATAGAGTGAAATTTAGCGTTTGGCGAGTGCATTTCACCATTGAGGAAGACTCTTCAGGAAACTTGCGGCGAGAGTTCATGCTTCATAGACTCAAATTTGGTGAATTTTTTCCTCATTTGCGTCTTATTAATAGTCTTCCTTTTGCTTTCAACAAAGAAGATAGGGAGCTATTCAGAGCTTGTCTTAATAAAGAGAGCATAGAGAAGATTGCAAATTTGTATAAATTCTCATCCTTCTCTACTTTCTATGATACTTTGTTCATAGAGACATTGTAAATCTCTTTATGCTTTTGAATGATTTAACCATAATCCTAAGGAGTTTTTGTCCAGGAATTTTGTAGCACAAGTGGAGTCTTTAAATCTTGCAAACTTGATTGGACTTGATGAGGATGTTCTTTATGAAATTGTGAGAAGGTTGCCTCACTCCGACTGTGTGGAACTCGAAGGAAAGGAGCTCCTAGTCAATTGCTACTTTCTCACGGCCTTCGACGAGCATGAAGATCTAGTTTTTATACAAACCGCTTGTGCGTTGGGAATTGTAGAGCAAGTGCAATTTATCACTTGGGACGTGGTTGCTCTTTTGGATCCAGAAAATGAAGTTCTAGAGATTTCTGTTTATCGCCTTAGCTTTGAAGAATTTTAACCCTTCTTAGAGCTCATCAATAGTCTACCTTTTTGTTTTGATCAAACAAATCGAGACCTCATTGAAGCTTGGATAGCTGAAGAAGAAAACCTAGAGTGGTATTTTCTTACTTCTTCATTTGCAGGCGAGTGGTTCTAAATATCTATTGTATCCCTTATTGTAACTCGTGTTGTAATCTTTCATAATAATGGAGAGCCAACGCCAAATGTCTGGATATCCTCTTTTCTTTGGAGAGCCTGGAGAGGATGCAGAATTATTTTTAGCAAATTTCAAGATGTCTTGCCGTATCAAGAGGATAGTAACCGATCAAGAACGTGTAGAAATGTTTGAGGTGGTCCTTAGGAAAGATGCTAGTACTTGGTTTGACTCTTTGCCTGAGGAAATTAAGGGGAATTACACAGAAGTTTTGATTCGTTTTAAGAGATACTTCTTTGATCCCCAAAACACTCAAAAACTATGGCAAGACATTGTTTCTCATAAGCAAAAAGACTTAGATGACTACTACTTGTACAAGCAAGAGTTTCTACGTCTTTGGGCTCTATGGATACGAAATGTTGCTAACCCTGGTGATGGTGCAGAATCTTTAAAGAAGGAGAGGTTCATAGCCGGACTCTTTCCTGACCTTAAGGTAAAAGTTGAGGCGGGTGCACCTGCTACTTTTGATGCAGCGGAAACTAGGGATGCTGAGAAGTATAGGAAACTTAAGTGCTTAAGGGGAGAGGTTCCAATAGAAGGTCTTAGACCCAAAGGTAAGTCACAAGCATCAACATCTAGGGAGCTTCCTGAGGTAACGGCTAAAGTGATTGAGAAGTTAAATGAATCTTTAAGCAGCCTGTCAATTCACCTTGCACAAGCTGTAGGTCCAAAGGGACAAGCAAAGAAGTTAGAGGAGAGAGAGCCACGAACTAGGAGAGTCTTGCAATGTTGGAATTGCAGTGAGTCTAGACATGGAATGTATAATTGTCCTTGGCCCCGTGGGGAGCCAGGGAGACCTAACTTGAATTACCCAGTGATGAATGCAGGTGAAGGAACTAGTCAGCAACCACGGCGTATACAAAGGACAAATGGAGCAAGACCACCTCCACAAGGAGTGGAAGGAGTTCCACCTTTGCCAAACCCAAACGTGCATGTGGTAGAGGTGACAAATTCAAGAGAGGTTGACATGGAAGCAAATGGCATTAAGCGTGGCCGAGGGAAAGGTAAGGAGTTACATCACAAAGTGACCATGGACGAGAAAAGAAGGCAAAGGAGACCAAGGAGGCTAAGAGGACTCGACGTCGTATCAACTTCCAAGACTTCCCTCTTGGACATGGAATGGTTCCATACAACCTGTTGGAAGACATGAGAGGTAAGGGTCCTGATATCTCATGGCCTCAATTTCTTGCATTATGTCCACAAGTTAGGAGAGATTTAACAAGGGCAATTAGCACTAGGAGAAAGCTGAAAGAGAGTGTGCCTGTTGTAAAAATTGCACAAGCTGAAATGAATGAGCAAATTACACCTGTGCTAGATTGTTACATAAAAGGGAGATTGGTTAGGAAAGGTCTAGTGGATGGGGGTGCACAAATTTGCATCATGACAGAGGGACTCATGCAAAAACTAGGCATGCGCATCCATGAGACACATGAAATTAAGGTCAATATGGAAAACAATAGCAAGGCTACGTGCGTAGGCATTTGTAAAAATGTTTTTGTGGAGGCCTTTGGCATTAAGAAGGCAGTGGATTTCTATGTCATGTCTACCAAAGGAAATGGTTACCCATTTATTCTAGGGAGACCATGGCTAATGAAAATGCGAGCTTTGCAGGATTGGGAGAGTGGAAAGCTAATTTGCAGGAACGACAATCATAAGAAGGTTGTCTTTGACATGAAGGAGCAACTCCAAGAGGAGCTCCATGAAGAATCATCTCAAAGTGAGATGGAAGAAGGTTGGACCGATAGCACTTCAGAAGAAGAAAGTAGCGGCAGCATTACTGAAGAGGAGTCTTCCATCGAATTCATGGGGGTAAGGTTTAAGCCAAGCAACCAAGAGACCTCTTGTCAAGGCTTGGAGGAGGTAGGTCCTCAAGAGAACGAAGGTGTTCAAGATGAAGGGATGCTGGAAGGTATGTTATCAACAACACTTACAAAGGATGAAAGAGAGGAGTTCAAATGTGTGCTAAGGACGTTTCCTAGGCTTTTTGCTAAAGACTACACCGACGTGCGTTGGGTAGATGTTGTTCAACACAAGATTGAGTCAAAGCCTGAGGCCACACCTAAAGCTCAGAAGCTACGAAGGCTAGGAGTTATAAAGGAGCAGGCTCTACTCAAGGAGGTAAGAAAGCTTCTAGCAGCAGGTTTCATTTATCCAGTGGAGAATTCAGAGTGGGTCTCTCCTGTTGTTGTCATTCCTAAGAAAAATGGCAAGTGGAGGGTGTGTGTGGATTACCGTCCCCTCAATGAGACAACAAAAAGAGATCACTTTCCCCTCCCATTTCAGGATGAGATACTAAATGAGGTAGCTGGTCATGAGAAGTACATTGTGTGCCATGGTTACTCAGGTTACTTTCAAATAGGGATTGCATTGGAGGATCAATTGAAAACAACCTTTATCACTCCTTGGGGTTGTTATGCTTTTAGAGTCATGCCATTTGGTCTGACAAATGCTCCTGCAACATTCCAACGTTTCATGAATATGGTGTTTCAAGCATTCTTTGGAAAGTCAATTAGGGTGTTCATTGATGATTTCTGTATTTATAGCTCAAAATCATTGCATCTACAAAGGGTAGAAGAAGGTTTAAAGAATCTCTACGACATGGGAGGTCAACTCAACCCCGACAAGTGCCATATAGGTGAGGATGAAGTAATCTTGCTTGGTCATAAAGTTTCTTACAAAGGCATTGAAGTGGATCCTTCAAAGGCAAAGGCTCTTATTGAGCTACCATCACCCAAGAGTCTTAAGGAGGTCATCTCATTCATTCAAAAGGTGAAGTATATGTCACGCTTCATTCACTTAGCCTCAGAGTTACTTCACTCTTTGCAAAAGTTGACACAACAAGTAGAATTTGCATGGTCTGATGAGCTTGAAGAGTATTTTTGTAACATTAAAGCCATTTTTTCATAGCTACCAACACTCATGCCTCCTTGTTGGGAGTACACATTCTTTGTTAGCTCTAGTGCTAGGAAAGAAACAATTGGTGCAGTTGTGTTACAACAAGATCCCTATAGTACCAGGATGCGGCCCATCTACTTTTCTAGTAGGGTCATGAATGCTTTAGAGAGAGGCTACACGGAGGCAGAACTCATGATGCTTTCTCTCATGTTTGCGATAAGGAAGTTTAGATCCTACTTGCTCCCAAAACCTTTTGTAATCCTCACCGCAGAGAATTTGTTCCATTGGGTGTCATCTCAAATGAATCTTAGTACTAGGATCTCAAAGTGGATTATGGAGTTGCAAGAGTTTCAATAATCTTTCAAGGTAGAAGATAGTGTGCGTGCACAATTGGCAGGGATTCTCACTTATAGGGTGCATGAAAAGGAGATTAAGGTGCCTGAAGTAAAGACCCTACCATTGCCACCACCAAAAAGTATTCCTAATGCTTTTACCTTGTTCTTTGATGGAGCTTTTCGTCGAGCCACAGGAAAAGCAGGGGGAGGGCTAGTTTTGCTCAACCCAAGTGGAGAGGTGGTCATGAAAGAGAAGTTCAATCTATCAAGTTCAGCTAGCAACAATGAAGCAGAATATGACACACTACTTCATGGTTTAAAAATATGCATTGGCCATGGTATACAATGTCTCATGGTAAAAGGGGATGCACTTCTCATTGTGAAGCAGATTTTAGGCATTTGGGCATGCAAAAATGAAAGACTAAGGGCCAAAGTTCATACCATCCGTAGGCTATTTAATCAATTTGAGGAGGTGCAATTATATCATATTCCTAGGAAACAAAATGAAGATGCTGATTTACTTGCACAACAAGCCGTTGCATGTGTAAAGAAAGAAGTGCAGGTCATCATGGTGGCGGCTGCTATGAAGCAACCGAGGTACCAGGGATTGGAGTCATTGGCTCCCATCATTGGCTACATTTTGGAGGGTGAGTTTCCACCAGACTTCACAAAAGCTCAGAAGAGGAGACTCATGAAGAAGGCAAGCATGTATCTCTTCCTAAAAGGCTTCCTCTATCAAAGAGGGAAGGATAAAGTGTGCAGAAGAGTACCAACTATCGCGGAAATTCTAGCCATTCTAAAAGGTTTGCATGAAGAGGCATGTGGTGGTCATTTTCCCAAGAATTAACTGTGAAGAAGATTTTGCTTACGGGGTATGTTTGGCCAAGTCTGCATGTGGATATCCAACATTGGTGTAAAAGTTGTCACAATTGTCAGGTAAATGGGAATAGAAGATTGATTTATGGTCCAAGGCAAATCGTGCTTGCAAATGGACCCTTTGAAAAGTGGGGCATTGATGCTATGGGTCCTCTGCCTAGGACAAAAAATGGTAAACTCTACATTCTAGTGGTTGTAGACTATATGACTAGGTGGGTGGAAGCACAAAGTGTGGCAAAGGTAAATGAGAGGACAGTGAGCAAATTCGTCTACACTCACATTTGTTGTAGATTTGGCACACCTTTGGAGATTGTTTCTGATAATGGTCCAGGGTTTAGAAAGGGATTGCTCACAGAAGTCTATGAAGAGCTTCACATTCTACATCGTCATAGCACACCATACTATCCACAGTCAAATGGTTTGGTGGAGAAGGGTAATGGTGTCATTGCAGGAATCATTAGAAAGATGGTGCAAAATAAAACAAAATTATGGGATGACTTCTTGGATGGTGCCTTGTGGGCATATCGAACCACATATAGGGAAGCCACGGAGTTCACACCATTTCACTTGGTCTATGGTCAAGAGGCTTTGCAACCTATCGAGCTCAACATTCCAACAATGCGACTTCATGGCCAAGGAGCACAAGATGATCAAGAGGTATGTATGGATCGACTTCTTACGTTAGTGGAGCTTGAGTGGAAAAGAGAAGCAGCATATGAGTGCTACAAGAGGAAAGCCACACAAGCGAAAGAAACGCACGAAAAGAAACTGAAGGACAAAGGCATCAAGGAAGGAGAGCTTGTGCTAAGGTATGACAATCGACTTGACAATTGTTTTGATGCCAAGTTTGAAACTAGATGGCAAGGGCCATACATAGTCAAGAAGGCTTTCAATTCTAGTTACTATCAGCTTATGGACTTGAATGGTAAAGAGCACTCCAGGAAGGTAAACGGGTATCGCTTGAAGCCCTATTTGAGTCGCCTTCTACCAAAGGATCTACCAAAGATCTGTCCAAAGGCCGCTGTCTCATGTAAGTATTGTTACCTGAAGCATGAGTGTAACTATAGCCAAAATTCTGAGGGGCCAAACAATGAAGATCTCGTCCAGGACTCTGAAGCACTCTCGTTGGAAAAGATTCTCTATGATGGTACATGAATATACCATCATCCTGGGGGAGGGCTAATGATAGCCCTCGTTTTTCGGCTCTCCAAAATTGCCATAGTAAGTTACTCCACCCTACCAAATTCACCCAAACGCTATGGCTATCCCTACCATTTCACTGTACATAGGTGTGTGTGAGTTAGGGGGCTTCTCCCATATCTTCTTAAAAACCCTCAGCTAGCTAGTCACTGGGCTAGTTGAGCCAAAAAAATAAAAAATAAAAGTGTATTATGGACTCTTTGTGTGTAAATATTTCATTGTATATATGGCCTAAATATAGGGATTTTTTATAATTATTTTGGTATTTTATTTAAATATTTCTACTTAGGTGTGTGTTTTATTAAACCTATGTACACCTTCTTTCATCCTCTTACACCATAATTATATTTTTTGCCAATATGTACATACTCTAACCTCATATTTTTCCTTTATACAAATCACTCCCACATTTTCACCTTCACCCTCGTGAAAACAAAAAATTGATTTCTACTCATTGGTTATGTTTATTATATTATTTACTTGCATACCTTTTCCTCTTTCACCCAAAATAATTCAAAGAGGGACCATATCATATGATTCCAATATCTTTCCATATCCATAACTCCTCCATATTTTTATTATTGTTTTTACTCATTATTCTAACACCATGTGCTCATTGAGCTAAAGTCCATGAATAGTCCATACACTACTCCCACCATGTATATATTTCTTTATTCACCAATAATCCTCCTCCATGCATGGGTCAAGGGCAACTTGGATGCTTTGTATTATAATATGACAAAGGAGAGGCTCACTCTTGGATGCATTGTACAAATTCAACAAAGGAGGGGGCCACTAAAAGACTCTTGTAGGCATAAAAACAGGCTTTTTGGTGAGAATTTTGGCACCTATCTCCACTCCGAATGTAGCCCACGCTCTGAATAATCACCTCAAAATTTTTCATGATTTTTGGAGCTACCAGCGGTGAGCTATGATTTTTTGAGTGGACCCCAGTCTGCCCACTTTTCTCACAAGTAGCCCTTAGTCTTCTCTCACCCTTCCACACACCTACTCACTCTTACACATCCCTCCCTCTCCTTCTCTCACTCAAACCTGAAATTTCCATGGCTTCTCCCACCCTCTTCACCATTACCGTTCTCTCTCATCCCTATAGTTCTTTTATGAACCTCTACATACATACACCCTCTCCATGTCTCTCTCTATTGCTTCTATGTTACAATTTCATTTACCTCTCCTAAAAATATCTAAAATTCAGCATCTTAACCATGATAACTTCTGCAAATTGAGGATTTTTCATCAACAAATCCTCTTTTCATCGTGGTGGTCAACCGTGGCGGCGGCGTAAAGAAGCGAAGAAGAAGAAGAAGACCAGCGGTCATTTTTCCACAATCTACACAAGGGTGAGTTCAAGCTTCTTCAAAGCTTCCCCATCTCAATGATTCTCTTTTAATTCACCCCTCTTCCTTCATCAAATCAACTCATCCTACCCATTGTAAATATATCACTAACAATTCTAGTGATTATTACCACTAACAACTAACTTCTCTTGTAAAAATGCACCCACACTATCAACATATGGAGTAGGCAACCGCACAAGTAAACCAAATTCACTCACTCCCATGGAAATTTCTCTCCTTTCACCACATCAATAATTCTCTTACTTGAGCCCACATCCATGTGACTCAAGAGAAAAGAGAGACCCCATTCTCATTTGAAATTCATAAAAATTCATAATTCTTGATCTTTCCTAATAAAATTGATTAGGCTTAATCCTAATCAAGGATTCTAAAACCTATAAATAGAACCCATTCCTCCTTGTAAAAGACATCACTATACCATTGCACACTAGATTGAGCGTACCACACGCCAGTTCTATCTTTGTTGTAAAGAGAGAGTAAGCTTTCTATACACCATCACCTTGGTGCATAGAAAAACTTGAGCTAGTTTGAGTGAGTGCGAGTAGAAGATATTCTTCCTACCATTGTTGTATCTACCCCAACATCAATGAATTGGTAGTTTTGGGTGGAATTCATGTCCAAAGGCTCACGCTTCTCCTCCAATTTGGCTTGGCAAACTCATTCAGCTTCATAAGGTGACTTGTTTTATTGAAGGTTGTTGTTTTGTTGCTTGTGATTCATTGGCTATTGTTTGGCTACCATTGTAAGAGGGTGGATGCTGAGAGGGCTCCCATAACCCTAAGACAATGTGCTAGTGATGCTATAACTAAATCTTGTCACTTGATTCCGCAAGCTCTAAGTTTCTTTTTGTGCAAAATATAAAGTTGAAGCTAAGTTGTACACCATCTCTCTCTCTCTCTCTCTCTCTCTCTCTCTCTCTCTCTCTCTCTCTCTCTCTCTCTCTCTCTCGTGTTTTAGTGTGTGAGAGTGTTCCATTGGTGTTAGGGTTAGTGTAAATTCATTGCTTGTTTGTGGGTTGCCCTAACGATTCTCCTCTTTTGCGTCCTAGTTCGCTCTTAAACTAGGTGGTGCCCCTTGTGTAGTTGGGATTTGGCTGTGGGTTTGTTGTTTTGGTTTGTGTTGTGTTGTGCCCCAGCCCCATTGAGCAGCACGGGAGCCTTGAAGGGTGTCTAGAGGTTGCTCTTCTTGTTGCCCACCCCGGACCGCTTCAAATTGGTGCCCCCACTGAGGAAAAAAACTCGTGTATGTTTTTGTGTAGGATCAACTTTTAGCATAGTCAAGTAGTTTGCATGAATCACGAGATTTTGTATGATCCTTTCATTCCCATTGCAAGGCAAAAGATACACATAATTTTTAGTACTAAGTTGCAATTTCAACGGGTAATTCGTAGGATTTTAGGTCCTCTTAGGATAGCCGAGATAAACACTTCGGTAAATCCTTTTATTTTGCCTCTCATTAGGTACGATATTAGCCTGGACGTCTATATTTTTGTGTTATTTTAAGCATTAGGACATGCATAGGCCATGGATAATGGCCCGGGAATAGAGGTTTTTCCCTTTCATTTTACTCCACACATTAGAATAAACGTTGCAATTAGTAGAAAGATCCATTTTCAACAACGAATGGTGTTCATGTTTGGTGCCCAAAGAGTAGGAGAAATTCTTGCATCACCAAACCCTGTCATTCTACCTCTCATCAACTACCACACTTCTTTTGATGTACATGTGTTCATTTTATTTTAAAATGAAGTGCAGCCCGGCAAAATAGTGTGTATGTTTGTTTTTTCTTTGTCCAAGTTGTTACAAGAAACAAAAAATGATCATTTGTTCTAACAGGGAATGTGTGTGCAGTGAAAGTTCAATCCTTAGAAATCTAGCTCTATTACCAACTGAGTTGCAGGAGCAAGTAGTAAGGCGTCTCCCTCATAACAAGAGGGTGGTGAAGTTAAGACGAAAGGTCCTACGCGTGGATTCCATTTTCCTCTTGTTGTTGGACACTAAGGAAGACCGCGCATTCATTCAACTAGCTTGTGTCCTAAGATTGGTAAATAGAGTGAAATTTGGCGTTTGGCGAGTGCATTTCACCATTGAGGAAGACTCTTCAGGAAACTTGCGGCCAGAGTTCATGCTTCATGGACTCACATTTGGTGAATTTTTCCCTCATTTGCGTCTTATTAATAGTCTTCCTTTTGCTTTCAACAAAGGAGATAGGGAGCTATTCAGAGCTTGTCTTAATAAAGAGAGCATAGAGAAGATTGCAAATTTGTATAAATTCTCATCCTTCTCTACTTTCTATGATACTTTGTTCATAGAGACATTATAAATCTCTTTATACTTTTGAATGATTTAACCATAATCCTAAGGAGTTTTTGTCCAGGAATTTTGTAGCACAAGTGGAGTCTTTAAATCTTGCAAACTTGATTGGACTTGATGAGGATGTTCTTTATGAAATTGTGAGAAGGTTGCCTCACTCCGACTGTGTGGAACTCGAAGGAAAGGAGCTCCTAGTCAATTGCTACTTTCTCACGGCCTTCGACGAGCATGAAGATCTAGTTTTTATACAAACCGCTTGTGCGTTGGGAATTGTAGAGCAAGTGCAATTTATCACTTGGGACGTGGTTGCTCTTTTGGATCCAGAAAATGAAGTTCTAGAGATTTCTGTTTATCGCCTTAGCTTTGAAGAATTTTAACCCTTCTTAGAGCTCATCAATAGTCTACCTTTTTGTTTTGATCAAACAAATCGAGACCTCATTGAAGCTTGGATAGCTGAAGAAGAAAACCTAGAGTGGTATTTTCTTACTTCTTCATTTGCAGGCGAGTGGTTCTAAATCTCTATTGTATCCCTTATTGTAACTCGTGTTGTAATCTTTCATAATAATGGAGAGCCAACGCCAAATGTCTGGATATCCTCTTTTCTTTGGAGAGCCTAGAGAGGATGCAGAATTATTTTTAGCAAATTTCAAGATGTCTTGCCGTATCAAGAGGATAGTAACCGATCAAGAACGTGTAGAAATGTTTGAGGTGGTCCTTAGGAAAGATGCTAGTACTTGGTTTGACTCTTTGCCTGAGGAAATTAAGGGGAATTACACAGAAGTTTTGATTCGTTTTAAGAGATACTTCTTTGATCCCCAAAACACTCAAAAACTATGGCAAGACATTGTTTCTCATAAGCAAAAAGACTTAGATGACTACTACTTGTACAAGCAAGAGTTTCTACGTCTTTGGGCTCTATGGATACGAAATGTTGCTAACCCTGGTGATGGTGCAGAATTTTTAAAGAAGGAGAGGTTCATAGCCGGACTCTTTCCTGACCTTAAGGTAAAAGTTGAGGCGGGTGCACCTGCTACTTTTGATGCAGCGGAAACTAGGCCTGCTGAGAAGTGTAGGAAACTCAAGTGCTTAAGGGGAGAGGTTCCAATAGAAGGTCTTAGACCCAAAGGTAAGTCACAAGCATCAACATCTAGGGAGCTTCCTGAGGTAACGGCTAAAGTGATTGAGAAGTTAAATGAATCTTTAAGCAGCCTGTCAATTCACCTTGCACAAGCTGTAGGTCCAAAGGGACAAGCAAAGAAGTCAGAAGAGAGAGAGAGCCACGAACTAGGAGAGTCTTGCAATGTTAGAATTGCGGTGAGTCTAGACATGGGATGTATAATTGTCCTTGGCCCCGTGGGGAGCCAGGGAGACCTAACTTGAATTACCAAGTGAGGAATGCTGGGGAAATAACTAGTCAGCAACCACGGCTTATACAAAGGACAAATGGAGCAAGACCACCTCCACAAGGAGTTGAAGGAGTTCCACCTTTGCCAGACCCAAACGTGCATGTGGTAGAGGTGACAAATTCAAGAGAGGTTGACATGGAAGCAAATGGCATTAAGCGTGGCCGAGGGAAAGGTAAGGAGTTACATCACAAAGTGACCATGGACGAGAAAAGAAGGCAAAGGAGACCAAGGAGGCTAAGAGGACTCGACGTCGTATCAACCTCCAAGACTTCCCTCTTGGACATGGAATGGCTCCATACAACCTGTTGGAAGACATGAGAGGTAAGGGTCCTGATATCTCATGGCCTCAATTTCTTGCATTATGTCCACAAGTTAGGAGGGATTTAACAAGGGCAATTAGCACTAGGAGAAAGGTGAAAGAGAGTGTGCCTGTTGTAAAAATTGCACAAGCTGAAACGAATGAGGACATTACACCTGTGCTAGATTGTTACATAAAAGGGAGATTGGTTAGGAAAGGTGTAGTGGATGGGGGTGCACAAATTTGCATCATGACAGAGGGACTCATGCAAAAACTAGGCATGCACATCCATGAGACACCTGATATTAAGGTCAAGATGGAAAACAATAGCAAGGCTAGGTGCGTAGGCATTTGTAAAAATGTTTTTGTGGAGGCCTTTGGCATTAAGAAGGCAGTGGATTTCTATGTCATGTCTACCAAAGGAAATGGTTACCCATTTATCCTAGGGAGACCATGGCTAATGAAAATGCGAGCTTTGCAGGATTGGGAGAGTGGAAAGCTAATTTGCAGGAACGACAATCATAAGAAGGTTGTCTTTGACATGAAGGAGCAACGCCAAGAGGAGCTCCATGAAGAATCATCTCAAAGTGAGACGGAAGAAGGTTGGACCGATAGCACTTCAGAAGAAGAAAGTAGCGGCAGCATTACTGAAGAGGAGTCTTCCATCGAAGTCATGGGGGTAAGGTTTAAGCCAAGCAACCAAGAGACCTCTTGTCAAGGCTTGGAGGAGGTAGGTCCTCAAGAGAACGAAGGTGTTCAAGATGAAGGGATGCTGGAAGGTATGTTATCAACAACACTTACAAAGGATGAAAGAGAGGAGTTCAAATGTGTGCTAAGGACGTTTCCTAGGATTTTTGCTAAAGACTACACCGACGTGCATGGGGTAGATGTTGTTCAACACAAGATTGAGTTAAAGCCTGAGGCCACACCTAAAGCTCAGAAGCTACGAAGGCTAGGAGTTATAAAGGAGCAGGCTCTACTCAAGGAGGTAAGAAAGCTTCTAGCAGCAGGTTTCATTTATCCAGTGGAGAATTCAGAGTGGGTCTCTCCTGTTGTTGTCACTCCTAAGAAAAATGGCAAGTGGAGGCTGTGTGTGGATTACCGTCCCCTCAATGAGTTACACTTTTTTTCGGCTTTGATTTTTGCTTTTTGACGCTTTCTGGCTCGTTCTGGCATTGTTTGCTCGACGTGTGATTTTTTTTGTGCTTTTTTGGCTTTTTTCTAGCACTTCCTGGCTTGTTCTGTCTTTTTCCAGCACTTACAGTGAATTTATTTTTATTTTTTCTAATTATTTATGAAATTTTAAATTTTCTAGATTTTTCTAATATTTTTATAAATTTTTACGCTTTTTTGAAAAGTTTTGATTTTTTATAACTTTTTTGTGAATCTGTGATCTTTTTTTGATTTATTGTGTTTTTTTATGGTTAGTTTATGAATTTTTCGTGACCTTTTTGAGATTTTTACAATTTTTTTTAATTTTTTTGGTGATTTTTTTATTTTTTTAAAAGAATTTTCTAACAAGTTTTTAATTTTATATGAGTTTTTCTATTTTATGGTGATTTTTTTATCAATTTTGATTTTTTAATGATTTTCTATGTGATTTTCTTTTTTTTTGTGAATTTTGTCTTCATTATTTTTTTATTTTTTTTCATATTTTTTATGAATTTTTAAAGAGGTGTTTTCTTTTTAAAAATGTTGTTGTTTTTTTGAAATGAAATTTTTTTCTTTTTTAATCTTTTTGTGAATTTTTACTTGATTTTTTTTGAAGTTTTGATTTTTTAAATTATTATTATTATTATTAAATGATTTTTTCTTAAAAATATTTTATGAATATTTACTTGATTTTTTTGTGAATTTTTTATTTTTTAATTCTTTTTATGTTTTTTAAATTTTAATTGAATTTTTTGTCTCTTTTTGTTTTTGTTTTTGCTTTTGTTTTTTTTTGTTTTTGGTGAAATTAAAAAATAAATACCTGCAAGCTTTACTTGGCAGTCCTCCGTGTCAACGCGCTTGCGGTTGGGCGGGCCGTTGCCTGAAGGACGCGCAAGAAGTGTTGATTGCGCTAGCGCCGGTAGCGTGAGTCAGAGCGAGAGAGAGAGAGAGAGAGAGAGAGAGAGAGGAGAGAGAGAGAGAGAGAGAGAGAGAGAGAGAGAGAGAGAGAGAGAGAGAGAGAGAGAGAGAGAGAGAGAGAGAGAGAGAGAGAGAGAGAGAGAGCTCGGCGCCCGCGTGGCGGTGGCAGATGCAAGCACGCGGAGGCAGCGGGAATCTCGCGGCACCTCGCGTGTAGCGAGTGAGAGAGAGAGAGACTCAGAGACGACAAGAGAGCGGGCTTGGCGTGTAGCGCAAAGACAAAGAGAGAAAGTGAGAGTTGGAGGGAGGGGTTCACGCACGCGGCTCCCTCGCCAAAGGTGGAAGACAGAGTGGGACAAACCAGTGAGGGGGTTAGAGTGAGAGGGAGAGAGAGAGAGAGAAAAAAAAAAGTTAAAGAGAGAGAGGGAGAAAGAATGAGAGAGGGTCAAAATTTGAAGCTTTTGCTGGTAAGTACACTAAAACTTGTGAAAAATTCTCGGTTTTCTTCGAGGGAAGCTCAAAATCTAACTGGGATTTTAGGATTCGGTTGGTTAAAATACATTGGACCCAGTTTTTTTTAACACTGCGTGCTGGCAAGGGTAGAGAGAAAATGAGGGAGTGTGACGGGAAGAGAGTGAATTAGTGGATGGCAGTGTGTGTGTGTGTGATGGATGGTGTTCACCCGGAGAGAAGAAGAAGAAGAAGAAAGTTTTAACGTCGCAGAAAATTATCCCTAGGGACCGTAAAGATCTATCCGACTTGGAGATTTATTATGCGCTGCAAGGCATGGTACCGAAGCCTGAAACCCGCTTTCTTTTATTTATTATTTAGTATTTATTTTCAAATTTGCCAAAAACTCCAAAAATCACTTGAAAATCCCAAAATTTGCCACAAAAGTCCAAAAAATTCTAGGAATTTTAGAAAATCATTGTCATTCACAACAGAGCATTCTGACACACAAAAGCACACCGAAAATAGCAGATTTTACCAAAAATACCAATTTCGACAAAATTGTCCAGCCGACCGTCGGAAATAGCAAAATTCTCAAAACTCAACCATGGAGGACACGAATGCGAACAAGATGATGCAGTAAATACGCACACACAAAATGGCTCGTAAAGGTCGCAAAATCAATTTTCTATGGAATTATCCAAAAATTAGCAAAAAATTATCAAAATTTGCAAAAATTATCCGAAAATACCCAAAAAATTTCTACAAACTCTTCACACATTGGGAAATGGTGCAGCTAAATAAAATTGCACAAATCACATCATTTCAATTGCCAACAATTTTATCAATAAAATCAAGACTAGGCAATTAAACCGACAAAAATAGGTCAAAAATTGACGCAATTGAAATGTGTAAATCCCTGTTTTGAGCACAAAAATGCAGCATTTAATCATTACATACATCATTTATGCAATCAAAACATTGAATTAACCATGCAAATTAAACACTTTTTTAGACACACTCACACTAAAAAATTGACAGTTTCTACCAATCTTTAGGCACGCACACAAAAGGGTTAAACTTGTCGGATTTGCAATGTGACTTCACAAATCAATAGTTAGGCATGAGAAAAACACACATCAATCATCACAATTCACAAATCATAATGCACACATTGATTTTTAGGTGCTCAAACATGGGCAAAATAGTGCACACACACCTAAAATTAGCATGCACACACTCAATTAGAATGCACACACACTTGAAATTAGTGCACACACACCTAAAATTGACCATCCAAGCATGCAATTAACTTGATTAAGCACCCAATTAGCAACACACATTCATCAATTAGCGATTGAAACTTATCAAATTCATGCGCCATCGACTCTTAAAAATTTCGACATTACGACGGCGTGAAAAAGAATAATCGCAAAATTTTCAATTGCTAACATCACATTGCATTGCATCAATATATCATAGCATTACATTGCATCATGGTGAGATTTTTACACAATTCTACACATCTCTAGATTGTAGGGAGGTTGAGAGTACCACCTTAATTACCTTTCATGAAGATCAATTGAATGGTCAAATGCTCCAATCCTTCATAGCACATTAGTAAGTTGGCAAAAATCAGTCAAATTAGCAAGGGGTTAGTGAGAAATTAGAGTGTGTAAACACAGGTCACACATTAGGGAATTATGAACACAATGCTTCATGCACACACATTCAAAATCCACAAAAACATAAACACACAAGTGAAATTAGTAATGAAATTAGTGAGGGAACGCATTCGTTTATGCCACAATTACACTAGCGTAGAACATCGTCCTCGGAAACGGCGCCAAATGTTGGGGGTCCCATCGTTGCAATAGCTCCAATGACCAACAAAATTATCAGTCCAGAGGGATGAGCTACCCGTCTATGGCATGGAAACACTCACCGATTAGTGAGTTAATCGTGGCAACAAAAATGGTTAACTCTATGAGGTGAGATTCTCGGCCTATGGAGGAGCAAAGCCGCAATGAAGGGCAATCTCCATATCCACTTCTCTTCACCTCTAATCAACCCAATCACACACACTATGATTGCAAGACGCACACAACATTAATCCTATCATGCAACACACTAATCGCAAGCACACACATATAGATCTATCGAGCACCACACTCCAATCAAACCTACATGCACACACAAGCAAAAGAGGGCAATCACACAAGATTAGAGAGGGATTAGCCACTAATTAATTAAGATCTAGTTAATCTAAATATCATAGGCAATCATAAGAAGTAAGAGAAAGGCATAGTGAGAGAGAATGAATCATTGATTAGTGTTAATCAAGTCTCATGAGCAAGGAGAAGCTCAAGGATTCCATAGCCACACACCTCAAGAGCTCTCACCAAAGAGTGCTCTCAACAAATGACTTGGGAACCCTAATTTCTTTTTACACACTGCCTTATATACCTAGGGTAAAAATATGCAATGTCCGGGCACCCAAGGACTTTAGGGCTCACCACTTACTCAATCTGTAACCTAGGTTGAGTAATTGATCTATTCTTTACAGTTTGGAACTCCCATTGAGCCGTAACACTAGCAATATTACAATGGCTTGAAATAAATCGAGAATTTACAATACGTGACCATTTTGGGAAAACATGGAAAATGTGTATCTCCAATCTTTACTACTTCTTTGCATTTATCCTTGATATGCATTCGTACGTCTTCGGTATTTAGTAGCTTCTGTTAACTGACGTTGAGTCAGTAAACAACATTTCTTCACGGGGATCTCGATGAGGATGTTTACATGCAGCAGCCTGAAGGGTTTGTTCAAGAGAACGCATCTCATGAGGAGCATGTAAGCTCAAACAGGCACTTTATGGCTTAAAGCAATGTTCAAGGCAGTGTTATCCTAAATTTGATGCATGTATGAGGTCTCAAGGATATAAAAGGAGCGAAGAGGATCATTGCTTGTACACAAGAAAGCTAGATGATGGCTCGATGATCATTCTAGTTTTGTATATTGATGACATGCTTATAGCTGGGAAATCCATTGCGAAAATTGCCAACTTGAAGAAAACACTTAGCAATAATTTTGCAATGAAAGATTTTGGGGATGCTACACACTCTCTTGGCATGCGAATCAAAAGATATCGCAAACATTGTATTCTTGAGTTTTCTCAGGAAACATACATTGAGAAAGTTTTGTAGCGTTTCAATATGCAGGGGGGGAAAGCATTGAGTACCCTAATGCAGGCATTCTTGAAACTCATCAAGGAAGATGCACCCAAATCTGATACTGAGCGAGCTGAAATGGCTAAGGTACCATATTCTTTGGTAGTGGGAAGTCTCATGTATGCTATGGTGGCCACAAGACCAAACATTGCTTTTGTAGTGGGAGTGGTGAGCCGATATATGGAAAATCCTTGCAGCAAGCATTGGGAAGCAGTGAAGCACATTCTTAGGTACCTCAAAGGTACGGTCGCCAAGTGTTTACGCTTCGAGAACAGTGATGTATCCATCATGGGTTATGCAGATGCAGACTATGCAGGTTGTGTCGACAATACGAGATCAACATCTGGCTATGTCTTCATATTTGTTGGAGCAGCAGTATCTTGGAGGTCATGTCTTCAAGATTGTACGTCGTCTTCCACTACAGAAGCAGAGTAGGTTGCATGGTCAAATGCAAGTAAAGAGGCTGTATGGTTTTCTCGCTTGGTCAAAAATCTTGGCATTGATGAGACTCCAGTGATATATTGTGATAGTCAGAGTGCTCTTGCATTGGCAAGGAATCTCATGTTTCACTCTAAATCAAAACACATTGAAGTTAGGTATCATCTCGTGAGAGATTTCTTGGCCAAAAAGCTCATTGATTTGGTCAAGGTACACACTGAAAACAACCTAGCAGATGCTTTGATGAAAGGCTTAGCTTTGGAATGGTTTACACATTGCAGTGATTTGATGGGTATAGGTTAAAGCCACTAGATTTCTTCATGGTTGTACATACCAAGTCACTTGGCCTACGTTGGCCTTCAAGTGGGAGTTTGTTGGGATTCAATCCAATTGGCCAGACATCCCACTTACTACTAACCCGTCTACTAACTTAACCATGTATACACTTATTCTTTAATACTAGAGAATAAGGAGCTGCAACAGGATAACGTTGCTGTGTGCTCCACTCAAAGCAGTTCTATCTCTCTCTCTCTCTCTCTCTCTCTCTCTCTCTCTCTCTCTCTCTCTCTCTCTCTCTCTCTCTCTCTCTGTGTGTGTGTGTGTGTGTGTGTGTGTGTGTGTGTGTGTGTGTGTGTGTGTGTGTGTGTGTGTGTGTGTGTGTGTGTGTGTGTGTGTGCTCTTGCACTTGCACTTGCACTCGCACACGCTTCTCGCAGAACCTTCAGACTCCCAAGGGCCAAATTAAATGTCTGCCCAATAGGGCAATGTGTAAGTAAGGGGGGTTTAATGAATGTGAAAAGGTGGGAAATTGAAGAGGGCAATGGTGTGAGTAGGCTGCGACAACGTGGAGGGAGAAAGAGTGACACACGCAAAAAATTGGGGGCATCTAATGAACTAGGGCATGAAGACAAAGTTTCTCAACACACCAAGATGCCCATCCGGTACCAGTCCCCTAGGAAATCATGAAGGTCGGATTTTGAGCTTGCCACATCATCAGCCCCTATTCATGTGCCACATCAATCACGGCCCCGTGATTGATGGGCTGAGGTAAAAAAAAAGGGTATAAGGGAAGGGAGGAACGAGGCAAGAAAGCACTATTCAAAGAAGAGGAAGGCATGGAAGAAAGAATCTCTTGAGTTCTATCCCTCTCTCTCTCTCTCTCTCTCTCTCTCTCTCTCTCTCTCTCTCTCTCTCTCTCTCTCTCTCTCTCTCTCTCTCTCTCTCTCTCTCTCTCTCTCTCTCTCTCTCTCTCTCTCCACCTTGGAGAGAGGAGGCATGAGGATGGAAGGTGAAGGAGGAGGGAATATTGGACCTTGAGGCCAGTAGATTTGAAGGGAAGGAGGACACCGCAAGGGAGGAAGTCGAATCTAATCTCTCTTTTGCTCTCTCTTGATCAAGTAAAGCATGAGGAAAAATCTCTCTCTCTCTCTCACTCAATCTAGGCAAAGGGGAGGATCTCCCTCCTTTTCAACTTAGCAAAACAAAGTCTCTCAGGGATTGTACGAAGTAAGAGCAGGTAAAGAGCAAGAAGGGATTGGTTGATGATCTCTCTCTCTCTCTCTCTCTCTCTCTCTCTCTCTCTCTCTCTCTCTCTCTCTCTCTCTCTCTCTCTCTCTCTGATGAAGCAAGGTGTAACGATGATAATGTGTTGTGATCTCTACATTGGGTGGTCCTCAGTGCAATGTGCGTGACAATCTCACTCAAACAGACTGACCAGAAAGGAAACAATAGACATCAACAGTGCTCACAAGACACAACAACAGACCAGAACATGACTCGACTATCTCAAAGACTGATACAGACTCTGGCGTGGCAGCACACTCACCTCCAGCCCAGGAATCATAGGTACAATGGGGTGTCGAGGCTCAAATGTGTCGGGATGGTGAAGACGTGCTCTGTGTATAGACTCACTCTAGATGACTATGTACCAGCTCCGAGGTGAAAAAGATGATCGCGATGACCAACCACTACTACTCATATGTCACACCATAAAGAGCCACCAATGGCTCATAAATGTAAGCCATGTGGTGACCTGGTCACGATGTCCACTAGACCACCGTCGGTACCCTGCCACATGTCATTCCCTAGCTCAGAGTGTCCGTCCAGTGTGAAACAGCCTAGACCAACTGTACTAACTGTGTCCTATGAAAGTGACATTGTAGCCTGCTACAGGTTGCCCACCACAAGACTGCTCACCGTCTTGGTGAGAGGAATTACTGAAAAAACTGTGAAAGGAAACCATTAGGTACTGCATCTGTACATCTTTCTTGAAGCAGGTTCTAGGCCCAAAAGTGGAGTTTAAACACAATGCACTGCTTGCAAACGTTTTAAGCCTTTGAATAGGCAGGAACCCAGTATGATTGCATAGTCCATTGCATAGTCCATGAATCCAAATTGGCACAACAGAATGAGGCTCCACTACCAAGAGATATGCTCAGTTTGGATCCAGTGCACCTTTTATTATTGATAACCATAGTGAGAGGAAAATGACCTGGTCCATGCTTGCAGATAACCTTGCCACACTTTTTGCAACAACACTCTTCTCGAAAGAAGGGATGACCAATAAGCCCAAGTAACACCGCAAATAGGGTTAAGCTTCATTACGATGGCATATCAAAAAATACTTCACAGCAAAAGGATAGCAACCAGGTGAATTTTTCAGAGCCAGCTGATGATGTGGGGTGGGGGGGGGGGGGGGGGGGGGGACTTGTTGAGGCTGAGGGGTGTGGGAAGGGCTAGATAGGGGCGAGTGGTGGAAGGGGGTGGGTAGGGGCGAGGGGGGCTGGTTAAGAACGAGGGGAAGGGAGAGGGTGGGTAGGGGTGAGGGGGTCTGGTTAGGGGCGAGGAGAACGGAGGGGGTGGGTAGGGGCGAGGGGATCTGGGTAGGGGCGAGGGGAAGGGAGAGGGTGGGTAGGGGCAAGGAAGGAGGGTAGGGGCAAGGAGGGTGGGTAGGGGCAAGGAGGGAGGGTAGGGGGCGAGGGGGAAAGGGTAGGGGCGAGAGGGGGTGGGTAGGAGCGAGGGAATGTGTGGGGGGAGGGTAGGGGGAGGGTAGGGGCAAGAGGGAGTGAGGGAGTGGGTAGGGGCGAGGGGAAGGGAGGGGGAGGGGAGGGGCAAGGGGAAGGTGAGGGGGCGAGGGCGAGGGGAGGGACTAGGGGCGAGGGCATAAGGGGAAGTGAGGGGGTGGGTAGGGGCGAGGGGAAGGTGAGGGGGCGAGGGCGAGGGGAGGGACTAGGGGCGAGGGCTTATGGGGAGGGGAGGGGTAGGTAGGGTGAAGGCGAGTTGGAGAGGGGGAGGGTAGGGCAAGGGGTAGGGGTAGGGGGCGAGGGGATGAGGGGGACTAGGGCCAAATAAGAAGCACCCAACTATCATGACCAAGACATATATCATGATCTTGGAATTCACCTTGCAAGACGGGCTCTGTGAGGGGAGTTTGCTAGACGCAGAGGAGAGCTTTGTTCTGGTCGGAGAAGCAGACACCACAGGGGTTGATGTTTGAGGGGTGGTGAACTCTTGTAGGGGATATTTCTTCTTGCTTATATATTTTTTCATAGGTATTCCAAATTCAACAACTTTCATCAAGAGGGCTTTCACCGAGAGCGCATCAGGAGTATCTTCTGTGACCTTCAACTCTTGAGCTGGCACATTAGGTTTAGTGACTGTGGAAACATTTGAAGAGGGTGTATCTTCAGGCCAAGAGTGAATAGAGACTCCAGAACAAGGCATAGATTTGGTAGCCTCCAACCACTCGAGCAGATCTTCATCTGACCCTTCAGGTGTAGTAGGCTGTTCTTGTTCAGGTTTGGTTTCCACGGACAAAGAAACTTGTTGCACCACGGGATCCATACCACCTTCTAAGAGAATGGGTTGCATCGAGGAGCCAAAAGTATGTATCCACATTGTGTCATTTCCCCAATCATGAAGTGCTTTAGTGTGTCACAACCATGGTCTTCCAATGAGCAAAGGAAATCTACCCTCAACCTGGGGAAGACGAACCACTACAAAATCCAAGTTAAAAGTAAATTCTTATAACTGCAAAGGCACATTTTCCACTATGCCCACTGGGTAGACTGTCCGCTCGTTGGCCAATGTAACTGTGAAGGGAGCAGGGCGAGTAAGTTGTAGACCTAGAGCTAACATAGTGAACTCGGGCATCAGGTTGATGCCAGATCCACCATCCACTATCACTCCTGAGAATTGCCGACCCAAAACGGACACTATCAGGCGAGGGCTTCTATAATCAGTGAGTGGAGCAGCGGGGTTGGATATCATCTAGGACTCTGATGGTCGCACTGGGAGGTGCCCGCCACTAAGACTTGCTCCAAGGTAAAGTGATTGAATAACAGCAAGGGTGTCACTCCTAAAACTTGCATCTAGCCGCAGCATGTCATAGAGGGACACTTGTTGGAAAGTGTTCTTCAAGACTGTCACTGCTGTAAGCTTCTCTTTTTCTACCTGTTGTTCCTCTATACCTTGATCTTCTGTAGATCAAAAACTGCTTCCAAGAAAGCTTCATCAGTATCTGAGAGCAAAGATTTGGATTCCTTCATGGCACTGGGGGATGGCTTGTTTACAGCTGCTGCAGGCAGGGTATCCACTGGTGTGAGAATGTGTGGGGGAGTTGAACTTGATGGAATGCTAAGACCGAGAGCGGCTCTCTAGGCCCAGGTGAGGACGCCCAATGGCTCCTTTTCCAATTGTGGTGGCTTATTTTGAGGGGTAACAACGTGGGTAGAAGGGGGCGGCTGAGAAACAGTGCTCACTGCTATCAAGTTGAGCTTCGGAAAGGCAAACTCATTCTGGCTTTGACTTGAGTTCGAAGCCGTGGATGCACGAAGTTTAGGGCAATCCTTACTGTAGTGATCCTTCATTTCAGGGCAATGACGGCAAGGAGGGGACCCTTTTGGCAGGGGGAATTTGCTCTGGTAATGCCCATATTCCCCGCATCTATAGCACAAAATGGGCCGATTCAAAGGGCGAGTCGACGGACGAGGTGGTCCTTGCTCCTGGTGCATGGAGTTGGAGGTGGAGGCATAGAAGTTTTGAGGGGATGAGGGAGCATGGATATGATAAAAGCTCTGAGACGGAAAAGTACTTTGCATACCTTGCATAGGAGGGGCTGTCAGCAAAGGTGGCATATGGTGTGGATGGCCACAGGGAGAAACCATGTTGGATGCAGGTGCTGGACCTTGTTGAAGATAAGGACCAAGACCTTGTTGTATTTGTCGTAATCCCTGGAGGTAGTAACAATCCTTGTTCTCATGTCCAGATTTTTTGCAGGAGTGGAAGTAAACCAGAAGGGGGCATTCCTGTGGAGGGTGCCCTGGAGAGCGGCATGAGCTACACCAAACCGTAGCCTTGGTCTCTTGCTGACACTTGAGCTCTTCTAGCTCACGCTTAATCTGTTCCAATGCCTCGTGATGTGGAGGCTTATCTTGTCTAAGAGAGAAGGACCTCTCCTCTTGAAGAGCTCGCTGTAAATTTAGGGCTTCCAAATCCCTGCGTAAAGAAGTTAAAGAATCAAAAGGACTTTCCAAAAACACAGAGGGGGTCTCTATGTGAGGGGGGTTGGTGAACATCTTCCTAGCCCCCTCTATCCTCGTAACAGCTGCAATGAACTCCTCCAAAATGGCGTCGAGTCGAAGACTCTCTCGTAGTTTTTGTTGAGAACTTTTGGGAAGTGCCTTCTCTACCCACTAATTCACCTGGTTGTTGGGGAAGCTTGGAAACCAGAGACTTGGTTTTTGTCATAAGTTCTACAAAAGGCTCCTCTGGCTGGAGCACCATGTTGGCAAACTCATCCAGCACCTTCTCCTGGTAGTCACCGGGCTTGAAAGCTGCACATAACTGTTGCCTTAACACTAGGTTGGTAATGGGACACTTTTATGTCCTGGGACACTTTTATTTCCTGTTAAGTGGCCATTTTCCTTGAATTATGTCAAGAGTTTCAAAATGGATTTTGAGGTGCTTTCTATCTAGAAAGTTGTCTTGTGAGCTGAAAAAAACTCGACATTTTTTTGGAATATCAATTCCATCTTTAACCTTGTCCTTGAACAACATTTTGCAACCTAAACAATGTGAAAAAACGGGTCTTGTTTTTGGCTTTTTTCAACTTTTTGCAACTATACCACTCCAAAATTCATGTTTGTGAGGTCTATAATGCTGGAGAACTATCTTTAGTAGTCCTCAACATGTCAGGTCAAATCCTATTTTTTAGCCAATTTTAGCTCTTCTATGATTTTTTTGGTGGCTTTCATGATATCCAAATGCAATTTTGATTTTCTATGTCGCATATTGTAACATAAAGCTAATATTCCTTGAGTTTTGGGGCACCTAATACCCTATTTTGCATACTACACAACGATGGTTGATTGTTTCAATTATAGAAGAAAACAAAACATTCTAGTACATCAAGTATAGCTTTTTCAATATTGCTAGTTTCTTGTGACAACTATATGCATTTTGTAGGTAGTAACCATATCTAGTCATAAGGATCAAATTTCACTAGATATTTAATAATTTCTATGGGATTCTACAACTCATAATATTGAACCCAGTTTTTTGATGTTTGTTGTATTTAGCACTTCATCTTTGTTCCCAAGATCCCCCTTGGTAAGATATGTATTATGATGTTGACATGATCCATGGCTCCTTATGAACCTAAAGGCCAACAAGGAACTAAGAAAACATGCATATGTTATTTGTATTGAGCGTGGCTATAGAAACTCTGATGATAGGTTCGCAGAATGGTAAAAATTCAACTTTTTTATGTGTATTTGTTTGGGCAAAACAAAAAATAGTGAGTGAGAAGAAATCATATGTTCTCATCACCAACCCATTGAATTTAACTAGGGAATTTATCTCAAGTCCTACAAAAATCCCTAATCTTATTTTTATGCAACTAAACGTAAGAAATGATTGTTTTGATGAAAATGTACTGGTCCATCAACTTTGGAGGCTTGGTGTGACCAATAGATGAGAAATTTTACAAGTTTCTTATTTTTTCCATGTCTAGTGGGCCTTAAACTATAACCTCATGAAAGGATTTTACAAAATGAGTGGATCTACTATGGTTTTGGAGGTTTTTTCCAAAACCCTAAAAGGACACTTTTATGTCCTGTTAGGTTACCAACCTAGTGTTAAGGCTTCCTAGGTTGCAAAATGGTTCTCTGAAAACTAGCTGTACCATTTGTCTGCTAAGCCATCCAAGGTGGATGGAAAGAGTACCAAATAAGCATCTTCCCTGTTAAGACCACAACCCCTACAGAGAGATACAAACCTCCTTGCATAGTCGTTAGCATCTTCTGAAGAGAGTCCTTTGTATGTAGGGAACTTGATGTTTACCTTAGCCAAAATGCTAGCCAATGGCTCCATGGCCCCTTGTTGAGCATGTTGCTCAGTAGCCTGCTGTAGAAGAATAGGAGAGAGCTTTACTGGAGAAGGTGATCTAGAAGATATGTAACCGGAGGGAGGAATGGGTTATGTCTTATGTGGAGGTATGGTTGATGAGGTTGATGGGCTTCTAACAGGTTTCAAGGGTCATCTTTTGTTGTAGTACTTCAGAGGACTCAGTAGTGCGCTTTGACGCTTGATTGACCTCCTTGTATGGGTCATGCAGCGACCACCAAACCAACCAAGCTTTTGGGCAAGAAAACTTTGAACTAGTTGAAGACTATTCTAGACTCTACTAGACCCGGCCAGTGACTAGACCAGGCTCGACTAAGGACGAGACCAGGTTGGACCAGGGACGAGACCAGGTTGGACCAGGGACGAGACCAGGCTGGTGGACTAGGGACGATGTAAAGACCAGGGCGAGAGATGACTAGGGCAAGGAACTAGACCTGTTGGACCAGGCGAGAGAGGAACAGTGCAAGGCAAGGTAGGTGAAGCTAAATAGACCCAACTAGCTTCAAGATTTGTACCTCACAGAGTGAGATTTCAGTTGAGGTCCCACCGTGATCGCCAAAATCAGAGCACCTGTAGCGCTAATAATATGTCATTCTCTCTACAGTGGGTTGTCCTTAGTGCAATGTGCGTGACAATCTCACTCAAACAGACTGAACAGAAAGGAAACAATAGACATCAACAGAGCTCACAAGACACAACAACAGACTAGAACATATGACTCGACTATCTCAAAGACTGATATAGACTCTGGCATGGCAGCACACTCAGCTCCAGCCCAGGACTCACAGGTACAATGGGGTATCGAGGCTCAGATGTGCCGGGATGGTGAAGACGCGATCTGTGTATAGACTCACTCTAGACGACTACGTACGAGCTCCGAGGTGAAGAAGATGATCCCAGTGACCAATCACTACTACTCATATGTCACACCATAAAGATCCACCAACAGCTCATAAATGTCAGCCATGTGGTGACCTGGCCACGATGTCCACTAGACCACCGTCGGTACCCTGCCACGTGTCATTCCCCAGCCCAGAGTGTCCATCCAGTGTGAAACAGCCTAGACCAACTGTACTAACTGTGTCCTGTGAAAGTGACATTGTAGCTTGCTACACAAGGAACAACGAAGGTGATTTGAGTTTGCGATCTTTCCCTTGACAAGGAAAGATGATGCATGCTCTTTTGAACTTTTTTAGAGTCTCTTGACTTGGTAAAGCAAGTAGAAGCAATTAGCAGGTGAACAAGGAAAACTGGATACCAGTTTTCTTTAGCTTGAATAGGAGGGATACCAACAAGGATAAGCTTTACAAGTGCAACTAGGGTAATCTTGGCTCTCTCGAGCAGGTTCTTGAGAGGATTAAGCTCTCACAAGCTTGGGATTGCACAACAGTGTTGTTAACGACCAACATTTGTAATTAAATCCCACTTTGGCTAACCAATAGCAGTTTTAGGCATTATGGGTGTCCATTTTAATTAATTCAAGAGTCATTTTCAAAAAACTTCTTGGTGTCGACTTTCTTGTTTCCCATAGTGAGCATCCTTGTGCTAATCCAATTCACCTCGCAAACCCATTATCCCCGGCATCTTCGGTGAACCCGAAGCAAAATTGATCCGGGATGGGAAAATTTTGCAGAGAAAGATGACCACCGCAAGAGGTGGCGATGCAGCAGATTCAATTCAATTAGTTGCCTACATGCAACAGCAGATTTCTCACATCCATCAACAAACCGTGTGCCTCCACCAATACGTACTCTGTACAACAAAAACGTAAATATATTTTTTTCTACTATGTTTGCACCGAAGGCTGCACATGAGGGTGAGCAGAGGCCATCCTAGGTACATCCTAACATTGGTGAGATGAATGTTGACATTTTAGTGGATGGACATTTGTACTCTAACAATCCTATAAGCCGCTTCCATCCATCCTTTAATATATTGGGAGGGGAGAAGCAGGCTTGTAAGGCTATTGCAAGTGGTTGTGTATGGGTGCAGATGCTCTTTTGCATTCGTGAATGCACAAATTTCAATCTCTTTAACTCAAAATAGTGACATTAAAACAAATTATTGCCTCTTTGGAGAGGGAGGTTGAAACTCTTCAACAACAAATGCAAAAAAAGGATGTCCACATTATTAAGCTTTCCAACACCATCACATATTTGAAAGAAACACCCCTTGGTGCAAGGGAGAAATATACTTCTTACTTTTGGTTGTGTTCTTCTTATCATAGACTCTGAAGTCTAAGGTATTGCCTCTACTTTTTTTGTAGTGCTTGGTACAAAGGTTGCTTTTGTGCTACAACTCGATGAGTATTAAATAATGAAAGGTCAAATGTTAGAGAGATTAAGTGTCACCACTTTTCCTCTAAAACAACCTTCTTTGTTACATCTTGCAGGTAGGTGCCTCAAATCCATGCTTATTAGAGGTGGATAATCTCATCATAGTTTATATTCTAGGACTTTTTATTCCCAGTTGGATAGAAAAACTTGAAAATTTGTACAGCATATACTTAACAAGTGTCTTTACTATATATCTTGCAAAATTTGAATTCATACATGTTTTTGTTTGAAGAATGGGTCTCTAACACGTCATGGTACAAGGTGACCTCTTACTATGCTAGTTGAGTGGTGGTGTTTGCAACAATGGCTCAAGGAACTGGCATAACATGAATCTTTTATGGTGGCACAAAGCTCTCCTCAAGCAATGTGGCTCCCACCACACCAAGAATCATTTTGCTAACATAGAGAGATCCCTAATAGGACAATACAACAGCTTTCCATCAGCAACACAACCATTTCTCTCCTCAAGCAATGTGGATCCCACTACATCAAGAATCATTATGCTAGCATGGAGAGATCCCTAAAAGGACAATACAACATCTTTCCATCAACAACACACCCTTTCCTAACATGAGGGCACCCCCACCAAAGATATTTCTATGTGATAGGTCACCCCATGAGCATTCTATGTCATGGAATGGATGCAAGAACTATGACTGTACTATGCCTTGGAAGTTGTCCTTGAATGTATGTTTATCAAAGTCAATGAGAAGAAATTTAGACTTTTGTGTTTGTTGATGTGTAAGATGTAAGGTATCCATCTTTTTAGCTGCCGAGAATGAACTAAAAGCTTTAGGAGAAAGCGTTGGTCATATAATCCAGTAAAAATGCTATCTCAAAAGCAATAAAAATTGATATTTTTGGAATCTTAAGCATAGAAACCCTGGGCTGGATATTTTCAGAATTAAATTTGGACAAAAACCGACCCACTAGTCCTTTTGGAAGATTCAATATAAATTAAATCATTAAGAAAAATTGAATGGTTGCAGTAATCATTTAAGCATAGACTTTACTAAAGGCACCCCAGATATTTACCATATATTTATTAATTAAGAAAAAAACAGGTCAAAATATAGCAGATTTGAATTTTAAAAGGTGGTAGGTGATGGGAGGGGTCATCACTGACCTACCAGGACAAGAATAGTAGTCGGAGACGTTAGGTGAGTTGTGGGGCTGCCATTTCCAGCCTGTGAGTGTCCAAAAACCTATAAATAGGACCCCTTGCTTCACAATTTCACACAGACTCAGAGTCCTCGCAGCTTTCTCTTGCATATAAGAGAATGCCTCTCAAAAATTACTTAGAGATCAAAAATCTTTGTAACTAATCGAGGTAATTAGTTTAATTTTGGTTAATCAAGAAAATAGCTTAATTTTTGACTAATTTTTCTTAGTAAACTATTGATTAAGGATATTAAGCATTCCTATTATTGACTACTCTCTAAATTATCATTAGGTTGTTGATCACTAGTTTCTTAAGCTTGATTAGTAATCTAATTAATTAATTACTACATATTAAGCTAAAAATGATTAATTCTAGGTTGATTTATGCAAAAAATATTTTTTAAGGTTATATAGTTATAGTATGATTTTTAGAGATTGGTTATGCTGTCTAGAAGTCGGGGAAATTAGATCATAATTTTTTGAGTAATCTACCTAATTAATTAGGTAAAAATTAACTATTTTTAATCATAAAATAAAGGAAAAATCAATTAACATGCTTAGATAATTACACAGTAATTATTAGAGCTACTAAACCTTACTAGAAGCCAAGGTAACTAGGTCATGCACAAAAAATTAGTTCAACTAATTAATCACGCCAAAATTGTTTGTTTTTAAGCATAAATTGGAGGGGGGAATTAACTAAATCACTTAGGTAACTATACACTAATTATCAAAGCTAGAAATTGTTGCTAGGAAGCCGAGATAATTAGGCCATGCAGAAAAAATTAGTTTAGCTAATAATCATGCCAAAATTGTTTGATTTTTAAGCATAAACTAAAGAGGAAAACTAGCTAAATCACTTAGATAATTATACATTAATTATCAGAGCTAGAAATCATTGTTATTAAGCCAAGATAATTAGGCCATGTATAGAAAATTATTTTAGCTAATTAATAAAGTTATTATTATCTAATTTTGATTATAAATTAAGAAGGAAAATTAGATAATTAATTTACATAATTACATAATAATTACCAAAGATGGAAGATAGCATTAGAAAGCTGAGATAATTATCTTAAGTATAGATAATTAGTTTAGCTAATATTACTTAATTTTGATTATAAATTAAGAAAGGAAATTTGCTAATTAATTTACATAGTTATATAGTAATTACTAAAGATAGAAAGCAGCATTAGAAAGTAAAGATAGTTATCTTAAGTACAAATAATCAATTAGCTAGTTACCTTAGCTAATATTGTCTAATTTTGACTATAAATTAAGAAGGAAAACTAGCTAATTATGTATATATAATTACATAGTAATTACCAAAGATGGAAAATAGCATTACCAAGTTGAAACAATTATCTTAAGGTTAGAAAATTAATATACATATTTGTCTAAGTCAAATTAAACTAAATCTAGCTAAAATAAAAAAGGAAAGTTAGTAGATTATGTTAGATAATTATGTGTTATTTTTCAAAGTAAGATTACATGATTAAAAAATCATGATAATTATCTTAAGATTAGAACATTAGTAAAGATATTTATCTAAATCAAACTATACTAGTTCTAGCTAAAAATTAAAGACAAAAATTAGTAAATCATGTTAAATAGCTAGATGTTATTTATTAGAGCTAGATTACATAATAAAAAATCCATGATAATTATCTTACGATTATAAAATTAGTATAGATATTTAACTAAGTCAAATTATACTAATTCTAGCTAAAACCTAGGGGGAGAAATTAGTGAATCATGTTATATAATTAGATTCTCTTTATTAGAGTTAGATTAAATGATAGATAATCTATGATAATTATCTTAAGGTTAGAAAATTAATCTAGATATTTATCTAAGTCAAATTATATTAATTATATCTTAAAACTAAAGGGAGAAATTAGTAAATCATGTTAAATAACTAGATGCTATATATCAAAGTTAGATTACATGATAAAAAAGTTGTGCTAATTATCTTAAGGTTAGAAAATTAGTATAGATATTTATCTAAGTGAAATTATACTAATTCTAGATGAAACTTAGAGGGAGAAATTAGTGAGTCATGTTATATATTTTGGATTCTAATTATTAGAGCTAGATTACATGATAAAGAAGCTGTGATAATTATCTTAAGGTTAGAAAATTAATTTAGAAAGTTAAATTATACTAAATCTAGCTTAAAATTGAAGGGAGAAATTAGTAAATCATTTTAGAATATTAGATTCTATTCATCAAAGTCAGTTTGTATGATTAAACAGCCGTGATAATTATCTTAAGGTTAAAAAATGAATAAACCTATTTATCTATGTCAAATTATATCAATTCTAGCTGAAAATGATAGAAAAAAATTAGGTAATTAAGTTGAAAAATTGAAAGATAAACATCAGAGATAAAAATATCTTTATCTAATTGTGATAATTATACCTTAGTTAATTAGTCAGTTAGAAAATTATAATTGACCAAAAGCCCTATTTTTAGCTAAAGATTAATAAAAATAAATAGACATTGCGTTCAAAAGTTTTTAGGAATATTATAGTAAGTGTAAACCAATGATATAAAGATGAGGAAATCAAATCTTTAAGAGAAAAATGAATAAAATAAATATTAAGCTCAAAATAAATAGATTTCAAGCTTAAAATTTGATGAGGAAATTAGGGAAAAAATATAAACGATTATAAGAAAATTAGGAGAGCTTTGAAAACCCTTAGGAAAGCTGTGCAAAAAGTCATCATATCTATATAGGCAAATAAGAAATTACTAGGTCAAGAATTTACCAATTAAGACTACAAATTTAACCTAGATTGGGTTAAAATTGAATACAAAGGTTAAATCGAGCTTTTGGATAATTTACCTAATGATTAGATGTTCTTTTTGATAAGGATAAGAAGTTATGGAACCTAAAAGGACTCGAGCTTCCTACATCTGATGATGAGGGCAGAGCTCCAAAAAGAACTAGAACGTCGCACGATGACAAAGTCGGGCCTAGTAGTAGGCTTATTGATGAGAGTGTACAGACCCTGGTACTACAACAAATGCCAGATCAGTCCCAGGTGGGTCTTCGTTATAATTAAGTTTAGCTAATTCAAGTTTTTCTTTAATTATCAATATTGCATACGTAAATAGGGAGTAAGGAATTAGGAAAGGTGAAATTGGTTTAAAAATGGAAGGCATCTTCCAAGAAACCGACATATGCTTGTTTGTAAATTAGGAAAGAAATGTTTGATTTAAGTCTAGTTGAATTAAAAAAGATATGATTGATCATCCTTAAGACAGCTTGTCTCAAGACACCTCGGACTCCTTGGTATATTTTGATGAATAATGATGGCTTTCCAGCCATGGATAATTTGGTTACCCCCATGAGCAATGAGTTTTTACTCCGTGTCATGTCTCAATGTTTCTACATAAGTTATGATACCATTTTTATCCTAGGAGGAGCGCCCAGTTGTATGGGCAACTGGTTTGGTGTATGGGCATCCCAAACCTTGGGTGGAGGTTTATCCACCCCGGATTGTGAACAAGGAATGGGTGCTATTTTTCACCCTTAGGTGGTCTTGAGACAAGAAGAGTACTAGTCATGGTTATTATGGACGATGTTTTGATTGATAGTACGCTGTCTTAAGTTTAAAGATGTTTGTTTGCTAAAAGAAGGTTTTTCAATGCTGTCTTTAATACTTTATTGAAGGAATTACTATGCCAAAAAGTTAAAAGAAACCTTATTTTCAATGTTAGAACAATGTGATAGTAATTCAAAAACAAAAGAATCATGTGTAAGTACGGGGTGGTAAGTGGGGACTGAGTAAGGTTATCAATCATGGATGGGTGGACCTGATTAGTCAAGTAACTATCCATCCTTGTGCACTAAAAACGTTTAGAAAACTTCTTCACTTGGAAGAGGAGTCCACCAGTGGTTGTGCCCTCACATTTGTTAGGGGGGAAAAAAAGGTTGGTTGAGGATACCTTAGCCCAACTTGTGAAAGTTATAGTGCCGAAATAGTTCTGGACTTTTAATATGATGTCCCGTTTTCGCTGCGAGACAGGACTAGGTCTTCTTCTAGGGCTATAGACCCAAGCGATTGTCAATGGTAAATGTCTATTCCTTGGATTTTTCTTGTTAGAGACTCTGATTTTTATGAGGCCTAGCGACCTGTCAAGGACCCCATCCCAATTTTGGTATTGGTGGGTTGGGGATCTTACACAAGAGCACTCTTAAGTCTACCATATTTTGAGATTGTTTGTTGATAAGTTAAATAAGATTTGTAGTCATTTAAAGTGTTTTTTTTTTTGGTAATATTGTACATGAGAAGACATGATAAAGTAAAAGAGATCTTTAAGGAATAAACCTCGGTGAGATTTCTACCATGCACTTGTGACACCATATCTTTCCTTGAATCCTTTGATTTTTATTGTCGTGGAGAGTCCAAGGGGGGCCTTTTTTCAAAATTTTAGCAATAACTTTTGCTTGAAGGAATTTTTTGTTGTTTTAAAGTTTGTATACAATTTAGGAGTTCATTCTGACTGTTTTCCTTCAGTTTCAAATTTGGACCAAGGGCACTCCTTGGTATCCACTTTTGAAGGTGTTAGGGTGAGATTTTGGGAAAGTTTTGTATGTAGGAAATATAGCCCTTAACACAATGACAAATATTGGTTGAGGGGGGGGTTGTATTTCTTACATACACAACTTAACACTTGAATTATGGCCAAAGAACTAAAATATGCTTGATTTGCCATTTTAACTCCCAAGGGACCCTCAACAAGAGGGGCCACAAGGGCACGCAGAATGGCCATCCAAGGACCCTGGATGGCCATTGTGTGCACCCTTGTGGCCGCTCTTGTTGAGGGTCCCTGGGGCCTTCAAATGGAAAATGCAGCTTTTTTGAGGCATTACCATGAGATAGAAGTGTGCAGTTTGATATACTCATAGCAAACCCCCTCGCCGCCCCCCCCCCCCCCCCCTCCCCTTTTTTTTTGTTATGTGTTCAAAGGAACAGAGACATGTCCAAACAACTAGAATATGCCCATATTTGTCATTTTAAGGCCCAAAGGACCCTCAACAAGAGGGGACACAAGGGCGCACAGAAAGGCCATCCACCAAGGACCCTGTTTGGCCATTTTGTGCGCCCTTGTGGCCCCTCTTATTGAGGGTCCCTTGGAATTAAAATGATAAATACATCCTTTTTATAATGCATGGCCATGAGATAGAAGTGTGCAATTTGATGTACTCAGAGTTTGATGTACCCCCCCTCCCCCCTCTTTTTGTTCCGTGTTTAAAGTCATCGAGACATTCACTGTGTAAAATTTTTTGTATCACGTGTGTTCACCAAAATGGATGAAAAGTACCCCTTATAGGCCTTATCTACACATGTTTCTGCAACTTTACAAGAATATAAAATCCTTTTGTTGAACACATGTACTACATTACATATGATTTAGTGAACTCCTGGGTCAAAGGCCTCACAAATCATGTGCACTAAACATTCAACACTAGAAATTGACCAAACAAGGAGTCAATTTTTACTTCCTTGTGTCCACTCCCCGCTCTTGGAAATATTTTGGTAAAGCCTTTTCTTTGGTATCTTAAACCACATGTGACCCCTATTGTTATAGTATCCAACCAAAGGTTTCTTGAAGAGCAGTTTACATAGGCTCAAGTGGTACATATCTTCTATGTTAAAAATGCATGCATCTATAATTTATGTTTACACTCTCTCTATCCAAATGAGGTACAATGTAAAAATCAGGTCAGCAATGTTTCTCAAATATGTAAAAAAACCTCCAGTAATCTAAATTAACTCTCACTCAATGCGACACCATTTAAACAAAAAACATATTTGTGTTGTACCAAAATTAGTATAAATACAAAAACATTTATAGAGGAATGCAACCTCCTAAAAATAATTACAATCGGAGTGATAATGTTGTTGCTGTCAGGCTTCTCTTACAAGTATTTGTCTTTCTTGTCTAGAGATTCATATACACTTGAGTATTTATGTGTGTCATTAGGAAAAGTTTGAAGTCAAATTTGGGCCCTGTAAGAAATGCCATGTCAGCGTAGGGAGAGATAATAGAAAATTCATTTTAACCCTTTCGCATACCTGTTTTCTAAAATATGGATATCTTATTCATGCAAGGTACGTTTATCAAAAAACCCAAAAAGTATTATAGTCATGATAGCACTTCACTGTGCACGGCGGCTACTGAATTCAATGCCAAATATCTCAATCTTTTGCATTTTTGAAAACTAAGCTTTGTTTCCTTGCCTCCTTCTTCCCCCCATTCCCTCATGTGTTCTCTTTCACGCGCGCGATATTCAAATTTCCATTCTGTAATTTCACCCACCTCCTTACGCACACAGCTTTGATCAGCCATGCTGAGTCAACACTTGTAGCTTCTCCACGAAGAACCTCTATGAGGAATAGGAGAGATGTATATCACATGCACATAGAGCTCTCACAAGAGTATGAACCCCTTTGCAAGAAAAACAAACAACAGACGCTTTCTGAAGCTTCGAAGGATAACTTAAGATCATAGGACATGAAAAATGTGGACCTTTGGCTGGACTGCAAAATGTATCCAAAGCATCCCATCACAAACTCCACTCCACCTTTGAAGGATATTACATCCTTAGTGAACTATGTTGGAGATGGCCACCATGGCTTGTATGGCTACACTAAGCAGTTGGCTACAAGAAATGATGTTCTTCAACAAGAGAGACATATATTGTATACAATGAGAATGTCCGCTTACACCAAAAAGTTGTGCAATGTGATCAACAGGTTGAAGACAACAAGGAGACCATCAAGGAGCTTACACAACAACTCAGAGAAAAAAAAGCAGTGCTAGGTCTTTGCCAAAGAGAAAGAAAACTAAGAGACATCAAGGACTTGAAAGTTGGCTTGGGAGGAATTAAGAAAAGAGTGCAAGCCATCAAGTGAGTGCACCTATCCTTCTTAAGTTTATATTCATAAACTCTCACATCTCTTATTGCTAACATGATTGCGCAAATGTTTGTTTCACCCTGACAAGGAAGTGGAGCATAGCACAACCACCTCCTCGGCACATTACGGGCTCATATTGAATCGCAAAAATGTAGCTCGCCTCTTGGATGATAAGCGCTATGGTAAGATTGTTTTGCTAAAGAGCTTGACAACCTTTTAAAGGAGAACTGATTCCCTGCACGGGACAGTCAATCAATTTCAAATGAAGCTGGTATATCCAATAAGGGATACATTGCCATTTTCAAGTATGTAGCATTATTTGTAGTGCTATTCCACTAGAAAAGGGTTTTGATTCTTAAGTCTTCTTACTCACGTCTGTGCAAAGACATGTCAAAATATTTTGCATCAAGCACATGCTTCTTCCACACCCTTTCTCTATTCAAAAAACAAGATGGGAAGTCAATGAGGAGGTGCTTCAATAGCTAGGACGTCCTTTCCACATTGAATGAACATATAGATCATCAAAAGGAGAATAAGTGGTCTATGACAATTATAGAAATATTTTTTATGATATCATCATGCTGCAATCATATGTTGTGTACTTGTTCAATGTCACTAATTAAGATTGCAATGACATCCTGAAGTTTGTCATCAAGCTAGATGAGTGCGAGTGTTGGAGTTGTTGGAGCCCAACTTGTCCAACTGTTGTAATGAGGCCACCTTGTAAAGCCTATCAAATTCCCATTTTTATGTCAAAGAAGTCTTATCATTTTGATCCACTGGTCTGGGTTATGTAAAGATTAATCAGTCAGTCAGGACCCATAATTGTTCCCACTTTGTAATTATGAGGAAGAGAACCCCATGTACATTTTTGAGCTAAGGTGACTAAAGTATAAAAGTCACCTTAGAACCATTTTTTGATAACATTTTTGAATATTAATCCTGTGTCGTACGAGTCTGAGAGAGAGAGAGAGAGAGAGAGAGAGAGAGAGTGAGTGTGTCTTATCCTCTTCACTACGCGCTTCTCCCTCACCGGATTCATGACGTGACCATATCATCGCGGTAGTCTCTCCGAGAGCTACACGCCCACACCACGCATTCATATTTTCGAGCTGTTCGTGATCGATCCTTCCTCGAGCTTGTTTTGCTTGTAAGTAACACAAACAATGTCTGTTTTCAACAATCAAGTGCTCTATGGAATGAGAAAGAGATTAGCTACACATAGATATTCATAGACTAAGGTTTCTCCCACTTTTGGATTATGACCTGTGAGTCTATCGTGACTGTAATCGAGATAACTAGGGTTCAAATCTGGTGAGATTAGACTTATAGGTAAGTATATCCTATTGAGAGGATGGTGCCTAGTAAGTTTGATGCGATTTCGAGTTCATTGGAGGTGTAAACGGTGTTGTGAGCGTTTAGGGATAGAGTGGGTTGCATTCTACCAGGGTTAGTGATTGGATGCATCATAAAAGTGTGTATATGTAGATTGGTCTCAGCCTGACAAGCTAACGAGATTGCCTACATGCACCTACGGGTTAGTCGTGTCATCGGATGATAAGTATATTGTATGTGTTGTGCTTGTGAGCATGAACAGGGGAGTATTTTTTCCATAAAACATTGGCGCCGCTGCCGGGGACACAAGACCTTAAGTAGGGAGATCTATGTCACTCGTGTGATGGTTAGCTTACTTTAGTCGAATAGCTTACTTTAGTTTCGACTAGAGAGAGCTTAAACTTTTAGAACAAGATCCAGGATAGAGTATCCTGAGGTCTAGTGGTGGATAGCCAGGAAGCCTGTGTCTTGCTGAGGGTCTATGACTAGTTAGATTTAGTTAAGTAGGATAATGTGGAGTTATGGTTTTTGGTTTTGAGTGCTTGTTATACTTGTGTAGAAATAGAGTAGAAAAACGCTGTAAAAACGCAAAAACAAACAAAAAGAAGAAACAATAAGACTGTTTGCTTGCCTTGAAAGCAAAACCCACACCATATACCCTTGAAGGGGGTGAAAAGAGTAGACATTGAAATTTATGATCCAACACTTGAGAAAACATAAAAATTGCGACCAAAACCAACAAAAAGAAACAGGTGATTGTCATAAGAAAACACTAAGTGACCCTAACAAGGCCAAGAAGAGATATAACTATTAGCCTAGGGTAAACTGACTGTGTCATGAGGTACGACTGATATTCACAAGTTTAAGATGAAGTGTCATCAAATTTGCATCACTTCAAGTGCATTTGAGTTGTGAATTGCCATAGAAAAGTGAAATTTGTGAAGTGCTTGAGTCCAAGGTCAAAATAAGTCCAAACTTCATAAAACTTGGGGGATAGACTTATATGGGCACAGAGAACACAACTGTCCAAAAACAGACAAAAAATGATATCCCCATTGCTCTCTACCTAGTCTATCGCGATAGACTGATGAAGGTGGTGATTGACTAACAACAGGAAAAAAACCTTTATACCACAGGTTTAACACATCAATACAAGGGTACTCACAAAAATTGAGTGAAACTGAACACCATCTTGACCACAAAACTTCAAAATTGGTGTTTTAGAGTCTGAATTCAGAGACAAGGGAAAGAATGACTAAATGTCCAAACAGTGCCAAAATTTGTCAATGCACTACACAAGGAGAGGGTGAACCAGCTGTGGAGAAAACTTGAGAAAAATGCCAACAATGGAGAACATGCCGAGTCTATCGTGATAGACTAGAGAAACTGCTGTTGGGGACCTTATCTTTCAAATTTCCCAGAGGGAGAGCTTTATCAGAGCCTATACAACATACACACCAAATTTCAAGGCATTTAGATCACTGAAAGTCAATCTAAGGCCAAGATAGAGAATCAGGCTCTGACCAAAATACTAAAATGGGACCAAAACCCAACCCAAGTGTCCAAACTTCATAAAACTTGAGGGATAGGCTATAGAGGGTAACTGGAACTCAAGGGTGAAGTCACAATTTTAAATTGACTTATGCTGAGCAAATTGTCAGTCTATCGTGATAGACTAAGAAAGTAGTGATTCATACATATTTTGCAATTTGTGACTATAATGCTAGGACATAATCTCCATATAGATCCCAACCATCATTTCATATTTGAAATTGGATCACCAGAAGACTGACTAAGTGGTTGCTGTACATACTTGAAAGATTTTTCGTGATTTAAGGAAAACCCTTGTGAACAGACTAACCATACTTGTGTAGATCCCAAAAGGAGATCATCACAAAGCCGCACAAGAAGGAGTCCAGGTAAGATTTAAGTTTGCAACCCAGGTTTCATTCTTATGTATTTAAGGTCGGGAGCCTTTGTTAAGTCAAGAGCTAAAAGTGTCAAAGGTCAAGTAAGCACCAGGTCCACCAAAGAGAGTGTAACTCAGACAAGACTAGACCCATTAGCACCGATCATTGAAGAGGGTAGTGATACTGACACTTCGTCGGAAAAGTCCTTCTTCATGATGGGGAGTCAACAACTAGGAGGGTTCAACGGTGAAGGACCAATGCCATGGGGAAGCACCTCCCTACATCCTTTAAAGGAAACCAAGTTCACTATAATCTTCTTGGAAGGAACAAACTCGAGGGGAGCCTTAGTTTATTCTGACTATTGAGGACGCAAGTGTATTTGTATTGAAGAAAGACCGGCTCAGAGACTAGGGATAATTCGAGTCTATGATGATGGAGACAGATTCCGAGATGAAAAGGGGAACCACTATCTGATAGTTAGTAACCCTGAGGATTACAATAGATATGGAGATAACGTGGCAAAAGGGAAAATGGTTTTAGAAACCCAAGAACCGCCTCCTAACATTGATCGACCTGGAGCGCTTTTTATGTATGATAAGAAAACAACCAGGGTCCCAACCTATAATGAGAATGAGGGGATTTACAAGCATGAAAGCAAGGGAATAGTCTCTTACTTTCGATGCAAGGAACCCTACCCAAACGAATTAAGCAAAGACAAGGTTCTTTACTTATTCTCTTATGAAGCTGCTATGGGGAAGGATATTGTTTTTGTTGACAGGTACGGGCGAGAATACAAACGTATTCTCCCAGAAGAGGTTGAAAAGGCAACAGTTCCGGGAGCATCAACCTATGGCCCTGACGAAGTACCAAGAGCCAACTACATCCCTAGCAAGTCGACAAATCCCTTTTTAGAAGAGTATGATGCGACCTCACATTCTACCCGACAACCGACGTTCAACTACCAGGACCAACCAGCTACTCAGCCATCATTGCAGGCGTGGCTTCGACAGAGTGCTACATTAGAACAAGACCGAACCCGAGAGGGTTATCAAACCACACGAGGGCTAAGGGATTTACAAGAACCACCACTTTATGCACAGTATCAAGGAGAGAGTAAGCCAAAGACTCAGGGGTCAGCTGAGCCTGGAAGACCACCCCTAGAACGAGTTCGGACAGATGAACCATCTCTTGCAAGAACTGTTAGAAATTATGGCTTAGGAGCACCATTGGGAGAGGAACCTGACCACTACAAAAGACCAGAGGAGGTATATCGGCTAGGACGGGGAGATCCCATGATGATATTTGTAGACCATCGTAGAATTAGACCTTCTCAAGTGCAAAAATGGGTAAACAAGAAATATACGGGAAGCAGGGATCCGAGAGATCATGTAGCAACCTTTATGCGTGTAATTAGAGCTGAAGAGGTGTTAGACTTTCCTACCCAATTTGCAAGATTTGGTTTAACCTTACAGGATGATGCTGCTACATGGTTTGACTCAGTGGAGCGAAGAGACTTTGAGTCTATGGAGGAAGTGTTTGACGAGTTTATCGAGGAATTCTCACAAAGGGGAATAACTCATAATACAGTCTCACAAATACATAAATTCAAACAGAAAGATGGAGAGTCTATGCGAAAGGCAGCCCTCCGATTAAAAAGATATGTTAAGTTCTGCCCCGTGGAAGAACTGCCAACTCAGTCTAGACTTATGCTTATATTTATCCAAGGACTAAGGAATGAAGATCTCTAGCAGGAATTACATATGAAAAGGAGCACGACGTTGAATGAGTTAACCAAGGAGGCTCTATACCTTGTGGACAATTGTGCGGTCTACAAAGAGGGTGAGTTCAAGGATCTTGATGATGATTCCTCCTCGCAACAAAGCGGAAGCAAGTCTGCTAAGACAACACCAAAAGGAGAAGTAGCGGTGAGCCAAGAGCAGCTTGTAGAGGAAGTGCTTAAAAAGATTAACTTGTATTCCAAACCACAATCTAACAACCAAAATGGTGTGCGATTGAACAAAAATGGACAAACCATGGGACGGAGGAGTGTTATTATAACAATGGATATGTAGGAGAACGACCATATGCTCCACAAGCTCAGGCGACATCCCCTCAAGTCCCACTCATGCCTAGTTATTAGACAGGCAACCTACCAGGACCTGTAGGTGTAGAAAGAACACAACCATTGTTGGGACAACAACCACCCCTACCAGGATTACGACCAGTCGGCATCAGTAACTGAGTCGGATGAGAAGGCTTTGGTACCTATGCATGCATACTACAACGAGCCCAATAAATATGCGGAAAAATTTGTCTATTATCCACCGGAAGAACCCTCTACACTAGAACCATAGAGCATGATAGGAAATACAGGACCACCAACTGCTGCACAGGCAGCGGGGGAAGGAAGATATAGCTTGGATGAAAGAACACTGTTGTTCATAGCCAACGGAGGCATGAGCGGGCAAAGGTTTGCACACCAACAAAGAGAAGATCAAGGAGCACCTCAACAGCCTAAGGGACCATGCTACAAGTGTGGTGGAGACCATTGGCTGAGGGACTGTCCTCATGATGAAATCATTAGGGTCAACGCATGTTGCACCGAGTGTGGAATTACTCACTTGATCCCTGATTGCCCTAAAAATCCAAGCAAAGGAGAAAAAACTACTTTGAATATGCTGGGAGCACTGCCTTCTAGTGGAGGGTCAGAAAACGAAACTTCGATTCCTGTTAAGGTCTTGACAAGAGCCCAAACAAGGAAAAATGACAATCATCCCAAGAGTAACAATGAAAATCAAGAAGAAATCAAGACTGACAAGTCTAGCGTCAGTCGTGATAATCCTTGGAAAGAACGAAGAGCGAAAATGAAAGCTAGACGTGAGCGAAAATAGAAAGATGTAGAACTTGAGCTAACAATAGCTCGAGAGCAACTTAAACAGCAAAGAGAGTCCGACTCTCTAAAATCAACAGAGGGACCAAGAAGCGCAAGCTCAGGAGGGTCGGTATTGGTAGATAAGGTCAATGAACCCTTAGATGCAATCTTGCAAGCATATGAAGCAAGATTGAAGAACAGACAGACTCTAGAGCAAAGGTGGATGACATATCCATATCCCGAGATAGAAAAACAGAGACTAGAGATGTGCAAACAGCTGATTGAAACTGCACAAGCTTTACTGGATCCTCCACCTATGGAAGTGGGAGATAGAGTAATCAAACCACCAAACAATGAAACACCTCACAAAACCGAACAAAGGGTACCTGACAAGATAGAAAACGTTAAATCCTTGCCGGATGTAGAGGATGCAAGGATCGTGCCTAATAGCACTCCTGAATCACTAAAAGATTTTCCACCATACACCCCTATTGTGGAAGAAAATTGGCCTAAAGAGCTATGGGAAACGGTGAGAAAATCTCAAGAAAAATATGAGACAAAAACAATCGAGTCAGCGCCTTTCTCGGAGTTAAACTTGAATAAGCCTCCATGGTATTTAGACGCTAAATCATTTCAAGGGGATAATGGTTCAGTTGCATCCGAAGATAGCAGACCGGCATCACTCAGAACTTTGCCACCATACATGGGAGACTACGAGGCAAGGTCAAAAATTCGAAGAGTACCTTCTCAAAGAATAGGCGGGTCAAATCAATTGGACACTAAAACCTTGACAGACTTGTTGACCACTCCGGTCAAGTGTACAATCACATTGGAAGAATTGTTAAAAATTAGACCAAGCATGCGGACGGAAGTGGGAAAATGTCTTGAAAAATTTGGTATAAGGATGTCTCTTAAGTTATTCAAAACCGAGCTTAATGACACAGAACCGAAGAAAGTCAACACTAGACCAGTGCCACTCAACAAGGTCAGAGAGTATTGTGAGGGTGAAGAAGGCAACACGACCCTACCAGTTGAGTATAATGGCATAGAGACTAAGGCCATACTTGATAGCAGAGCTGGCATTGCCATTGCGACCAAAATGCTATGGGAAAAATGGGAAAAACCGGCAATACGAACAACTAGAATGAAATTGCAACTGGCGGATGGGCACATAGAAAGGCCTATAGGATTTCTTGAGGCAATTGTGGTATCTTCATGTGGCATAGAGTACGAACATACCTTTTCCATAGTAGATTTCGGCAAGAAGAACAACTATGAAATTATCCTTGGTAGGCCGTTCATGAGGCAACTCAAGATGGTGCAGCACTGGGGGTATGATTATTTGTATCTAAGACTTGCTGAAACTACTACACATGTAAACATGAAAAATCATAGCTACCATGATGTCACGAGAACACCTATGGAAGAATTTGACTCAGCCACCATTAGTGGATTTGAAGTCTCAGCGTGGCTCTGTAAGAGAAAGGAGATATGGATGTGCAGAGCATCTCAATGTAGTGAATTTGACCACAATGAAAGGACACTAGAGAGGGTCTTGGAAGACGATGCCTATATACGAGAACCCTTTCCTGAAGAGAAGCTCGAACCCCTAGAATGGTCTCAAATTTTGGCTACATTGGATGTATGCGTCAATGAAGTCACTCCCACCAAATTTTGTGACGAGAATGGCTACGATATCATACCATACTACATGTTGAGAAAAATTGTGGAGGAAGACGAGAACGATGGAGGTACTAAGAATATGAGGATCAATAAAACAGAAACAAAACTTGAGATTAAGATAGTGGGCTATGTGGACATCCCCACTAAAGAAATAAAGCAAGAGGGAGAAGAATTTTATGATTCTTCTGATCAATGTGAAAACAAGGATAATGCGGATGACGCCAAGTCGGAAAATACGGAGGGAGACGACCATCAAGAACAAGACAATGACGTATTCTACAATTTCCCAAACCAAACTAAGAGACGCCAAAAAAGATACAAGAGTAAATGACACCATAACAGTCTACCAACTAGGCGGAGACATATGCCGGAGTTCAGGGGTAAGACACAGTTCCTTATGAACATTCATGCTGTTGATTGTGCTAAGGATAAAGTGTCAGGAAGATTTCTTAAGGCTGCTGAAGACTCGGGATTTAAGTCCAGACTGTTGAAACCTAAGAAAATCAGCAAAGCAAAAAAAAGAGTTGCAACAGAAAAACTGGATGTCTCTAATGATCCAATTATGACGAAAATTGAATGGAAAACGAGATACAATGATTTGAAACAAAAAATTAAAAATGTATGGACAACCAAAATGGAAAGTAGCGATGGAATGAACGCTAGTGATGGGAGGAAAAAGATAGATGTACCTCCTCACTATTGTAAGTACACCATTCAGGAAAGAAGATTGGTGGTTCAGCAACCAATGAGAGAGCCTAAATCAAACGAGTCCTATGATGGGCCAGAGAACGCCAAGAAAATAGACTTAGCAGAGCCAAGAGAAAGTCCTCGACCTGCTTGCATTGCCACAGATCTAAGCCAGGAAGAAGAGGACTTACTGATCAAAATACTTAAGGAATTTCGTGATGTATTTGCATGGTCGTACAAAGATTTGAAGGGGGTGGATCCTAAAATTTGTGAACATTCAATCCCTCTGAATTCTGATGCAAAGCCAAGCAAACAACGTCCATACACGTATAATGAGACATTCTCCAAAAGGATAAAGGAAGAGATAGACAAACTTATGGAGGCTGAATTTATTTATGAGATATAGCACACGGATTGGGTGTCACCGATAGTGGTGGTACCCAAGAAAAACGGGAAATTACAAGTGTGTGTGAATCTCAAGAAGGTAAACGCAGCAACAATAAGGGACAACTATCCTCTTTCTATCACTGAACACGTCCTGGAACGAGTAGCATGCAAGCAAGCCTATAGCTTTATGGACGGATTCTCTGGTTATAACCAAATTGCGGTCAAACTAGAAGATCAATACAAAACAGCGTTTGCAGCAGAATGGGACATATATGCGTTTAGGGTAATGCCATTTGGCTTGACCAATGCTCCAGCCACATTTCAGAGATTAATGACACATGCTTTTAAAGAATACTTGCGAATATTCTTGGATATTTACATGGATGACTTGTGTGTCTATTCTCTATTGAGAGAAGACCATATAGATCATTTTAGAAAGGTATTCGAAAAATGCAGAACGTATAGGATTTGCCTCAACCCAGAAAAATGTGTATTCATGGTTCGACAAGGTAAAATCTTAGGCCACATAGTATCGGCTAATGGAATTACCACTGATGAAGACAAGGTAAAGGTGATCATAGAATTGCCAAGACCAAACACTGTACGAGAGGTACAATCATTTATGGGACATTGTGGATACAACCGACGTTTTATCTACATGTACGTTGTAATAGCAAAACCCTTGTATAGTCTAATCACGCTCTTCATTTGGACCAATGAATGTGAAGAGTCATTCCAAAAACTAAAAGATGCACTGGTATCTGCACCAATTCTAAAAGCACCAGATTGGTCAAATATCTTCCATGTACATGTAGATGCTTCGGCATTTGCAATAGGCTGTATATTAGCACAACCAGGAGAGGGTAATACAAATTTTCCGATCAGTTATGCTAGTAGACAAATCAACAGTGCAGAAAAGAATTATACCACCACTGAAAGAGAAGGATTGGGTATGATATATGCGGTAAAGAAATTTCGGCATTACTTACTTGCGAACAAATTCACATTTTTTGTGGATCACCAGGTGCTCTTGTACTTAGTAAACAAACCTTGTAACACGGGACGAATTGTAAGATGGTTCATTGTGTGCTGGAGTTTGATTTTACGGTAGTAGTTAAGAAAGGAAAAACTCATCAAAGAGCAGACCACCTTTCTCGATTACTACATGGCGAAAAAGCTACTAGGATAGATGATGATCTCCCAGACGCATACGTGTTTAATATAGAGATGGTACCGAAATGGTCAGAGCAAATTATTCCGTTGCTGACATATGGAATGAATTTTGATGACAAACACACGGTGGAAGACGTTAGACAATCACGAAATTACCCAATGCTTGTAGGAATAATGTACCATCATGGACACGATGGGATTCTAAGGTTGTGTATAGGCCCAAAGGAGTACGAAACGTATCTAGAGGAAGCCCATACACAAACAGGGGAATTCTATCAAGGAAATCAAATGACCTATGAACAATTAAGAAGACTTGGAGTGTATTGGCCAGGAATGGCAGGCGATGTAGCTAATTACATCAAGAAATGCAACTTTTGCACGTCCAATACCACTGTGGATTATGCCACATTATACCAAGTGACAGTAGCACCCGCATGGAGTCATACTATTGTAGAATATTTGACTAATAAGGAGTTGCCAGGAGATTGGTCTAAAGCCAGACAAAAGGCTTTACAAATCGAAGCGAATAGGTATACCCTCATTAGTGACCAGTTGTATAAAAGAGGAACTGATGACCAGCTGAGGTTAGCTCCTCATGAAAATGACTACTTTCCATTATTGGAACAAGCTCATGCAGGCATACTAGGAGGTCATTTTTCAGCAGAGAGAACCGTAAAAATCATTATGGTTGCAGGTATATGGTGGCCGACCATGATTCAAGATGCATCAAAATTCGTGAAAAGATGTGATGAATGTCAACGCACTAAGGTACCAGTTAAAAGAGACGAAATGCCTTTAAGACCAATGATGAGTGCTCGAGCATTCGCTAAATGGGGATTGGACTTTGTTGGTCCTATTACTCCACCAATGTATCGTTCACAAGCACAATATATCATAGTGTCCACGGATTACATGACCAAATGGGTGGAAGCAAAAGCCACAACGAAAGCAGACGCTAGAACCATGACACAATTCTTATATGAATATGTGTTTACACGTTATGGGCTTCCCATTGAGATGGTGAGTGATAGAGGGACACACTTTGTAAATGAAGTTATCGAACATCTCTTAAATGAGTTTATGGTAATTCATCGCAAATCTGCACCCTACCATCCACAAGCCAATGGTCAAGCAGACGCGACAAACAAAATATTGTGCACAGTTCTTACAAAACTAGTTAGTGAAACAAGAACGGATTGGGATCAAATGCTATATTCGGCATTATGGGCATATCGAGTTGCATATAAAACAACACTCAATACTACACCATTTAATATGGTATATGGGTTAAATGCAATATTGCTTATTGAATTTTTGATTCCCACACTAAGGGTAGCCACACAATTGGACTGGACGGGGCATGAGCTTTCAGAACGGTTAGAGGACCTTGAAAAATTAGATGAGTTACGACTCAATGCTGTAGCAGCCATATATGCAAAAAAAAGACAACAGAAAGAGTTTTTTGACAAACATGTCAAGAACAAGGACTTTAAAACGGGCGACTATGTCTTAGTATACACCCTTAAACAGCATGCCAAAAAGCTAAAGAAAAGGGGAATGGGGCCTTATTTGGTCCAAGAAATATCGTCCAGCGAAGCAGTAAAACTGTCGACTCTAGATGGAAAAGAAATTCCGAGTTGGATTAGTGGATGTCGTTTGAAAAAATATCATCTACCTTAACACTGGAAATGTTGTTTCAATTGCATTATGGAAAAGCCTATAGACAGGAACAACAAAGAATTCACGACCAGGCACAACAAGAAGCCAAGGAACACATTGCTAAACGAAAGCAGTTTCTCAGGACAATAAACATGGTCACCCCAATGATGACTGACGAATATCCTCTTTCGACATTCCGAACAATGGAAGCGGATATACAAAGCGAAGAATTAGAAAAGACCATAACAAACTTTAGGGCTCAGGACGATAGCACCATTGACAACTTGGAAGATACGTGGTGTAGTCCTTACATAAAAGCTTATGCAGGCATAGAACAAGTTGAAATCTATGCATTGCTTGACACTGGAGCAAAAATGAGTGTCATCAGCTTTGATCTCTTTCAGAAACTTGGACCAATGAGGATGATCCCAGAGACACACCGGTTGAAAGTAGCATCGGGTGATGAGGTGACCACGTTGTGGTCTATTATATTACCAATCACAGTGTAGGCACACCCGTACACTACAAAGTTGCATGTACTACCACCAAGTAGATCAGCAACGCCGTGTATCTTAGCAGTGTCATGGATGAAAGCTAACAGGGTATTCATTGATTTGGATACTAATGAAGCACTGTTCCGAAATGAAAACTTTACAGAACCCTTCTTATCATATGACCAATACATGTCAAGGAGGAGACAGGAGTCAATATATCCGCAAGGCATTGACCAACAACAAACAAAGTTTACATGTCCAAAAACGTATTATCAAAAATCAACAACCATGCAGGGAACCAGGCATGTTTGGGTACGGCGTACAGATCTAGCCGAGGCACAATTCCATCAAAAGAGGAAATATAAAGTTTGGATAAGGCAAGACAACCTAATTCCTATAAAAAAAGGGGAAGAAGAACAGACAAAACACCAACAACCAGCAAAGCTTCAAAGAACCATAGTCAATCAGTCGAATACGTAACGGACTACTTGGTATGGCAGCCAAAATTACCAATTCAGAACGTGCCAACAACACAAGTATGGAGGCCAAAGATGACCACCAAACAGTTATCTACAACTATCAATGCCAAGCCAAATCATGCAATTAGCACGAGGAAACAAGCAGAATCCACAACAATAACTACAAGGATCTATAAGACCCAAGTCATCCAATGGAAAAGAAAGAATGTTCCACCAGAACATGCAACAAAATATACAACAATATCGACTTCAAAGGATCCACATACGCCAATTCAAAAACAGTGGAAAACAATCAAACAAAGAGCGGCAGATTTACAACTTCTTCTTGCAAAGAAAATCTGCCAGCCAACTCAGGCTACCACAGGAAACCTCAACGACAAATTTCAATAAGCGAATCGCTTATACCTTCCTCTCACACCGCATAAATTCTTTCTACATGCATTGACTGTACATGCATATAGGGCTACATTACAAAGCCTACATTAGCACGAGTTCACACCCATGCACAGCACATACACTTGACGATACCCTGTCGTCCGGGAGGACTCCAACTAGGAGGGGGGGAGGCATTCTAAATGCGGACTCACATCATATATTAGAGGGCAATGTTTGTGATTAATTTTTCAACCATTTTTGCGTTTTATTGTGTGATTTTGGGAAAAAGAATATTCCCTCGTAATTAATCAGAATTGGGGACCAAATGATCATATATGAGCCCCTAGGGATGTGTATATATTATAAAGAGAGTCAAATCTAGCCAAAAAACGTCGAAAAACAGCAAAAAATAGGCCAAGGTTGACGATTATGAGTGAGAATGTACATAGACGAGATAAAAGTGAGCTACAAAGTGTTTTGCTTTTCATTGGTATTTTTCTAGGTTAGAATTGCTATTTTTGGATTATTTTGGGATTTATCTGCTTTATTTTAGCCATTTTCTAGCAAAAAATATAGAAAAAAATCCGTAATCTAGATGGAAACACAACAGAAAAGAAGCCTGATCAGAGCAAGGTAAAGAAGACACAGAAAAAATAGGGACTGCAAAGGTGACAAGGAAAAAATGATCACCGTCATGACGGGACCTCCAACAGGAGAAATCTGCAAAAATTGTAGAGCTGGAGCAACCGAGGTCCAAATCAGGAAATTTGCGAACCTAAACCACATCTCGCGAAAAGTTATGGCCACAGGTAAAAGATGGGAAAATTTTGTGTCGGAGTCTCGATTACATATAGAGAGGCTAGGCTAGAAATCTCTGATTTGAGTCATTTTCCATTGTGAGAGAGAGAGAGCTCCCTATAGCAGTTGAGACTTCCAGGAGCTCATCCATCGCGCACGGTCACCAGATCGGCATCAGATATGAGAGGTATGCTCGTCAACACTGACTCTAAGTGTTGTTTACTTCAGATGGTCGCAAAACCTCGCCAGCACCACAATCACAACTTGTGCACACATACTGTAGACTGGTTGTTAGGAAGACCTAGAGGCCACCAAATGGAACCAAAATTGAAAGGCACAATGTCTATAGCTTAGGGATCAAGCCTATGATCTTGGAAAGTGTGAAGGAAGCCACCCAGAAAACCCTAATTTCACAGGACCTGCAAAAGGGCACCTGAACCAAAGTGATCGAAAATGAGCCAAAACTCACAGACAACAAGCCGATAACCTCGACAAACCAACTGAATGGTTAGACCATGAAAAAGTTTGTCAAAACGGAGCCTAAAGTCCCTATCTGACGAAAATTGTGCAAAGCGTCACGATACTCTAACGGGCCAATCAAGTGACCAAATGACACCAAATTTAACAATGTACATCCAAAAGAGGTCAACTATGAGCTGGAATGTGTCCACTCAAGAAAAAGCTCTTCCACTAGGGCAAATGCCAGCAACATGCCAGAAAGATGTCCAAATGGTCGTTCTTGGTGATGTAAACACCAAAACAACAACTTACTGCTTTGACAGAAGGTCAAAAGGAAATAAAAGACAGCCGGAGTCATACAATGACCAAAAGGAGCGGCGACCATCACCTAAGTGGTCTACTTCGACTCCAGAACCAGCTAAGTGCTGCAAACAGGGAGTACACTCTTCTAAATTGATTAAAACTTGATGTGTGTGTCTAGGAGAGCCTACTAACACCATTGTGGTCAACTAACATAAAAAAACTTGTAAAAACGACTAGGTACTCAGTCTATCGCGATAGACTTGCTATTACAATTAGACAAGAAAAATTTTGATTTTGACTTCATGAGGGGTGCTACAAAGAATAATGACCACAATTATCAAATCAAAGTGCAAAATTGATCTCTCTTAGCCAAGTAACCTAGTCTATCGCGATAGACTTGCTATTACAATCTTTTGGGGAAAGGCTTTTCAAAATTTTCACAAGATAGACTTGGGGAAGCATATGGAGGCAGTACACCAAATTTGGTGACAAGATGGACTCATATGGCAAGCCGAGATAGACATGACAGCAACTCAGAGTCAGAACAGGACATCTCAAGGGCAGACACTTAAAATTTACATATGAGAGGTTAGGCAACCTTACATCAACTAGGAGAAGGCAGACAGATGATCACAGCCAAAATATGACAAAATGACAATAAGTTCCAGTCTATCGCGATAGACTAAGCAGAGTGATAGTAGGCCATCTTATCAAAAGTTGGAATTAACAATTGGCTTCAGCATGATGCAAGAGGACTACCCACTAAGTTTGAGCCCAAAACAACACAAAATGAAGGAGATAGACCAACATCTCCTTGGAAGGAATCTGGAAAAATGGGAGTTGATCCAAAAAGGGGTCACTTGACATTCATTTGAGGTGAAATTGGGATCAGATCATGTGCAAGGTAGGAGAAACCAACTGGTGGAGTCACAACTGCAAAATAGGACCCTTGTCAAAAGATCGCCAATCTATCGCGATAGACTAGGCAGAAATTGCAAAAGAACTGATTTTCAGTCTGGGACTATAGGGTGACCTTACATGCCCTGTGAACATACACCACAAAAAATTTCAAGGCATTTGGACTTGTTCTCCTTCACCAACAACATTAATTTGAAGCCGTCAGAGTCGGACAATGGAAGAGCTTGTCTATCTGCTAACATTTTACCTCAACTCATCTTGGGATTAAAAAGGCTCATCTAGATGCATCTTTAAGTGGTAATCAATTTAAAAGAGAAGTACTATGTTTGTACATTAACTGTTATTTGTGAATACAGGATTCATGGATGCTTCTCCGGGAAAAAGAAAAGGCAAGAACCTGGCAACGGAAGGTGCAATACCCTATGCACTTCTACCCAATTCACTAAAGCCAGCGGCCACCTGGATACCTGCAGACATGCAACAGGAAGCATCCTTTCAAATCTATCAAGTTTCACATGTGGATGACAAAGGAAATTTAGTGGATACAATGATGATCCCCAAGGAGGCCGAAAATTACCTAAAAAGATCACCGCAAAGGTCATGGCTCAAAAAAGTTGGCTTGTGGAACTTTGTCTCACTACCACCAGTGGGGATAGATTTCAAGAGAGTACAACACCTAATTGAGACTATCCAAGAGATGGAACTTGCAAAGTGGTAGGCATGGATAATGAAGTGATGGAGATCCAGATCACCAAGGAGATCATCAAAGTGGCATTGAAATTTTCTGATCAAGGAGCCAACATGAGAGAAAGAAGGAAAAACCTCACAGTCTACTTGCAAAAGTCCAAACTGCCTTCTTTCAAACTCATAGCAAACGCGGAAGTAAGAGAACTGACACAGATATACAGTCAGTGTTTGTTGAGCTATAGCAAAAGACCGCCAAGATACACTACACCACACGGGAGCATCTCAACAACACTAACATGGACTATGGGAATGACAAATGAGTTCTATATAGATCACGCATCATATCTGTTTGAAGAAGTGACAAAGCTACGGTAGGACAGACCAAATTACATTGCAGGAGGAGAAGTCCTCACCAGAGTAATATACCAGGCCATAGGCGCTGGAGATCAGTTGCCACCTGCTCCTCATCAGAACGACTGGCTGGTATTAAGAGAGAATATCAAAGACAGATCACAAAGGCGAGTACCAGCCTCTATTAACACCATTGGAGGACGCAGGCTGGAAAGAGTAACCAGAAGTACACAAACAAAGATGGAAGAAGAAAGAAGAACTGAAGAGGAAGATGTCCGACTAAAGAAGCGGAAAGCGGAAATGGAAAACAACACGAGATTGCAGAAGGTAGCAAAAATGGAAAGGATGCTAGAAGGATTTGTTCTCGAGAGATCTCTACGAGGCGATGTAGGCGCCACTTGGAAACCCTCTAGTAGCACTTACACATTGAGAACGAAGAATAAAAACAACCCAGCTTTTGAGTTGGACTGGTTCAAGAGGTACATACAAGAAAGAAATGCTAGGGACGAACCAGAATTGCTACTAGAAGAGGAGGATCTCCAAACTTTGAGAGATCAGTTAAGGCCAACTTCACGAGATCAGGAAACACCACCTCCATCTCCAAGGCCAGAGACAAGTGAGAGGCAATCAACCCCACCTGCTGACTCTCCTTCGCATTCAGAGAGCTCACATCGTGATGAGAGAGTTCATACACCACCAAGTGAAGAAGAAGAAGAAAGAATAGATGGTCACCCAAACATTGAAACCATATCACAAATTGATAAAGGCAAGCAAAAAGAGGTGGATCAGACAAAAGAAAAAGCTTCCTCCTCTCAAGAAATTGAGCTGGAAGCTACTATAGATGAAGATTTACAGTCAATGGAGACCCCACTGAACCGAACAAGACTGCACAGTCAATGGTTAGCTGATCAGAATAGGTCCAACAAAACGAAGTTAGAAAAAATCCATCAAGAAGTTCTGAGACTGCAGGAGCAAAGAGATGACACTCTAAAACTGATCAGCATCAGAGATGCTGAGATCTTGGGGCTCAAAAGCACAGTAAATCTCCTCAAGGAAAATTTACAGGAGTCTAAAGATTTCAATTCCATTTGTGAAGATACAATCAATGTATTTCTTGAAGATGTCAGTGACAGAGATGAACACATCCAAAGGTTGGAAAAAGAAAAGCAAGATGCGGTGGAGACAGTCAAAAGTTTGCAAGTCATCATCGATGACTTACAAATTGAAGTCAAAGATTTGAGAGCAGTAACAGATATACAAGCAAGGGAAATAGAACGAGCAAAGAAACAAAAAACGTCACTACCAACAACACCGGTAGTCCACCCACAAGAAGAAGTGGCTGCACTAAAGAGAGAGCTGGAGTTGGAAAGAAAACAACGCTTAATGATAGCCAAAAGTGCGCTTAGAGCAGAGGATCAATTACAAAGGAAAATTTTGGACTTACAAAGTGAACAACAACAAGGACCATCTCATGACAGTGAAATAGAAAGCATTGTTTCCAAATCCCTTAGGGAGGAAAATGAAAATTTGCACATGAGGGTAAAAGAGTTAGAGGAGTCTCCAGCTCAAAAAGAGATGGAATTTCAAGCTCTCCAAATCAATAGTAGAACAATGGCGGCGCAAATCGCAAGTCTTCAAACTGCAAGCCAACACCAAGGACAGGTATGAGTGCACCTGGAGCAAGCAGCCACGGATTTGGCTGGACTCGCAGAAATATATGGGGGTGAAGATGACTACGAGGAAGAATCAGATGATCAGGAGGCTCCAGATACACAGACTGATCAACCTGGCTCCAAAGACCAAGAAATAGACGAAGATTCAGTCACAAGATTTGAAGAGTAGAAGCTGGCCGAGCAAATGGAAAAGCAATCAGAGATGATGTGGTACAAGGCCATGCAACTAGAAAAGGAGATGCTACAGGGGCTCTCCAGATCAGGCAAGACGGCAGTAGAGCTACGGGAGGAATGGAATGTCCCTATGTTACCCTATGCTCTGCTGAAATACGAAACTCTAACACATCAACGGCAGCTTGGAAAAGAAGAACAAGTGCCAGTGTTTGAAGAACAAGTGCCAAAGTGGAGGCGTCAATGGCTTTTGGATCACCCTATTAACCTGATCCACTTAGTCAACGCACCGCCTGAGCTGAGGAATGATAGAACTTTTTGCCCACACGCCCCGAACATACACTTACAACCAACATAAAGCACTACAAAGCAAAAATCCTACATGGCTGAATTATCTAGTATTTCCAGGGCCTGCAGAGGGAGAGAGAATATCCGGTTCTTACATGGGGAAAACCCTTCAGGGCGCCATCGCAGAATTCGGAGGCTCTCCCGACCTATCCTGCAAGATGCTATGTAAAATAGCTCGAACCTTTTTGGCCTGTCTCACAGTGTTCTCAGAAAGCTGGACTTCAGAGTATATGAATACAGAAAGAAGCATCTCAGAGCTGTCATATGATCTAAGTGGGACGCCTATAGAGCAAGTGTTGTATGCCTACTTCAGACGGCTGATGTTTCTGCAAAGCTACCATCTCCAAACATTCGAAGAAGCATTTTACACAGGCTTCTTCATGTACAAATCCAAAAATTTTGGCCCATTAATGGCAAGCGAGTCTATGCGATATGATGCATTTCTACATCAAATCAACCAAGAAGGATGACAACCACACTGAAGACAAAGACGATCATGTCGTGGTAGACATGAATTAGGAGGGGGGGAGTGTTGGAGCTGTTGGAGCCCAACTTGTCTAACTGTTGTTATGAGGCCACCTTGTAAAGCCTATCAAATTCCCATTTTTATGTCAAAGACGTCTTATCATTTTGATCCACTTGTCTGGCTTATGTAAAGATTAATCAGTCAGTCAGGACCCATAATTGTTCCCACTTTGTAATTATGAGGAAGAGAACCCCATGTACATTTTTGAGCTAAGGTGACTAAAGTATAAAAGTCACCTTAGAACCATTTTTTGATAACATTTTTTAATATTAATCCTGTGTCGTCCTATGTCGTACGAGTCTGAGAGAGAGAGAGAGAGAGAGAGAGAGAGAGAGAGAGAGAGAGAGAGAGAGAGAGAGTGAGTGTGTCTTATCCTCTTCGCTACGCACTTCTCCCTCACCGGATTCACGACGTGACCACATCATCGCGGTAGTCTCTCCGAGAGCTACGCGCCCACGCCACGCATTCATATGTTCGAGCTATTCGCGATCGATCCTTCCTCGAGCTTGTTTTGCTTGTAAGTAACACAAACAATGTCTGTTTTCAACAATCAAGTGCTCTATGGAATGAGAAAGAGATTAGCTACACATAGATATTCATAGACATAGGTTTTGCCCACTTTTGGATTATGACCTGTGAGTCTATCGTGACTGTAATCGAGATAACTAGGGTTCAAATCTGGTGAGATTAGACTTATAGGTAATAATATCCTATTGAGAGGATGGTGCCTAGTAAGTTTGATGTGATTCCGAGTTCATTGGAGGTGTAAACGGTGTTGTGAGCGAATAGGGATAGAGTGGGTTGCATTCTACCAGGGTTAGTGATTGATGCATCATTAAAGTGCGTATGTGTAGATTGGTCTCAGCCTGACAAGCTAACGAGATTGCCTATGTGCACCTATGGGTTAGTCGTGTCATCTGATGATAAGTATGTTGTCTATGTCGTGCTTGCGAGCATGAACAGAGGAGTAGTTTTTCCATAAAACAACGAGCTAGTAAAGGAGGCAAAGGTTGAGCGAGTCACAATCACACTTATGAATAAAGCTCTGGATTCAAGCATTGGACTAGATGATCCTCGAAACTTTAGTGTGCAATTTGAGCACAACATTTTTCTTCTTGCGACATTCAAGTTTCATAGAAGTTATGTTTAAGATAATTTATCGTTATGTTTCAGTTGAATGCTTTCAAGTGCATTGTAAAAAGTTCAAAATTATCCTTTCAGGTGCTCACTGAGAACTTCGATATATTGAATTGGGTTTTTTATCAAACAAACATACCAGAAACAATAAGCGAACGGAGAAATGGAAAGAAATTGGATGTGGAGGACATGCGATCCTACAATGTTGAGTGGCACATGGCTGAAGACCTAGAAACCTTGAGATACATGTACAATGTTTCCAAAGGAGCAACAAGCAAAAGCCCTTGCTTGTATTGCATGGGAGGGGTTCACATCCTTGACAAACCATTTTGGAGGAGAGCTCCGGATAGGCATCTGCGCGACCCTAAATTTCGACCCATTTTGGATATCCCACTATCTAGAGTACACATATGCACAATGCATGCACTTTGTAGAGTAATAGAAAAACTAATGTTTCTCTACATCTGTTTTGTGTGGACCACTCAACCTCTTGTGCAAAGCAAAGGACAATCTTAGATGTAGGACGGCCTTCTTAGAAAAGGGTTTGCACGGAGGACATGTTAAGATAGAGCAGGATGAAAATAGATCGAAAAATGGCCGGGATGTTCCAAAGAAGCTATCCATTGGTGGTGTGAAAGCCCGACCCTTCCTTTCAGTGCCCACAACTGTATGACAACACAAAAGCCAAAGTGCACAACAAGAAAGACAAGCATTAAGGTACAACAAGTGCCAAAATTTGTACAATGCTGTAGTTGACCATGCAGACAATGGTGCAGCAAGGACTCCCAAAGCAAAGATATGGAAAATTTTGGACGCTATATTCAGGTTCTTTAAATTGAATTCATGGACTGATGGTGGCGACTATACAAATTTCCAAGAATCCGTGGAGACCTACCACAAAACATTCATAAGTGCTTGGACAAATCAACATATTACTCACTACATGGTACTGTAATTTGTTTGAAGACATGATAATCTTTTGAAATGAGAATACTTATCCTTATAATGTCTGCATGCTTTGTGTGCAGCACATTATCTGTAACCACATGACTTGGTTTGCAAGGCAATATGGCAGCTTGGGTGTTTGGTCTACACAGGGCATGGGAAAACCCCACTACCAAGCTCATACTGGTTATTTCAGTCACACTCGACATAAAGGTGGTGCAGACAAAGCAAATAGCTTAGAGGAGATACACCAATGGATGTATCAGAAACTAATGCATAGGTCACATTGCAAGGAACAAGTCAAACAAGGTCAGATTGTCCATGCGGTGAGATTAGCCAAAAAGTGGAGAAGAAAGGAGATATGGGTGTTATCATCTGTGGCTAGGCAACATGCGGATTGGTGGCTACAAAAACAATGCGCGAAAGGGTTTGGACAACACCGTTGCAAGTTATGCCATAACTCTCATCCATAGTAAGATCCAAGCAGTAAACTTAATGTGAAGAATCGATGTAATTTCAACTTTTCATATTGTGAATGATGGTTGCAACAAAAAAAAATATTGCAAGACATTGTTACATAATCAATCTAACTTTGATGCATAAAACAAATACATTACATTTATTTCTAGTAATTTGGAAATGATACAAAATATTTTGGCCTCTTGCCCTTATCTGAAGGACCCTCTTCCTCGTGCCTTGGTCTCTTTGAATGATGTGTTTCGTCATTAGCATCGTTGCAAGCACGTTGAGGTCCAGCAATTGGGTCTCCTCAATTGCCTCAACCTGCGGGGCCTCTTCTATAAGTTGAATGACTGGCTACTTTTGTTTCAACAGATCATTTTTTCCATATTATGGAAACTAACGTGGGTCTGTTATTTCACAAGGTAGACCATACAAAACATGTGTCAAAAAGTAGCAACTACACAGGCCATACATGCGAGGCCCTACGCCAAAAATTGAGACCGCTGCTTGCTTGTCTAGCGGCATCACCTTGTCTGCGTTTCATCTGATGGCCGCACCTCCTAGATATCTTGAGAATGTTTTCAATACAAAAAGGGGAAATTCACCCTTATCTTCGGAGAAGCTGGAATGGAAGCAGAGAAAATTTGGAGCGTTCAAATTCTCCAAGTACTGACCAAGAGAGGAATTATTTCCCAAGTCTCCTTTACCTCATTCACAAGGACGAGGAATGAACTTATCATCATAGACTACAAGCTACGCAAAATAAAAGCCAAGTGTTGGTATATACACATGAAACTCTCATATAGGGAAGCAAAAATATATTTATACAGGAATATACCTTCTGATTTTTGTCTTCTTCAAGTAATGTAGCATTCCATAAGTCAAGTGTACTCTTGTTTGCAAAGGATTCAATGTCATTGATGGAGCACTTATCCCCATCTCTGTGATTCCAAGCCTTTCTTGTACCGGCCTGAACTCCAACTCCATTGGAATCATCACGGCACATGCGGCTACATCCTTGTATATCATTGCTAGTGCCTATGTTGGTTTGATAAACGCACCCGCTGTTACATGAGCATCCATGATAGAACACTTGTCATCAGCAAGGTCAATTATACTACCATCCTCTTGTAGATTTTGAGTGATTATAGCAAGGTACTAGTCCTCTCTTAAGTCAAGAAGTTCCATGATGTCATTGAGCATTACATAATGATAATCATCGATGGAGACGGTAGGGAGCACATTTATTGGCAAAGCTCCCTCTAGAAGCTGAACACCTTCTGAAACACACAAAGCACCACTAGGTGATTGCAACAACTTGTCACCAGTGACTGAACGATGACTGCTCTTGGCATCCTCTGCTGTGTCCCACTGATTGTCCAGATTAACATTCAAAAAGAGTATCAACCCAACATATTATTCTGGAACCCGACACTTTTGATTATGTACAGGACATCTGATGTCATTCTTGCAAGACTGCAGTGGCAACTTGAGCCTGGTTCTGTTGAAAATATCTTTCTTTAGACGATCAGAATTGATATCCTTCACATGAACATATTGACAACCCCCAAACTCAAATGTGCCATTGATTGTCTGTTGATCGTATGTCTGATACGATAAAACTCTGCAAGGAAATGCGACACAGAAGTCAAAAACTCTTGCAATGAGAAGGCAGGATTGAAAATAGGCTTGAATTCCTGCTCCCGCTGCTGCCCAATTCTAAAGAGAAAATGGTACAGCTTGTTGTCTTTGGGTGCCTCGTTAGAGCAAGGCATCTCCTCCTCTATCTTGATCTGAAAGGAATCCATTTATGGAGAGAGGTAAAAAACTTGGGTTGTTGGTTAGGGTGAAGGTAGGAAGGCATTGGCTAACACTAAAGAGTACAAAAGGGAGATTGATTGGCATCCTATATAGAGACTCCTCAAGAACTGGACCAGGTAGTTTTACTCACCCTTATGATTGCATTAGAAACAATGCAATAAATGCAGCATAGAGACCAAGGCAAGCTCCACCATCCCTATGACACGTGTTCTTCATGCGATGAGTATTGTAGCTATATAAAGCACCTTGACTGCACACTCTAGAACTTGCTTACATCTACATACGCAGGTATGGAGGACAAGAAGAGAGAAAAGGTGAAGCTTTCCCAAAAGATGATGGCAGAGATGAAGGAGGTAGAGAAAATGATAGGTGAGGCAAAATCTCTTCGAAAGGATCTGAATAAGAAAAACCAAAAGGCAAAGACTGAGGAAAATAGAACCGTAAAGACCGAGGACAAGAAATCACCAACGATAAAGGAGAAAATAGTATAATTGAATGAGCAAATAAGATTGTATTTTCTTGAAGTTGTAATGGAGTCCTTGAAGATAATGCAAATGTCTTCATATATTGTTCATTTGTCTCTGCCTCTTTGTTTCGTTTTTTGGTTAAAGATTATGAAGGAGGAGCTTTTATCAAAATGTGTCACCCCACACATTAGGAGAAATATGGACTTTGCATGGGCCTTGTAAGGAATCCTAATTTTTAGGGATTAAGGCTAATGTTGTGTAGGGTTAAGGAGACAAGGGCATTCAAGAAGCTAGTTTTGAGTAGGCTTTTTTAGCCTTTTTTTTCAGGCTTCTCTTTCTAGCTTTTTGAAAGTGAAGGGAGTAAAGGGGTGTGGCCACATCAACAAAAACGTGGGTCACTACGAGCCAAAATTTGACTTTTTTTCTAAAAGGTTATTTTTACTTATTTTTGACTTGAAACTCTCCACAACATATATACATATGAAAAAATCCTTTTTTGACCTTTTTTTAAATCTACAAACACTGAAAGTCCACTTTTTTAAAAAAAAATCCTCCCTAAACAAAAAAACCTTTGTTCTCTCCTCCTCCTCTCTCCCTCTCCTCTCTCTCTCTGCCCCCTTCTATCCTCCTCCTCTCCTCTCTCTTTGTTCTCTCCTCCTCCTCCCTCCTCCCTCCTCTCTCCCTCTCTCCCCTGCCCCCTTCTCTCCTCCCATGTTCCTCCTCCCTCCCCACTCTCTCTTTTCATCCTTTGATTTCTCACGCAACACCTACCATGGTTCTCACGAACATCACAAGTCATATGCCTCCATCACCATGTACTTTGGACAACAAAAGCATACATATTTGCTTGTCTTTGATGTTTGCACCAAAATTTGCATGTGAGGGTGAGCAGAGGTCATCCGAGGAACGTCGTACCGTCGGTGAGATGAATGTTGATGGTTCTTCAAATATCTTGGGAGGGATAAGTAGGCTTTTTAGGCTATTGCAATTGGTTGTTTATGGGTGCCGGTGCATCCTTTGCATTTGTGGATGCACGAATGTCAAGATCTTCATATCAAAACAGTGGCATTACAAGAAAGTATTGCCTCTTCAAAGAGGGAGGTTGAAACTCTCCAAAAACAATTGCAAGAAAAGGATGTGTACATTATGAAGTTTGCCAATACCATCACATATTTGAAAGAAACGCCCCTTGGTGCAAGGTAACAATATACTTCTTACTTTTGGTTGTGTTCTTCTTATCATAGACTTTGAAGTCTAAGGTGTTATCTCTAAATGTTTTGTAGTGCTTGGCACAAAGGTTTCTTTTGTGCCCAAATAGTGAAAGGCTGCAGGTTAGAGAGGTCAAGTGTCACCACTTTTTCTCTAAAATAGCCTCCTTTGTTACATCTTGCAGGTAGGTGCTTCAAATCCATGCTTATTAGAAGTGGGTAATCTCATCCTAATGTATATCTTAGGATTATTGGATGAAAATACTTGCAACTTTGTACAACATATACTTAACAAGTGTCTTTATTATACAGCTTGCAAATGTTGAATTTATACATGGTTTTGTTTGAAGAACATGTCTCTAACGCTTCATGATACAAGGTGACCTCCTGCTATGCTAGTTGAGTGGTGTTGTTTGCAAGAATGTCTTAATAAACTAGCATAACATGAAGCTTTTACAATGGTACAAAGCTCTCATCAAGCAATGTGGCTCCCACTACATCAAAAATCATTATGCTAACATGGAGAGATCCCTAGTAGGGCAATACAACAACTCTTCATTAGCAACACACCCTTTCCTAGCATGAGGGCACCCCCACCAAAGATATTTTTATGTGATAGGTCACCCCATGAGCATACCCTGTCATGGAATGGATGTAAGAACTATGACCGCACTACCCCTTGGAAGTTTTCCACAAATGTATGTTTATCAAATTTAGTGAGAAGAAATTTGGACTTTTTTGTTTGTTGATGTGTAAGAGCACTCTAGGTCTACCATATTTTATATTGTTTGATAAGTTAAATAGGATTTTTAGTCATTTAAAGTATAAATTTATTTTTGTTTGGTGAGATTGTACATGAGAAGACATGATAAAGTACAAGATATCTTGACGGAATAAACCTCGATGCCACACCTCTCCTTGAACCCTCTAATTTCTATCGCTGTGGGAAGTCCAAGGGAAGCCTATTTTCAAATTTTAGCAATAACCTTTTTTTGAAGAAAATTTTGGTTATTTTAAAGTTTGTATACATTCTAGGAGTTCATTCTGATTGTTTTCCTTCAATTTCAAATTTTGACTGAGGGAACTTCTTAAAAGCCACTATTGAAGGTGTGAGGGCGAGATTTTGGGAAAGTTTTGTATGTAGGAAATACAGTCCTTAACACAATAAAAACCATTGGTTCTTTGAGTATTTTTAGATTCCATGGTTTCAATGCTTGTTGGAGCCCGTAGATTAAGGAAAAAGTGACAAATGTCTGTTTTACATCATTTTAAAAAAAATTGTCAACTTGCACGTTGATTTTTGGAGAATCCGAGCACGATATGACTTTTTTGCATCACAATGTAAAAGTTCAACATATTAAAAAAAAAATGGTCACAAGGACGCACGAAATGCCCATCCGGGACGTTTGGATGGGCATTTTGCACCCCCTTGAGGCCACTCTTGGTGAGGGCTTTGTGGGCCTTTACATGGAAAACATTTGCCAAATTATTGTGTATGAGCATTAGAAAAGGATGTAAGTTAGATGTACAAAGAGCACGAGCTCCCCCCTTGGGGCCTTATAATGACAAATAGGGGCTTTTGTTAATGCATGGCCATGAGATAGAGGTCTAGTGTTTGATGTAATCAAAGCAAACCCCCCCCCCCCCCCCCCCCTTTTTCTTTGTGTTCAAAGGTCTAGAACATTCACTATGTAAAATTTTCCTATATCATGTGCGTTCACCTTAATGGATTAAAAGTATCCATATATAGGCCTTCTCTACACATGTTTTTGTAACTTTACAAGAATATAGAATCCCTTCTATTGAACACATGTTCTATGTTACATATACTTTAGTGAACTCCCCATGTCAAAGGCCTCACAAATCCTATGCACTAAACATTCCACATTAGAAATTGACCAAACAAGGAGCCATTTTTTACTTCCTTGTGTCCACCTAGTGTTCTCGAAAATATTTTGGTTAAGCCATTTATTTGGTATTTGAAACAACATGTGACCCCTATTGTTATAGTATCCAACCAAAGGTTTCTTGATTAACAATTTACATAGGCTTGAGTGGTACATATCTTCTATGTTAAAAATGTATATATCTATAATTTATGTTTACACTTTCTCTATCCAAATGAGTTACATAGTAAAAATCAAATCCGCAATCTAACAATTAATTTCACAAGGTAATAGCTTTGGTATCATCTTTAGCAATACCAAAGAAATAGCTACCAATAGCTCATGAATAGGGACACTTAAGAAGATTTGATACCAAAAAATTGTCAACACTGCACAAAAAGGTGGAAACTCAAAGTCTTTACAAGATATGTATGATGAAACACGAGTCAGTAATAAGTCACTCCTATACATCGACACCTCCATCTCAAGTTGTCATTTCTCTAAATCAAGCTTGGCATATGCATAGTATGGAACAATAACACGTTGAAAAGCAAGAATTTAGCTTTCTCAACTTGTGAAACGTTGCTAATGATATATATTCAACATTCCTTTAATGAGGACATCTTGACAAAGGTTATGATCCATTTTAATAAGAATAACCATTAATGATTAAACTAGAATCAAAATATTGTTGGAATTTCTTCATGTTGGAGATTAAGACTTGAGACTTGAAACATCTTACAGGAAAATCAAAATATCCATAAAGGTCAACAATATTTCTCAAATCTGTATGAAACTCTAGTAATCTAAATTAAATACTCTCACTGAATGCGACACCATTTAACAAAAAAACATATTGATATTGCATTTATAGAGGAATCCAGCCTCATGAAAATAATTACAAATGGAGACAATGTTGTTGTCGTTAGGCTTCTCTTACAAGTATTTGTCTTCTTCATCTAGAGATTCATATACACTTGAGTATTTGTGTGTCTATGACACTAGGGAAGATAGTAGTACTATATGGATGGCTTTTCTAAGTGCTCCTAGAGAGTACTTATTGGTTCAAGATTATACAAAAATTCTACTATTCTTATCAAAATCCTTTATCATAGTGAAAGGTTCCTCACGGAACAAAAATAGAGTGATTTCCATCTCTGCACATGGTTGCTTTCTCATGTCCTCTGAAATGAAGTTGATTCTATAAGTAAACAGCAGATTATGTGAGTACAAAGTTATAAAGTACAAAATGATATCATTCTAATAATCTAATGATGACTATACAAAGAATAAATTATAAGAAAAATCTTTGATGACTCTCCATAAATAACACAACTTACTTACATTGTGAGACTCAATCACATGCTACACAACTATAGATGGCACACCAAAGCCATGAACAAAATAGCACCACCCAGTGTTATGAGGTGTGAAGCCTAAACATTGAAAGCCATAAAGAGGTTTATTCTCTCCAGCATGATAAACTTAAAGATGGAGATGATGTTAATCTCTGAATGTAAGCTACAAGGGTAGTTTTCTTACCATTCTATCTTTATGTTGGAGATGAACCCTTGCAATGCCCACACACTATTCACACCTCCTATTGTTGTGGTATGCAAGTCATGTGAGCTCATACTTTCGCCATCTTAGGGAGTAGAGGTTTCCATGTAGTGTGAGTGAATGAAAGTAGAAGGAGTAGAATCTTGTTTCATGGTGTAATGGAGGTAAGAGAAGGAAGAGGATATAGCTTGGTGTGAAACTATGTGGTGGGCAAGGGGAAGAGATGGGGGAAGATCTTGCTTGGTGCTACAATGGAGGTGGGAGAAAAATCTAGCAGAGAGATAATGTAGGACTATAGAGGGTGCATGTGGTTGTTGCAGCAATGGAGAGCTTAGAAAAGAGTTTATAGAAAGACAAAATTACCTTTTAGCTATAGGATAGGTTTGGAAAGACTTTGGAGGGTGGAAAATGATGTTATGAACTTTTTTAGAAAAATGTATTTTTTAGTGCACGTTTTTTACTTTTGGAGGTCAAAAATACTTTTTTGACCATGAAATAAGTTTGGAACCTTTTAAGGAGGGAAAACTTGAAATTTTGAATTTTGAAAAATTTAAATTTTTTAGTGTATATTTAAATCCTGGCCAAAAAGTGGGGGAAAAGAGGTCAAAGTGGTCCCCCCCCTCCCTTTCCTCTAGCTACCTCCCTTACCTTCTCACTAGGTAAAAGACCATTAAGAGGTGTAAGGCTACCTTGTCCCCCTACTTTTTTGAGGGTATAGAGTGTGTCCACCACCTCTTCCTATTGGTTGGCCTCTAATTAACCTTAATCCCAAAGGCCCCCTAGAGGGTTCATACTTTTCCTAATGAATATGAGTGGTAGGTTTATGTCACACAGCTTTTTGACCTGCTTGCGTTGTGCATCGAAAGAAAAATGTCGCACCACAACGTGATAGTGAGCTCTCTCCACAATTTGGGTGGTCCCTATCGCGCTATGATGCGACATCCAAATGTCACGCCACAACGCGATAAGAAGGCGTGTCCATGATATGGGTGGTCCCTATTGCATTGTGATGCGACATCCAAATGTCGTGCTACAACGCGATAGGGAGGCATGTCCACAATATGGGTGGTCCCTATCGCATTGTGACACGACATCCAAACGTCGTGGCACAACGCGATAGAGAGACATCACCCCAACGTGGTTAGTCCCTATCACGATGTGGCACACCTTTAAGAGTGTCGTGCCACAATGCGATAAGGAGGTCTAGCTACGGTACACTCTCCCTACTTGTGTTGTGCCGCAATATGATCCCTTGTTGCGACACAACGCAAGAAGGGGGTTTGTTCGAACAAGGCACATCTTATGTCGCGTTGTGCCGCGACAGCCACATAGGGCGACCTTGTGCCCTAGTCAACATGCAATATGCCACGTGTCACTCATGCGGTGATGCACTCTTCCCAATGATAATGAGCAACTCAATTAATTGTGGCCGCCACATGTTTGGTAATGATGATGATGTCCTTGACGATTATATAACGTTTCTATTTCCGTATAGCCCACTATTGTTTGATGAATGTCCTCACCTCTTAGAATCATCTTTTACGACATAACCTTCTCATTGCTCAATCCTCTTCTTATTCTTCCCCACAACGCTTTCCAGGATAAGCACTTGTTTCCATGGCTCGCACGAAGCAGACCGCAGGGAAGGTTTGCCTGCAAGACAACCAACTTTTATCCTCAAGAGTTGCAGGCAAAACCTTGCCTAATCTTTGGGCAACAATGTGTAGTTGGAGGTACAAGCAGAACCGAAGCATTCTGCTTGAGTTGCACAAACTCTAGAGGCATATTTCTCTTGCTATTTCTAAGTAGCCCTTTCAAAGAGTAGTTTGCCAAATTTGTGAGAGAGAAAAGTTGGATTTTTGGTGGGCCAGAACTGCAATAGGTTGTCTCCACGAGGCAGTCAAGGACTTTCTGATCGAGTTGTTCCAAGACAGCTACATCCTCACAGCTCATACCCACAGTGACAGTGATGCCTCAGGATATCAATTCTCTGAGGCTGTTACGATTTAGGTACGACAAGACACTTGCACTGGTCCATCTATCTGACATGAGATGGTACAACATTTTGGCAATCCCTCCAATAACCAAAGTGAAGGTGATGGATGTGAGCACCACATAGCACACATATGACACACGTTTGAATGTGGAGCGGACCCAAGAGGCACTTGTGGAAGAGCCTTTGAAGGAGTCAAATAAAAGGGAGATGTTGTTAGCAATTGACCAAGTTAACAATGACACCCTACGTTTTCTTGGCCCAACTTTGGACATAGCACTTCTTGTATGGGGCCAAATTTTGTACTTTCATTTCAGCCCTCATGAGATAGGTGTCTTTTGAAATAGAGGGAGAGAGCTTACGGACCAAATTATCAACTTCGGTCTCTGGTACGTTAAATTATTTTTGCAGAGGTATTTATTTGATTTTGGCTTATTAGAGATCCTCATCAATTAATTTTCTTAACTACCAGCATGTTGGTTTCAAACCTTGCATGGAATCTACAAGCCGAGGTAGCCATTTTGGACACACAGCTGTCACTCGTGCTTTCCTTGGAGGACACTTATCTGATTGAAGTCGTTGATTGGTTTCAATGAGTGAACATAGACATAGTGAAAGTTTTACTTTTAGCTTATAACAAAAAGTAAGTATTTTTTATAGCGATAGTCTTCATAATATTTTGTATACTACGAATAAAAAACTAATTCCTTTTTGTGTGAAAATCAGTTCACATTAGAGCCTTGTAGACTTAAACATTGAGCACAAGCGTTGCTACCTTTCAAACTTTTCACATGGTTTTCATGGGAATGTCCGAAGGTACGTAGTTACTTGTTTATTGATTCTACAATCTCGATGCAATGTATGGTCACCATATGCTATGTATTGCAGATCTGTTGAGAAGCTTGTTGTTGCATGGGAAGCATTGACCCAAGAGAGTGTTTGAGAAGATATATTGATTTCGAGTTGCAAGGTTCCAAAGCAAGACGGCACGCATTGTTGTGGATGGAGAGTTCTTGCAAATGCGGAGCTTCTTCTGGAATGCATTTATGCTGAGGAGCGTACAAGTGTAAGTGCAATGTTTTGCTTTTGTAATCCTTGCACGCATGATTTATTTCCATTACATATAAAAGCTATGGAATTCATTTGTAGACAAGGAACCTGGCACATTATTTGAACTTGCATGTGGAGGCATTCAAGAGACGACGATCATCCAAAATATGATCAATCTTGTGGAGACTCCTCCTGAAGAATTTGCCAATGCATTTTTCATGCCACCACCACGACCACAACCTCGGCCTCCACCTTGGAGATACAAAGAAGAACCTCCACCAACGACAGACCAAGCGCCCAGACCTGCCTCCCCTCATGTTTCTGGCCACTCGACCTCTAGTCTTTTTATAATACCCAATTTTACAGAGGAGGACGATGCCACTGCACAATCTTTTCCTCAACCCAAAGCCCATGACCCAACCCCCCGACCGGCTCATGAGCCTTTACATCCTAATCATGATAATCAAGCTAGAGGAAGCTCCCCCCAATTGTAAATGAGAGCTACTAAAATTTAACTGGACATTATTATAGTGTACATTAGTAAACGCAATGTAAAGACAACTTGAATCGATTTCAAAAAGATAATTGTTCTCAAACTTTATTTTTAAGAAACTCCTTAACAATGCATTTTTGCATAAATGTAGATTGCAAGCTTGTTGTCAACAACATTCTATAATATTTGCAGTATAGAGCAATGTGATATATTGTGTGAGCCGCCTTCTTTGATCAAGAGTTGCATTGCACTAGAAATAGTCGGTCATCGTTTATCTCTGCACAGAATGTCTTCTTCTCCTTTCTCTGAGGCCCTACACGACAGTTAATCAAACAATAGATCAGAATTTTTTTTGTGATGATAACCAGAAGAAAAATAATTAACGTAGCATTAATGTTTACATACAAAACATATTACCTTTTGCATGTTGCACTGGAAAAGAATTTTTGGAGGTAAGCTAAAGTCAACCTCATTCTCCAAATCCTCACGTACTTGTCGTAGTGTCACATTGCCTCAAATGCTAAGAACAGTTAGCAGATCACGTCTACACCATACCTCAATCATTCTCAAAGGATTGTTAAGGTCATCAGTTAAATCTTGGTCCAAAGCTACGAGATGACCATTCACTTGATGTCACCTTATGTAGTGGAACGAATCTATGAAATTTTGAGAAGCTATCATACACTTATACGCAATAGACATTTTATTTACCTTGCATAAGACGCCATCCGAATCATTGGCATCCCAAGATTGAGTCTAGAAAATCGAGGTATTTCTTTGTCTTGTAAAGTAGTATAGTTCCTGTGTTCCTAATCTCTTCATCATGGAAAAAGTTGATGAACACATGCATGGGATGAAGATTGAAACACGTACTAGTCCACTAACAATATTTGGTCTTAAGAACTTTTGTATTTCCTAATGGAGATTTAGTCTGAAACACTCAGAGGTTTTAGATGAAGGGACTGGACACTTTGGATTGTCCTTCAAAGGAACCGGGAGATACTCTAGAGTGCCAAAGCCAAGGGCAGAACGCGGAGCATTATAAAAGCGGTGGAAGAAAAAGGCCCCCCTTTCAGCAAACACTCTTCACGTGTTAGTGTTATAGAGTAGCTCTCCCATAGTTGTATGGAATGCATCAAAAATGCCAATAATGAAATCCATCGGGCAACTAGCCTTCTTTGTTGGAAGGATAAATATTTTCAACTGGCAAATTAAACACACAACACACCAGTGATGAGTAAAATCTATTGTGGATGTAACAAAAATTATAGTTTGGTCGGTTTGTTGGAAATCCTATCGACATTGTTTGTAGATACAAATCTGATTGCATATATGAGTGTTTAATGAGAACCTCTTTGATTGTTTTGCACATTTGTGACAAGCAAAAGTTTTTCACCCTACCTTTATAATTGTTCACAAACTCGTTACTCGTGTGCTTTCTCTTCCTCGTCGGTAGGAGAACCCAGCTTCCAATTGTAATGGTGGTGGAAAGTCATCGACTTGTCCAAATCGAAGCTATTGAAAATTTTGACAGACTTAATACTTGCGGATAGTCGTCGAGGCCTTCTGTTCTCCATTAGTGATTCATCTATGTATGGCAAGATGTACATCACATATGCGAGAGGGGGAGTGTTTTAGAGTGCAAACACAATACAGTCAAATGCAAGTAGAATAGTTAGTTGAGCGCAAATGAATGAGAATGAGCGGGAATACTATGAAGTCTCTCCTATCAAAAAAGCACACAACTGCATTGAGTGTGAGTTATGTTACATTTGTCCTATATTCTGTACTGAATAGAAAGATTTGAGAAAATCACAACGTATATTATTGTTAAAGCTTTTTATGCAACTAAAGAATCTTTTTTGAAAATGTCATAATTTGAGATAAAAACAAGGAAAATCAAAGCTAGCGTTATGGTAGCCCATAATCCATTGGTCGTGTTGCATTCTCTCTCTAGTGCTAAAAGGACCAAATTTAAGTCCAAAATTTCCCTAATGATGACACTAGGGAAGACGATATTACTTTATGGAATAGCCCTCCTAGAGAGTACCTATTGCACTATAGGAGGAGTTGTCTATAACCGTTAGCATTGCCGTGGAAAAACAAAGGAAAAAGGAGAGAGAAAAAATTGTGGGGGCGGCAATAACCGCGGCTATGGACGCAGTAGCGGTTTCTCAGCAATAAGCGCAAGATTAGTCGCGGCGATATACCCGCTACTATTACCGCGCTTATTGTCGGTACACGCCAATTCAAAAATAAAGGTGCTCATTCGGGCCACCCAATTTTGGGTGGCCCAAATGAGCACCTTTATTTTTGACCTACATAAAACAATGAAACATCAATTGTTTTTTGGTAGACTATAAAAAATATCAAAGAATTGAAATTGAATTTACTTTACCTTGACAGTTCAGAAGATCAACTATTTAAAAAGGTTACAATAAAAAGTAAATAGTTTTATATACATTGTGCCACATTGGGACTTTACGAAAGTTTGGACAAAATATTTTTCTATCTAATCCTCCTCTATTTCGTTGTCGTCCAGAGGCACGTATGTTTAATCACTTTGACTCTACATAAACCCAAACCAAATTAAACAATTATCAACAACTCAAAACAATTAATACAAAATTACTTGTTTAAACTTACCGCTTGTAGTGATCCAACCGCCGCGTCGAATTGTTCATGAGAGATGTGGTTGTTTTCGAACAACCATCGCCAAGTATCAAATTTTGTATGTCACTCGAGATACTTGACCATCTCTCTCGTTGGTTGAGAGAGAATAATATTTTCCTAAGTTAGCAATAACAATACCAAATCATCAACTACAATTTTTATAATCACCGATCGACATTATTATTCAATTAAACTTACATATTTATCCTTCCAAGCTCCCTGGCCTCCTGATCCATAGTGGGTGGGAGTTTGTCTTGCGCAAGCCTCTCAGTATGATGAGCCCTCGCAGCTTGATCCCTCTTTTCTTGAATTGCCCACTTCCACTCCACGTCTACCATGTTGCCACCGTGGTAACTGCTATCTGGATCTCTAACCTGGTTGGCTACTACGTGTTGCACACTGGACTGCTTTTTTTTCAAAAATGTCTTAATGTAGCCCTCCAACCATTGTTGTGAAAAACATTGACCGGGGGAGTTTGAAAATCTAGCTAACAGAGCGTCCTCAATGTACCGCGCATGATCAAGAAGTTGGTCTTTAAACTTTATAAAACAGTTCTTATATGTTGAATGTATAAGAATTTGTAGATGGCATCGAAATGCCTTGCCCTCTGTTGTGTCGAAGTCCAACTCCCCGTCATACTTAACCCTGTAGTAGCGCCCATGCGTGTCTGGCACGGGTGAATCATTATCCTCGTCCTCTGCATCAGGGGTGGCACGCTTAGAAAGTGGGGATTCTGTTCCCCCACCACTACCAAAACATGCAAAACCACAAGATGCGCTGCCCCGTCTTCTCTCACGGTGCTCGCTGACTTGAGACGAGTGTCCACGCACGTTGCCAGAGGAAGTCCGTCGACGATGTTCTACTGAAGCAGGAGTGGAATGGAGTGGTGTAGGACCCTGTGATGCCATGGGAGTGGGACCCTGCGATGCAAGGGGAGTAGGACCCTGCGATGGAATGGGAGTAGGACGATAGGAAGGGGTTGTAGAGTGAGATGCCATCGGTGCAAGGCTCTATAGGTAAGGAGTCCCTCCCTGACTCCCCCATGGTGTAGTATGCAGAGAAAAGCCGTAGATCACAAGCTACTGCAGAGTGTAGCAGCCAAACAAATCCTCCATCGAATGGGGGTACTGCTCTCGTAAAGAGATAGCCTGTTGTAGGTCTGGATCTACGACCGATGGAGGAACCTGAGAAGGGTAGGTGTAGGATGGCCTAGATCTACAACCGGTGGAGGAACCTGAGAAGGGTAGGTGTAGGATGGCCATGCCTGCAAATAACAAAATAAACCTATGACACTCATGGTTTAGGGTTAACTAGGCAAAACATTCTTTATTTCTTTGCTTGTTCTCACCAACTCAAGACTCGAATCCATTGGAGGTGATGTCCACCCCGGGTGGGAGTCCACTTGGGATGTGAACCAACCAAAAGAAGAGCCAGATGGCTGCTCCCCACTAGTTGGTCTCTTGTCTGAAGTCTACATTACAAAGAGCAATATGAGATTTAGCTTTTACCCCCTACTCACTTATCTATAAATACATACACAAGTATATGCGCACACAAGCACGTAGATACATATACATACTAACATACCTAAGTAGGGGGTAGCTGAGTCCCAAAGTTCAAGTGCACCTCTTTAGATATCATCACAGTCTCAACCATGCATGAGTGGATCCATGATGGCAACGCCACGTTTAAAAAAGGAATATACCCAAGAGGAAGCGTCTAACCTTCGGGTGCTATGCTCCCGTACTTAGTTCCTACATACATGCATAAACAAGTATATATGTACACACAAATATATATACATATACATAATGTAGGCACTCAGTCGTGCAGTTGAACTACGAAGCGTGAACTACGAAGCGGAAGCTCTATCCCAAAGTCATGCATGCGCCTCCATGCAAAGCAAGCACTCTCAAAGATGAAGCCAAACATGGACGACATCTTCTCGCAAGGCATGGAGGTCTTGGCTAAGGTAATGGTGGCTTTGGACTTGGGTGCTCTTTCCCTCTTTCCCCCTCTCCCTCTCTATCTCTATTCTCTCTCTTTCCCTATTTCTCTCCCTCTCTATCTACTCTCTCTTTCCCTATCTCTCTCTCTCTCTCTTTCCCTCTTTCCCTGTCTCTCTCTATTCCTCTCTTTCCCTCTCTCTATCTCTCTCCTTCTCTCTCTCTCCCCCTCTCCCTCTTTCTCTCTCCCTCCCTCTTTCCCTATCTCTCTGTGTTCCTCTTTCCCTCTCTCTATTTACTCTCTCTCTCTATCTCTTTCTCTCTCTCTCTCTCTCTCTCTCTCTCTCTCTCTCTCTCTCATGTACTCCACAACCCTTTGCATGCCCAAGACCTCAATGGGAAGCAATCAGGACTCAAGAAGTAAGAGCATGTAGGGTGTTTGTGTCTTGACTTGGAGAAAGTTGGTGAGAAAATGCTTTTGGACATTCTCAAACTCTTTCCAAGTACACTTCCCGATGCTACCACCCCACACGTCCACTCCATAAAGAAGCACCGGTGTCACCAATGTGTCAAAAAGAGGTAGTTTTTGAGAGCCCAACACTTGATCTCTCTAGCATTACACATGTTCTCAAATGCATAATAAGCCCTTTTTCCGACTTCCAAGCGATGCATTGCGCAATCCTTCCATCTATGATTGGATGGAACCTCAAGGCCAAGGTACTTGAAGGTATCTACCACTTCAAGTTGCTCATTGTTGTATACAATGCATGGATTTCATCATTAAGGGTCTTTACAAGCATAACCTTGGTTTTAAATCTATTCACGATCAGCCCGCTATGTAGGCAAAAGCGTTCCAAGACACTCATAAGCTTTTGTGCATCTTCTAAGGTATGTGCCAAGAGCACTACATCATCGGCATAAAGCAAAAGCATGATCACCGCATTTTCGATCTTAACCTCTTCTATGCATTCTTGTTGCATAAAATCAAGAACCATGCATTCCAATTCATCAATGAGTAGCCCAAAGAGGGTTGGGGAAAGTGGGCATCCTTGTTTGACACCAATGGTGCTTGCAAAAAATTCTAAAACTCCATCTCCCATACGTAGTCGACATATCACTTTTTGGTAGATGCGAAAGACTGCATGCATAAATTCTCTCGGCACTTGAAGGCTTCGCATACATCTCCAAAGATTTCCTCACGGTACCATATCAAAAGCTTTCTTGAAATCCACAAAGCTACAATACAACTTTTTTCCTTTCAATTGAGACGCTTCCATAAGAACTCGAAGAGTGACAAGGTGATCAATAGTGCTATGATGCTTTCAAAAACCTGCTTGGCCTAGTGCAATCTGCACCATTGCCTCTACGCTGCGAGACAGGACTTAGGGGCACTGGCGAGGAGTCTCATCGACTTTGTACCTTATGCCCTCGTCAAGTGCGAGAGAGTGATTACCACACACTACTTGAGTGCTTAGCTTTTGACCACATTAGGTCTTTTTTTCCCCATATATTCAGCCATGAGCTCTCCCTACATACCTTCCTCTCCCAACCATGATGTGGACTCTCTATTGTGACGCTCATTTCAGCCATTTTTTAGAATCAAGAGTCACCTATGACCTCCACTCACACCACGTGACATGTTCATTTGATCCCATAGGTCATATTTGACCTCCGAGGACGATAATAGAACTATCTCTCTCTCTCTCTCTCTCTCTCTCTCTCTCTCTCTCTCCCTCTATTTATTCTATCTATCTATCTCTCTCTCTCTCTCTTTCTCTCTATTTACTCTCTCTCTCTCTATCTCACTATCTCTTTCCCCATCTCTCTCTATTTACTCTCTCTCTCTCTCTCTCTCTCTCTCTCTCTCTCTCTCTCTCTCCCCCTCTCCATCTCCTTTCTATCTCTCCTCCTCTTTCCCTATCTCTCTCTATTACCTCTTTCTCTCTATTTACTCTCTCTCTCTCTCTCTCTCTCTCTCTCTCTCTCTCTCTCTCTCTCTCTTTCTCTCATTCTTTCTATCTCCCTCCCGCTTTCTCTCATTCTTCCTATCTCTATCCCTCTCCCACTTCCTCTCATTCTCTCTTTATCTATCCCTATCCCTCATTCCCTCTCTTCTTCTACCCCTCTCTATCTCTCCCTCTTTCTCTCATTCTTCCTATCTCTATCCCCGTTTCCCTCATTCTCTCTCTCTATCTCTTTCCCTATGTCTATCTCTCCCTCTTTCTCTCATTCTTTCTATCTCTCTCCCTCTTTCTCTCATTCTCTCTCTCTTTCTCCCTCTCCCTCTCTTCTTCTACCCCTCTCATTCTCTCTCTATCTCTCCCTCTCTCTCTCTCTCTCCCTCCCTCTCTCTCTCTCTCTCTCTCTCTCTCTCTCTCTCTCTCTCTCTATGTGTGTGTGTGTGTGTCTCTCTCTTGTTCTATCCCTCTCTTTCCCTATCCCTCTCTCATTCCCTCTTTCCCTATCTCCATCTACTCTCTCTCTCCCTCTCTTTCCCTCTCTCTCTCTCTCTCTCTCTCTCCCTCTCTCCCTCTCTCTCTATTTATCTCTCTTTTTCTATCCCTCTATTTCCCTATCTCTCTCTCATTCCCTCTTTCCCTATCTCTATCTACTCTCTCTCTATCTACTCTCTCTCTATCTTTCTCTCTACCTCTCTTTCCCTCTCTACCCTATCTCTCTCTCTCTCTCTCTCTCTCTCTCTCTCTCTCTCTCTCTCTCTCTCTCTCTCTCTCTCGTTCTCTCTCGTTGTGGAGAATGAGCACCTCAAGAAGGTTCTTGAAATGCAAACAACACGCTTGATGCATCTTGAGAATGAAGTTCAAGAATGTAAACGCTCTCTTGTTGACAGCAGTTCACTCTTTTGACCATAACTTTCTCATCCGAACTCCGATTTAGGTGATCTATAGCCTCAATCAAAGAGCACGAAGCCCTCTACGCATTGATGTAAAGATAGAATTTTTCTGTGTAATGGAAGGCTTTGCTATAATAGCATCTCAGAACTGAAAAAACTGTCAAAACTTTGCGTTTTTGTTGCCGACTTGAAGGCAATGTCAGACAAAACTCGCAAGGGTGGAAAAGCCACACTCGCCATGGAGAATGATGCAAAATCTCCAAGGAATTTGGATGCTAATCCAACCACATCATCTACAACAACGGAATCAATGATCATGGCTTACTTGATCTCGTTACAAGAAACCGTCAACAAACAAGGTGAAGAGTTGCGCGCACTTGCAATGGAGAATGGTACTTTAAGAGTTCTCGTTGTGGAGAATGAGCACCTCAAGAAGGTTCTTGAAATGCAAACAACACGCTTGATGCATCTTGAGAATGAAGTTCAAGAATGTAAACGCTCTCTTGTTGACATGAATGTATTGAAAGAGCGCTTGAGCAAAGTTGAGAGTGATCATGTATTGAAAGAGGAAACAATAGATACAATACGACATGATGTATGTGAGATGAGAAATGCATCCAAATCATGGGCTGATATATGTAAGGATAATGTGGTTTCTACATCTCGTATCACGCAAGCCGTTGTCCAAGCAAAGAATGTAGAGAATGTGGACACTCAAGAATTACATGAACGACAAAAACGCTCAAAGAACATCGTCATTCGTGGAATCAAGGAGGAAAGCATGGAAACACCCCAATCTCTTGCAGTTGCTATTGAAGAGTTTTTTGCTACACACTTTGGCATGTCAGGAATCATGGATTATGGTGCACATCGAGTTGGAAAACAAGGAGTCCCTCGCTCGGGAGAAAGACCTATTGTATGTACCATGGCTGATGAGGTAAAGAGAAAGATCATCCCTCACAATGGTTGGATCTACCTCAAAGGAACGGTTGTAATGTATATGAGGATCGCACTATTATGCAACAAAATGTACGTCGCAAAGCATATGAGGAAAGAAGCAAGAAGGTTAAGGTATCACCTCAAGAAGAAAATCCACTTAAGGAGGATGCAAGTCCACCCAACAAATAGGGACACATGATCTATGAGACCAAATCACGCTTGCGAATAAGCTTTTGGAATTGCAACGGGTATCCATGGAATGTGGAAATTGGCATTGATGAGCTTACCAATGACTCCGATGTGATACTTCTTGTCGAAACATGGGAGCATGATGCGCAACGAATTCTTGGATTTGACAAATACGATGTGCATTCTTTGATGTGGGCCAAAAATGCAAAGCAACGAAGAGGCCAAGGAGGCGTAGCATGTATGACCAAAAAGGGTTTGAAAGATGTTTCCATTGTCAAAGAAGATAAGTATAAACGCTACTTATGGCTGAAAATCAGCCCACCAAATGGTCAAGTCATGTTTGTGGCCGTTTGCTACATTCCTCACTATGACTCCAACTTTTATGCTTGCTTGAATATGGATAGAGATCAGCCCTTTGTTGAACTAGAGGAAGACATTGCTCATTACAAGGATCAAGGTGAAGTCATTGTTTTTGGAGACATGAATGCTCGCACAAATATGCTACAACACGACACACAACAAGTAGACATGCCGCATGTCTCAAGAAGAATGGATGACTCATACATGTATAATCGAATTTCTAATGATGCAAAAGAAGTGGATCACTATGGAAAGTTGCTTCTACATATGTGCAATAGTACCGGAATGCTCATTGCAAATGGTGTATCTCTATGGCAAGGCACCAATGACTTTACATGTAGAAAGCACAACGGTGTTAGCGTGATTGACTATATGTTGTTCTCGGAAGCCACTCTAGAATGCATACAAAGCTTTACACTTGGTGAATGGAATCCGGAATCGGATCATAGGATTTTATGTATTGACCTCAAGTGTGGTAAACGGTCGGAGCATGTAGCCTCCAATCATGATGTGAATCATTTGTACCTACATCTAGACTTCAAACAAGCACTTATATATGCTGATATGGTGGACCAAATGTTAAGCATGATAGAGCATCAAGAGATCCCAACATTAGAATGCAAGTGGAAAGTTTTCAAAGAAGTAATTTTCTCTTGTGCGAAGGAATGCTTTTCGGTGAAACACATGTCTTGCAAAAGGTCTAAGAAGGGTAGCACCAAGAAGAAATGGTTTGACATGGAATGTAGTCAAGCCCGAAAACACTTGCTAAGATTGGATGCAATCAAAGACAAGGAAGTTTACTTGGAATGTTCACACACATACAAAGAACTTGTTCAAAAGAAGAGGAGAAGGTGGGAAGTCGAAAAACAACTTCTTTTAGCACAAGAGAAAGCACATGCATGTGGCAAGTTTTGGCAAAATCTAAAAGGCAAGCGCGTTGAGAGCTTTGGTGACTTGACTCTTGAGGATATGTATATGCATTGTAAGAATCTCTATGAGCAACCCAATGTTGATAAGATGGAGTGTTGTAGCTCCTTCCGTTTATGTCTCCCTTCTTTACCATTGAAGATGTATGCCACACGCTTGAGAAACTTGCTACTCGTAAGGCAGGTGACCTTCAAGGTGTCAAGGCTGAAATGATTAAATGGACAAGCAAGAAAACACGATATTGGATATGCGATATGTTTAACCTTGCACTTCAGTATGGCATGCCTCATGATTGGAGTGAAAATTGGATCAAACCTTTGCACAAAGGAGGAGATGTAAACAATGTGAACAACTATCGCACTATAATGGTTGGTTCTTTAATGGCAAAGTTATTTGGATATATCATGGAGATGAAGATAAGTGAATGGGCTGAAAAGAATGGCAAACGTGCACTTGGCCAAGCAGGTTTTCGAAAGCATCATAGCACTATCGATCACCTTGTCACTCTTCGAGTTCTTATGGAAGCGTCTCGATTGAAAGGAAAAAAGTTGTATTGTTGCTTTGTGGATTTCAAGAAAGCTTTTGACGTGGTACCGCGAGGAAATCTTTGGAGACGTATGCAAAGCCTTCAAGTGCCGAGAGAATTTATGCATGCAGTCTTTCGCATCTACCAAAAAGTGATATGTCGATTACATATGGGAGATGGAATTTCAGAATTTTTTGCAAGCACTATTGGTGTCAAACAAGGATTCCCACTTTCCCCAACGCTCTTTGGGCTACTCATTGATGAATTGGAATGCATGGTTCTTGACTTTATGCAGCAAGAAGGCATAGAAGAGGTTAAGATTGGAAATGCGGTGATCATGCTTTTGCTTTATGCCGATGATGTAGTGCTCTTGGCACATACCTTAGAAGATGCACAAAAGCTTATGAGTGTCTTGGAATGCTTTTGCCTACATAGCGGGCTGATCGTGAATGGATCCAAAACCAAGGTTATGCTTGTAAAGACCCTCAATGATGAAAATCCATGCATTGTATATAACAATGAGAAACTTGAAGTGGTAGATCACTTCAAGTACCTTGGCCTTGAGGTTCCATTCAACCATAAATGGAAGGATTGTGCAATGCGTCGCTTGGAAGCCGGAAAGAGGGCCTATTATGCATTTGAGAACATGTGCAATGCAGGAGAGATCAAGTGTTGGGCTCTCAAAAAGTACCTCTTTGACACATTGGTGACATCGGTGCTTCTTTATGGAGTGGAGGTGTGGGGTGGAAGCATCGGGAAGTCTACTTGGAAAGAGTTTGAGAATGTCCAAAAGCGTTTTCTCACCAACTTTCTCCAAGTCAAGACACAAACACCCTACATGCTCTTACTTCTTGAGTCCGGATTGCTTCCCATTGAGGTCTTGGGCATGCAAACGGTTGTGGAGTACATGCGTAAGACACAACGTAGCCCTTTGCATCGACTTCCTAGAATCGCATATGAAGCAAGTCAAATGGTTCGAAAGACATGCAAGAGCAAAATACTAAGTTCGGGGTGGATGCTTGATATCAAGAAATGGTTTGGAAGATGGGATGCATGTCACTTGGTCAAGGATGCGTCGATCGACTCCCAAGTTAATGAGGCCTTCTTACAACGCCAATGTATCACGGCTTGGGAGAAATCCGGAGGTTCTCGCTTCAACCATTACACCACACACGTTGCCCCAAACTACAAATCTCTCTTCTTCTCGGAACGAGGTAACCGAACCCATTCCTACATCCTCGAGCCCATCCCATTGAGTGCGATCCGCACCATTGCCTCCATTCGTCTTAGCTCCGATTCTCTACGCTGCGAGACAGGACGTTGGGGCACTGGCGAGAAGTGTCACCGACTTTGCACCTTATGCCCTCGTCAAGTGCGAGAGAGTGAGTACCACACACTACTTGAGTGCTCAGCTTTTGACCACATTAGGTCCTCTTTTCCCCATATATTCAGCCATGATCTCTCCTTACATACCTTCCTCTCCCAACCACGATGTGGACTCTCTATTGCGACGCTCATTTCAGCCATTTTTGAGCATCGAGAGTCACTTATGAACTCCACTCACACCACGTGACATGTTCATTTGGTCCCATAGGTCATATTTGACCTCCCAGGATGATAATAGAACTATCTATCTATCTCTCGTACTATCCCTCTCTTTCCCTATTTCTCTCTCTCTCTCTCTCTCTCTCTCTCTCTCTCTCTCTCTCTCTCTCTCTCTCTCTCTCTCTCTCTCTATCTCTCTATCTCTCCCTCATCTCTCTCTCTCTTTCTCTTCTCTCTCTCTCTCTCTCTCTCTCTCTCTCTCTCTCTCTCTCTCTCTCTCTCTCTCTCTCTCTCTATCTATCTATCTATCTATCTATCCCTCATTCTCTGTATTTCTATCCCTATCCCTCTCTTTCCCTCTTTCTGTCATTCTCTCTCTCTATCTCTCTCTCTCTCTCCATCCATTTATCTCCCTCTCATTAATTCTCTCCCTCTTTCTCTCTTTCTATCTCTCTCCCTCTCTATCTACTCTCTTTCTCCCTCTCTACCTCTCTTCCCCCCCCCCCCCCCTCTCTCTCTCTCTCTCTCTCTCTCTCTCTCGTTCTCTTGTTCTATCCCTCTCTTTCCCTCTTTCCCTCTCTCTCTCTCTCTCTCTCTCTCTCTCTCATTCTATCCCTCTTTATCTCTCTCTATCTATCCCTCATCCTCTCTTTCTATTTCTATCTCTCTCTCTCTCTCTCTCTCTCTCTCTCTCTCTCTCTCTCTCTCTCTCTCTCTATATATATATATATATATATATATATATATATATGTATGTATGTGTGTGTGTGTGTATCCCTCATTCTCTCTATTTCTATCCCTATCCCTCTCTTCCCTCTTTCTCTCATTCTCTCTTTATCTATCTATCTCTCTCTCCCTTTATCTCCCTCTCATTCATTCTCTCCCTCTTTCTCTCTTTATCTCTCTCTCTCTGCATTTATCTCCCTCTCATTAATTTTATCCCTCTTTCTCTCTTTATCTCTCTCTCTCCATTTTTCCGCCTCTCATTAATTATCTCTCTCTTTATCTACCTCTTTCCCTATCTCACTCTCTTTATCGATCTCTCTCTCTCTTTCTCTTTCTCTCACTCTCTATCTATTATCCTTCTCCTCTCTCTCTATTTATCCCTCTCCATTTATCTCCCTCTCTTTAAATTTCTCTCTCTCTCTCTCTCTCTCTCTCTCTCTCTCTCTCTCTCTCTCTCTCTCTCTCTCTCTCTCTCTCTCTATTTCTATCTAACAAACTTAACATTGCTATCTAACATTCTATCCAAACAAGCCGAGCAAAGCAATCATTTTCAAACAAGCCTAGCAGAGCAACCATTTCCAAACAAGCCGAGCAAAGCAACCATTTCCAAATGAACGATGTATGTTATGGATTCTTTTTTAAAAAAAATAAAAATTTATGCATGTGTGTGTGTGCGTGTGTAGTAGAAAACAAAAGAGAAAGAGGAGGGAGGTGCTTTGTTTTGCGTTTTCCTCTTCTTTGTAGTGTGGTTGATCTTCGGCTAGGTTGAGCTTCCAAAGATGATGGCGGAAAAATCCCCTTTGATGAAACCCCCTTCGATGTTGTGCTTCCAAAGATGATGGTGGAAACTTGGTTGAAACCCCCTTTGATGAAACTTGGGAAGCTTGGAGAAGGAGAAAGAGAGAAGGGAGAGGGGCAAGGGGAGGAAGCTTGGAGAAGCATAGAGAGGGAAGGGAAAGAGTGGGTGTGAGAGAGAGGGGGGGGGGGGGGGGAGCTTGGGAGCAATGGCGGAGAGAAAGAACGCAGATTATGCAATGAAAACGCGTCATACTTTGCCTTCTTGCATATTTTAGGCGCCAGGCATTACCGCAGGTATTACCGTGGATATTACCACATCCATTACCGAGCTCATTATCGCGTCTATTACTGCGGTCGATCATTTCAAATGGATACATGCGAATCTGAGGTAGCAGGAGGGGGGGGGGGGGGGGGGGGGGGGGACACAAACCACCACCTCTGTCCTTAGCTACACATTATTTCATTTTTTAGCCTTTTGAGTTTTTTAATGAAGATTTTTAATTTTTTTTTGATACTTTATTTTTTAGTACTTTTGAATGTTTATTAATTGCATTTTTTAAGTTCTCTTTTAGTTAAAAATAATTTTAGCACTCATTTTTTCCCTCGCTTAAGGTGCATTGCTTTGGAGCACGTGGAGAACGAAGGGCTTTGACATCCTCACAAAAGCGCTTGGAGAGATGATAGCGTGACTCACCCGTCGCTTGAGGAGGTGCCCCATTGGTCTGTGTTCAGTGGTGGTGCACCGGTGCGCAAGGTCGAACGGCAAAGACAAGAGTGACTGGGCAATTTGGGTGCACCGCATGGTGATCCTCCCGTTGGCTCTACTTTGGCAACTCCTTTGGCGTCTCCATCGCACTTTGAGGCAGAGGATGAGTACATGTTTGACATGTGTGATGAGCACATGTTTGCATGTTTGTTGTAGTTTAATGGGCAAAATGTTTCCAGAAGATCACCACATGCCTCCAGATTGTTGAGCGACGAGCTAGATCGTATGTCACTGCACTTCGGATGGAGTATGAACGCATCCATGCGTGCGTCAACAATTGCATGATCTACCGTAATGAGCATGCACATGCTACCTCATGTCCTGTGTGCGGGGAGACACGATATAAGACAGGAGTGAGCGGGGCGCACCTACCCCACAAGGTATTGAGACATTTTCCATTAATTCCTTGCATCCACCACATGTTTAAAACCAGGTCTATCGTGGAGCTTCTTGCATGGCACGCGAACCATCACTCAAATGATGGAATGATGCATGTCCCTGTCGATTCACCTGCATGGAGGCAAATCAAAATTCAATGGCCAGAGTTTGGGTTGGAGCCTTGACACTTGAGGCTTAAGTTACCAAGTGATGGTGTCAACCCTTTCAGCACTAAGTCTACTTCATGGAGCACTTGGCCTCTGGTGATCGTCAACTAAAATATTTCACCATGGGAGACAACCAAGAAGGGCAATATACTTCTTTCCTTGCTTGTGTCAGGGAAGTACAAAGCGTTAAATAATAACATTTACCGCGAGCCCCTCATCGAGGAGTTGGAGGAGTTGTGGAGAGGCATTCCTGTTGTTGATGTCTCGCTTGCAAGGGGGGGAGGGAGGCCATTGTGAGGGGAATCCTTATGTGGACTATGCACGACTATCTTGGGCTTGGAGATATTTTTGGTAACCCCTTTTCCTCTCTCTCTCTCTCTCTCTCTCTCTCTCTCTCTCTCTCTCTTTAGTTCACTTTACTTCACTCATCTCTCTAACCATATGATATGTATGCAGGGTTTTCCACATCGGGGCACAACGCATGTCCTACTTGCGGGCCATTTGTGCAAGGTAGTCTATCCAAAAAACCACTATTTCTTACCCCAAGTGCATAACAAGCACAAGGCTTCAACAAATGGGAAGACTCCTCTAAAGCTCAGATGGCAGATTGGGCAACCATTTGGAAAAAACACCACAACAACAATCCGGCTCCGTGTCCTCCGCCAAAAGGTATGTCAAGGTATTCCATATTTTTAAGGCTTCCATATTGGAAGGACTTAAACATACAACACCTCTTGGATCCCATGCACACATTCAAGAATGTAGCCCAAACACTATGGGACCACATTATTGGCAATAAGGACTCTTTGGGTGCAAGGGAGGATTTGAGGCTTTTAAAATGTCTCACCGCCTCTGCTACATTCTTTGGGCTACATTCAAGAATGTAGCCCAAACTATGGGACCACATTATTGGCAAGGACTCTTTGGGTGCAAGGGAGGATTTGAGGGTTTTCAAATGTCTCCCCACCTTTGCTACTCCTCATTGTCTCGCAAATGGAAATATTGTGCTTCCTAAAGCACCATGGATACTAGCCAAAGAAGAATTAGACAAGGTGAAGGGTACCATTTCCTCTATTCCTACACCAACAGGATACATGAGGTCACTAAAGGGAGCTTTCACAAAAGCGACGAAGGGTGTAGGTGTTCAATTGTATGGATTGAAGTCCCATGATTGGCACAAGATGCTTCAGGTAATCTTCATACTCCGTATTCTATCTATAGTTTGTGTGTATGACTATCACTCACTTTCCCTTTCCCTGATTTACAATGTAGTTCATTCTGCCGATGAGTATATGTATATGTCGGGACAAGAAAGTCAGGGATGCTATTTTCAAACTAGGAGGGCTAGTAAACTAGGAGACCACAAGACTCCACTCAACTACACATTTTTTATGTACACAATTATTTCAACTAGCACTTAGTGATCCTTGTGTGTTTTCTTGCAGATTTGTGAGCTCCAAGGAAACCAAAATAGATTCCATCCCTACTGCTCAAACACTTGCAATTGAAACTGTGTGTGGCACAAGATGCATTTCCTTGATCGGTCCTTCTTAGTCAAATTCACCTCTTGGTTCACGTGGTGGAGGAGATCGCTATATGTGGAGTAGTGCACGCATGATGGATGTTCTTCTTAGAGAGGTTTTTAAAGACTCTCAAAGATTTTGTGCGGCTACGGTCACAACCAAAGGCATGTATGGCCGAAGGGTGGATCATTCAAAAGGCATTTGTTTATATATCAAATTATTTGGCACAAGTCGATCCTTCAATGCCCATGTGGTCAGATGAAAAGATGCAAGGATGACTTCACACTTGCCAAGTGAAAAGGGGAAACTAATTAACATGGATATGAATCTATCACAAGTGGTCAATAACTTTTGTATTCTGAATGCAAATATTATGACCAAGTGGGTGGACTTGTGGACGGTGGCAAAGGCAAGGCGTTTGCAAGAGAGGGAAGTATGGAAACAAGCACATGGAGGAAGGAGGGCACCCCCAATGCCTAGACACCTTGCATTCTCAGATCTCATTAGTGCAGTGGAGTCATGAGAGAATTATCGAGGCAAAAGCGCGCGGAGAAGACATCACCAGCAAAGAATGGGAGTATGCACGAGGCTGCATACCAAAGGTAGAGTACTCATAAACCTGAGCCATATTGTAACGTTATTTCTTGAAATTATCTTTAATATGTATTTGATAAATTAATATATTTTTTTATTTTGTAGTGCCTTTTCTTTAACTCTATGTGGTCAAAGGGTCGTCAGTTTCGTACGCGCCACACTGACGAGCGTAGAACCACCATGGATTGTGCCATCATGGGCAACTTTGACACAGACGGTGATGAAGCCAGGTACTGCGAAACTATTGAAAGGATACTAAAGGTTAATTTTAGAATCTTTCATACCTTCATCTTTGAGTGCAAGTGGTTTGCAAATGTGTCTAGACGACATGAGAATGGCCTCTAGTGTGCATCACACACGGAGGTATGACAATTTAGTTTTACCGTGCAATTGTGAGTAGGTGAGTGACATGTACCTTTTTTGTTCTTATTTGCTTGTAGCATTAGTTATACCAATGTTACTCACTTTGAGATTCTATTTTATAGGTCATCTATATCCCAGCAATCCACCAACCAAAACATTGGTGTGTAATTCCCGTAACACCTCGAGGAAGAACCATTTTTTCCACTAATGAAGTGGAGACTATCTGCGACCCTCTTCCACCTCCAACTTTGGGTGAGGTGGAAACAGAGGAGAGGGAGGTCGATGAATCAAGTCCGGTGGCAGCAAGTCTTAGCGAGGATGATTGTCATGATGATGAAGATGATGAGATGGAGGATGATTGTCATGATGATGAAGATGATGAGATGGAGGATGACGAACTCAAAGATGATGAAGGTATTGCATCCATAAACGACAATGCCGTTTCTCTCTTTATTGATTTAGGAGCCATGGGCTTAGAATTTGATGATGCCTCATGTAGAGATCTTTTGAAAGATGATTCAAAAACATTTTGTAGTTATGAAGTTTTTTGGTTGTGTAATCCATTCATCTCTCTCTCCCCCCTCTTTCTCTCTTTAGATTTGAGAATATTCTCAATTATGTTAATCAACTGATAGTGATTATTTTAGTTGTAACCAAGTGTCATCTTATATTCCTCTCTCTCTCTCTCTCTCTCTCTCTCTCTCTCTCTCTCTCTCTCTCTCTCTCTCTCTCTCTCTCTCTCTCTCTCTCTCTCTTCTTTTTTTTAATTTGAAAATTTTACAATATTCTTTAATTTTTAATGAGAGGAGGGAAACACCAAAATTTGAAAGGGGGAGGGCGGGGGGAGGGGAGGGATTAAGCCAGCTAAATCTAGCTGTCAGATATAACAACGCGGTAATGTATACGGTAATAAATGCGGTAATAATAGCGGTAATATATGTGGAAATATTCTAAACACAACCCCCCCCCCCCCCCCCACCGCACCCCCCGGCCCTCCTCTCTCTTGTTTCTTTATTGAATTTGCACCTTTTCTCTACAAATGCGGTAAAACAGCGCGGTAAACACTTGGAGATTTTTATAGTGTTAGTTCAAGATTCTACACAAATCCTACTATTATTATCAAAATCTTCTAACATGGTAGTGAAAGGCTTCTCATGGACCAAGAATAGAGAGTGATTTCCATCTCTGCACATGGTTGCTTGCTCATGTCCTCTCAAAACAAGTTGACTCTGTAAGTAAACAAAAAAATTTGTGAGCACAAAGTTGTAAAGTACAAAATTTTATCATTTTAATAATCTAGTGACAACTATAGAAAGAAGAAATTAGAAGGAGAGTCTTTGATAGCTCTCCATAGATAGCACAACTTACTTGCATTGTGAGACTCAATCACATGCTATACAACCATAGATGGTGCACCAAAGCCATCAACAAAAAATCACACCCCAATGTTATGAGGTGTGAAGCCCTAAACATTGAAAGCCAAAAAAAAGTTAATTCTCTTGAACATGATAAACTTAAAGATGGAGATGATGTTAATCTCTGAATGTACGCTACAAGGGTAGTTTTCTTACCATTCTATCTTTATGTTGGAAATGAACCCTTGCAATGCCCACTCACTATTCACACCTCTTGTTGTTGTGGTATGCAAGTCATGTGAGCTTATAAGTTTTCGACACCTTTGAGAGTAGAGGTTTCCATGTAGTGTGAGTGAATGAAAGTAGAACGATTAGAATCTTGTTCCATGTTGTAATGGAGGTGAGAGAAGGGAGAGGAGCTAGCTTGGTGTGAAACTATGTGGTGGGCAAGGGGAAGAGATGAGGGAGAAACTTGCTTGGTGCTACAATGGAGGTGGGAGAAAGTTAGCAAAGAGATAATTCTAGACTGTACGGGGTGCATGTGGTTGTTGTAGCAATGGAGAGCTTGGAAAAGGGTTTGTAGAGAGACAAAATTACTTTTTAGCTATGGAATAGGTTTGGAAAGACTTTGGAGGTGGGAAATGATGTTTTGATTTTTTTGAAAATTTTATTCTTTTGGATTTTTTAGTACACATTTTTTTAATTTTAGAGGTCAAAAATTCTTTTTTGACCATGAAATAGGTTTGGGGACCTTTTAAGGAGGGAAAGCAAGAAATTTGAAATTTTTGGAAAATTTCAAATTTTTAATGTATTTTTTAATTCCGGGCCAAAAGAGGGGAAAGGAGGTCAAAGTGGTCGCCCCCCCCATCCCTTTTCCCTTGCCACCTCCCTTACCTTCTCACTAGGTAAGAGGCCATTAAGAGGTGTAAGGCTACCTTGTCCCCCATTTTTGAAGGGAAGAGAGGAAACAAAGGAAGAAGAGCCTGGCTAGAAAAAGGTCATCCTCTTCTCCTTCTTCTTCACCTTGCTCCTCTTATGACGAAAGCTATGGATTTTTTCCTAGAGAATACAAGAGTGAAGGACATCATAAATCATACCCTGCATGGTGAAGGTTACAAAATCTAAAGAAGTTCAAGGAGGGAGGAAAGAGTATCTCTTTTCTCACCTTTGGTGCTACCGGCAAAATGTTGGCCTTCATCGAGCAATTTGATGCGGCCTTTGGAGACGAGGGCTTCGTGGAGTCCTCCAAGCTACACCATGTAGCTATGCACTTCCAAAAATCAGCTCGCCAATGGTGGGCTAGCCTTTGTGGCAGTGGCAAAGGCCCAAAGACATGGAAAACTCTACAAGTTTTCATCATAAAGCAATTCCTTGCAAGCGATGCAAAGGACAAAGTTCTTACCGAATGGCACAATCTAAAGCTTCTCTTTCATGAGTCTATCCACAAGTATGTAGACAAGTTTTTGGATTTACATCTCAAGGCTATTGTCTCTCAAAAGATAGACTTTGCTGAGCAAAAGCAACTATTCTATGCGGGATTACCTAAAGAGATGGCCAGATACATTAACTTTCAACGGCCTGGTTCTATCACCAAAGTAATCCATCACACCATGGTTGCTTCACGCATCAATTTCTATCAAGGGGCTAGACAGAATGTCAAGCCCATGGAAAAAAAAGACAAAAATGATGTAAAGGGAAAACCAAATGTTGAAAATTCTTCCCAAGGCACTTCCTACAACAACAACAACAATCAGTTCAAGGAGAAGGGAGTTTAAAAAGGCAAAAACAAACTCTCTCCTTAAGAGCTTGAATCTTTTCGCAAGGATCATAAGTGTTTCAAGTGTGGGGAGCAAGGACATGGCTATTGTTCTTGCCCCAAGAAGAATGCTCGCAATGAGACTCCTAGGGCTTCCACCATCAAAGCTCCAAAAGCGGATGTTCATTGCAAAGGATCGTCACTTTCCTATTCTTGGGGAAAGGTAAGAGATCATGATGCCTTCATCTTGCTTGAACCTGGATCTACTCACAACTTCATATCAACAGAGTTGGACACCAAGTTGGGCATTCAAAATTCTAAGATGGGAGATATGGTAACGGTTGGCACAGCTTTCAAGGGACAACAAGCCTCCGTTACTCCCTTGATTGGGAAGTTGAGACTCCATGTCCACAGCTATGTCAACAAAGAATACTTTTTCATCTCTCCTCTTCAACATGAGGATGCTATCCTAGGGGCGCGATGGTTTGATCGCATGGCTGCCAATATGAAGTTCCTTGAAAGGAGAATATACTTCACCTATAGGAGTAAAAACATGTATATAGATGCTAGTGAGTGTGGTTGCACTATTCCACTTGTAAATCCTCCTGCCTTTGATAAGTCAATGAGGAGCTCAGTTTCTACGTACATGATTTTTGTCAAAGAGTCTCTAAAAGATCCTAATGTTTCATCAAATGTAAATGGTAAAAATCAAGAAGAGTTAGACTTGTCTAATTTTCTAAAATGATTCCAAGATGTGTTCATCGATGATGTCCCTATGGACTTACCTCCAAAACGAGGGGAATGACCACCGCATTGAGCTCCTTCCAAAAAGCTCACTGCCTAACAAGCCTCCTTATTGAGTCTCACAAGCTCAACAAAGAGGAAATCATGAGGCAAGTACATGAACTGGTAGACAAAGGGATGGTGATTCCTAGCTCCTCTTCCTTTTGTTATCCAGTCCTTTTAGTGAAAAAGAAAGATGGTACATACCATATCTGCGTGGACTGTCGAGCACTAAACCATATCACTATCAAAAATAGATTTCATGTGCCTAAGGTAGAAGATATGTTTCATAAGCTACAAGGCTCTACCTACTTCAGTAGGATTGACCTTAAAAGTGGTTATCGTCAAATAAGGATAGTGGATGAAGATATCCTAAAGACAAAGTTTTGCACAACGTTTGGTCTTTATGAATGTCTAGTCGTGCCTTTTGGCTTGAGTAATGCACCAGCTACATTCAATAATCTAATGGAGAAAAATTTTAGATCTTATTGCAAATTCAGTGGAGTGTTCTTTGATGATATCATCATCTACTCCAAGTCTTTGGAGGAATATAAGCAACATCTCCAAGTGAATTTTCAAGCATTGAGGGAGAACAAGCGTTTTCTCAACCAAAAGAAAAGTAAATTTTTCCTTCAAGAGATTCAATACCTAGGTCATATTATCTCTCAAGATGGTATCCATATGGATCCATCAAAGTTAGCGGTAATAAAAGCATGGCCTAATCCAAGGAATCTACATGAGATAAGAAGCTTTATTGGTAGCATACTATAGACGCTTCATAGTAAAATTCTCTCAAGTAGCAGGACCACTGAAGAACATTAAGTATGTATGAACTGCTAAGGAGAAAAATGCTTTGGATAAGCTCAAGGAGAAGCTTACCTCCCAACCGGTCCTCATGCTTCCAGATCTCTCAAAGACATTTGAGGTCCAATCTCGAGGGGTTCACTATGTGTAAAACTACCATATCACGTGCGTTCAAGACATGTTTGTAAAACCCTTTATCTGTGAATTTTTTAAGGAATAAAATGTACCCTTTTCTTTTAAAATATGTAAGTTTTTTCAAATTTGAAAAATAGTATCCCTTCTGTATATATATTTCTGTAAGTTTCAAGAACTTTAAATATCCTTCTGTTGAACTCACGTGATAGGTTACATTTTTCTTAGGTGACCTACCCGAGGGTCCAATGTGGTTCTTGTGGTGATTGCCTTGGAGCAGTTTTGCTTCAAGAAGAGCGTGCCATAGCATATAAGAGCCGAAGGCACAAAATTGATGAACAACTATTGGGAATTTATTAGAAAGAGATTTTAGCTGTTCTACATGCCCTAGACACATGGAAGCACTACCTATTGGGGACTCCATTCACTCTACGCACCGACCACCAAAGTCTCAAGTATATCATTATGCAAACCAAGCTTTCCAACAAACAAATGAGGTGGGAAAATTTTCTTTCGAAATTTAATTTCCATATTGCTCACATTGCTGGTAAGCAGAATCAAGTGGCTGATGCACTTTCACGACGACCAAAAGTTAATGTGGTGTCTATATCTACTCACAATGATCTATCCTCTATGATAGATGAGTATGCTACTGACCCTAAGTTTAGAGACATAATGTCGGCCCTTAATTTGGGAAAGAAAGAGGAACCATTCACCTTGCAGGATGGTTATCTTCTCCATGACAATAGGCTATGTGTTACCCACTCCCTTCATGAGAAAGTTATGTATGAATCCCATGCTCCTCCACATGCGGGGCATAGAGGTATTCAACCTACTCTTTGAGGAGTAGAGATGTATTTCTATTGGCCTACTATAAAAGTGGACATACAAGAGTATGTTTCAAAATGTGTAGTATGCCAAAAGACCAAACATGATAGAGGGAAGAAACCTAGATTACTCCAGCCATTGCCTATCCCAAATTCACCATGGGAGAGTATATCCATGGATTTCATCTTTGGATTTCCCAAGTCTATCCATGGGAATACGGGAATATGGACAACAGTTGACAGGTTTAGCAAGCAAGCATACTTTATTCCTATCAAAAAGACTATTAAGGCAGACTATTAAGGCACACCAAATGGCAACTCTCTTCATATGTCAGATTTTTAAACACCATGGATTGCCAACATCCATCGTGTCAGATAGAGATCCTAGAATGACCAGTAAGTTTTGGAAAGGTCCCTTTAAAAACCTAGGAGCAAGATTGAATTTCTCTTCAGCCTATCACCCACAAACGGATGGCCAAAGTGAGATAGCAATCTTACAATACTCAATCTACTCAAGACTTATGTTACCGAAGTAGATTAACCCTGACAATGGGAAAAGTACTTACCTCTTGTAGAGTATGCCTACAATAATATTGTACATACTTCTATGGGAAAAGCACCTTTTGAGATCATTGAGGGAAGACCTAAAAGTCTCTTGCTACTAAAAGTACATGGGAAGATCTTCGCCGCCGATGAGTATAGCCATGACCTACAAGAATCAAGGAGGCTATATCCATCTATCAACAAATTCAAAAAGCTTCTACTGACAAGCACAGGAGCAGAAGGGCCTTAACGTTCAAAGAAAATGATTGGTTCTTACTTAAGTCTCCTAAGGATCGATTAAGGCAAAGGACAGGCAAAAATCCTACGGGCCATCAAAAATATTATGCTAAGCTAGCAAAAAGATAATATGGTGCTTTCCAAATTTTGAAACCTATCAATGAGATGGCCTACCTACTCAAGTTTCCCAACCATTGGCTCATACACAATGCTTTTCATGTGAGACTACTTAAGCCCTACAAAGGAGATCCACCAAGTGAACCAATTATTGAAGACCCTCTCGAAGTTGAAGACCAAGAAGAGGTGCTACAACCCGAAGCTATCCTTTGGCATGTAGACAAGGTACTACGACATGGTAAGATTATCCAACGGTATCTTATTAAGTTCCAAAATTATCCTTTTGAAGATGCTAGATGGATGCAAGGAATACAGCTTAAGGATAGTATGAACCTTGTCAATGCTTACAATGCTACATTATAGTAAGAAAATGTACAGATTTTTCTTTTAAATGACCATGTTTTTGTCTTATAAGACTAGTTCTCTTTTTGATTGAGCACAAATTTAAATAGTATGCATGCTTAGAATCATGTTTGTGATGACGACGTCTCTCGAACACCAAGTATAATTTGTCACTCTACTTTGGGAGAATGAAATAGATTAAAGAGCATACATGCTTGTGGAAGCTATGTCTTCCAAGTACCAAATGGATTAGTCATCCATCTTGGAAAGATGTCGTAGGGTAAACAGGGACCCTCTACCCGCTAAGTAGGATTGACTAATGACTAAGGCTTTATCTCTTCTACCTCATAGTCGAGGACAATTGTGATTTCAAGAGAGGGGTAATGTCATAGAATCTAATACCTAACCAACCTAAATTATTTTCTCATAGTAAACTGATCATTCAATGTGGGAGAATAAACGGGAACAAGGGTTAAGATATAGACATGTGCTTATAGATCTATCTCAACACGGGGCCAATGGTAAAGGGACCCAAATGAGAGATGGCCTATTAAAGAGCAAGGCTAACCAATGGAGCATAAGACCTTAGGGTTAGATTCATTGAAGACCTCCAATAGTTAGTGTAAAAGTCCTTTGACCTTAGGTAAGCTAGGGCTGAGCTTGAGGTGGGAACCCGACCCAAGCTTGAGGTTCTTGAGGTGGGAACCGGACCCAAGCTTGAGGTGCTTGAGGTGGGAACCCAGCCTAAGCTTAAGGTTCTTGAGGTGCCTGATGACTGAGATGCTTGAGGTGCTTGATGATTGAGGTGCTTGTCATGCTTGAGATGCTAGGGTTGTACTTGAGGTGAGAACCCAGCCGAAGATTAAAGTGCTTAAGGGCCAAGCTTGTGGTCGGAACTGGGCCTAAGATTTTAAGGGCTTGAGGTGTCAAAAAGTCAAGATCCAATCCCTACAAGGAGGGGGTGAGCCCTACATGAGGGAGGATGAGAGAGAACACACACACACACTCTCACACAAGGCATGCCTAGTACAAAGAAGGCAAAGGGGACACTTTTCAAGTTCCTCCTCATGTTGCCCTCATGGTGTGCTTGAAGCCTATGGTTGGCCACCAAGGGGTCCAATGATAATTTAGGAGATTTAATTAATTGTTTTTGCATTTATCAAGTCCTCTCTCTCAAAGGGGAAAGGGGGACACTTGTCCCAAGGCTACCCTTGTTGCTTGTAATACCTCCTGCTTGTGATTAGCTAGACCTGGAGGGGTCCAATGAGCTTCAAGCATGGGCTACAAGGGGAGGTTGACCAAAGGGGGGGTTGACCAAAGCAAGCTAGGGGGTAACTTAGGGGGTATACTCTCCCACACACACTCTCATTGTGAATTGTGAAAAGTGCAAGAGATCCCTCTCCTTCTCCAAGCAAGTAGAGGTTGAGAGCCTACACCAACACTCTTGGCTATGGAATGAAAATCCAACCAAGAGCCATGCTTCAATCTTAATCTTGTCGTCTTCTCCATCTTCATTACTATGCTATTGTGTATGCTATCAAGAAGAGTGATGATAAGTGAGGAACTAATTTTTTCTCCTATGAAATGTTTCTTCTTCCTTTTCCCTACCCTCATTCCCTTAGTATCTCTCTCCACCTTCGAAGGTGTTTGAGGTCTTGGGACTGAGGCTTGGGATATTTAAAGCTTTCCACAAAGTCTATGTTATGCTTGTGATGCATGAAGCTTTTCATCTTCATTGCGTCAAATTGTGTTGTAACAAAACTCTCTTAATGGGAGAAATATAATACAAATGCCTATTGGAGGGGGGACTGTCTCCACATAAATCCGGTCCTCAACTATTGTCATGTTCTCTAAATTCTCTCTCTTGAAAAAGTATTGTTCATGCCAAGTTAACTAACTGCTATGTCTATGTTGTTATCTTCAATTATGTTTACCGGCTATGCTCACAAAGTAATTTCTCAAAAGTACTTTCATTAATTTCCTCTACTCTCAAGTTAATAGGCCAATTCCATTACATTGCTTTAAGTTGATATACGCATGCATGCCTGGAGTAATGATCAATAAAAGTCACAAAGTAAACGCAATTGCCCAAGGATGGAGTTTGCATGGTCCCACATAGAGTACTATGCACAAGCTGCAACCTGCATGTGGCCCTAACTGAACCATCCTTTGAAAACTTATAATGCTGCATCTTACCCAAAATACATCTTTCACAGACATGTTTGACAGGTGCTTCAAGAGGCAGCAAAGAAGAAACCATATCAATTTTTTGCAAATGCAACAAACTGGCAAAATGCAGACGACCAAAACGTGCATGTCAAAGTTTTGCATCTAAAATAGCCTTTGAATTCAAAACTGCATTTGCAAAATTCTACCGACACTTGTCATACAAAGTGAGCTTATACAATCCACAAAATAAAATGCCAAATGCAACAATTTTATCACCAAAACTGAGATCATGTACTATACATCTGTCATCCACAAATTTGACTACAAGACCAAGCCTAGAAAGTGCAAATACAAACAAAAGATTCTTCTTGATCCTAGGTAAAGCACAATCTTTCCAACTCCTTGAATCACATAAGAGGCATTGCTCGCACAAGTAACTAAATTCCCCTGAGGGACATACTCAAGAGAGGTGAATAAATCATGATGTGAGGCAATGTACTTTGTAGCACCACTCTCAAATACCACACATGTTAATCTGCAAAGCAACTGACATGCATGCATCATGAACAAAAGGATTATAGGTACACTCTGCACTAAAAGCCCATTCTGCATCAACATAAACATCACAATCTCCTTTCACAGAAGACTCAGCAATAGTTGCATTTGTAGTGGAAACAACATTAGTAGTGGAATCACCCTCTTTTTTCTTAGTCTCTTTGGCCTTCAACTTAGGACACTGCTTGATCAAATGATCACAATAGTCGCAGTGCATCTTCTTTTTGCCCTTACACCAAAATTTCTAGACGAGTTGCTGCCAAGAGAAGCATTAGGAACATGTGATTTTCCACTCGCAGAAGAACCATCAGAAGTGGTTGCATTACTATTACCACCTATTAATTCGGAGCAGCAATAAAGGCATGTTCAGACTGCACGTTGTCTAGTCCTAGTTTTTTTGGAAAGCGCCTCTTCCAACAACAATGTGCATAATGCATCAAACTTGAAAACTTCAAGATTTCCTTGGGTCATAAGTCTCTAGGTACTAGCAAAAGCTGATCTCTCTTGCTGAGAGCCTCTATCTGACATAGTAGTAATGCACCTCAATGTGCTTTGTGTGAGCATGAAAAAATGGGTCCCTCGCAATTGCCAATGCACTCTGATTGTCAGTGTAGATAATGTTGGCAGTGTCCTTTCCAACACCCAAATCAACCATAAGGCATATGTTCCATACACACTCAACCGTAGCTATGAAGACTGCCATGTGCTTGGCCTCACAGCTAGAAGTGGCCATAGTAGGTTTCTTCTTGCTCAACCATGATATGCATGAACTATCAAGCACGAAACAAAAACCATTTTTGTACACTTGTGTGTCAAAAAAACTAGCCCAATATGAGTATGAAAAAGCAAGTAAATCTGGTGGGAATGATCTCCTTGGGACAAAACAAGACAAGATGTAAAGTGTCACTCAAGTAGTGGAAATCCTCTTCACAGCCTGTCAATGCTTGGACCCTGGGCTATGCATGAATATGCTGACCTATGAGACTGAAAACTGAATATCATACCTCATATTGCATACATAAATAAGGTAACCAACAACAGTTTGTTAAAGAGCGACATTGGAAGGATCACCAGTATCATGAAAACTCAATTTCAAACTTGTTTCCATGGAAGTGGCAAAAGGTTTGAAATCCTTAAGTCCAAACTTGCATAGCAACGTCTCCATGCAACTTGTCTGACACAAGGCAAAACCACTATCATATTGCTTAAACTGTATACTCAAGTAATGATGCAACAACCCCAATATTTCATCTTGAAAGTCGCATTCAAATCAAGCTTAAATTTAGCAATATGTCTCTCATTTGCTCCAGGGATCAACAAATCATCCACATAGAGAACGACAATGAGAAGTATATCACCCTCATGCTTTACATACATGTGCTTTTTGTTGGGCTATTACAAAAGACTCGTTTACCAAATGAGTGTCAGCCTTCTCATACCAAGCACAAGGGGATTGCATCAACCCATACAAAGCTTTCTCACATTTGCACCATTTATCTTCTTGTTCGTTAATGACAAAATGCCGAGGCTGCGTTACTTAAACTTTCTCAAATATGTCATCATTCAAGAAAGCAATAACAATATCTGATTAATGTACATCCCAACTAAAATGAGCTACCAATGAACATAGAAAATCCATAGCAGTCATACGACAAGTGGAGCAAAATTTTCTTTATAATCTATGCCTTTCTTTTGTGCATAGCCTTTTGCAACAAATAGAGCCTCATAGCGATCAGTCTCACCATCCGGCTTGCATTTCAACTTGTAAAGCCACTTTGTACTAATGGACTTTTTGTCAGGAGGCAATCACATAAAGTCCATGTGTCATTTACTATAAGTGCATCATATTTAGATTGCATGGTAGCCATCCACTTATTTGAATTTTTTGCTTCATCAAAAGACAGAGGTTCCTCAACATCATATAAGCTAGACATAGCCAAAGCATAACAATACGATGCACAAGACGCGTGGCAAGAACCTAAACGAGTACGACTAGACAAAGGTGCATCCAATTTACTGTCATGAAAAGTATGCACCAGCCAGCTTGGCATATCTCTATTCTACTCATTCTCAGTACTTTCTTCATCAAGTACATCGTGTAGATCTGCATCAATTATAGGCTGATCTATAACATTTTCTGAAACCCCCATAGGCTATACATTTTCCTCATTGGTATTTACATTCAAACTTCCACCACTGAAAAGAGGTAAAGAAGTGTCATAAATGTCATGTGAGCTTACATTACTATCTCTAGTACATGACAACAAGGGCTGAACAAACTCTTTTATAAACACAACATCTCGTGAAACCAAGATACACTTTGTTTGCGAATGATATAATCTATAACCTTTTCTTCCAACACTATAACAAAAAAAAAATGCATTCAACAACCTTATCATCCAATTTTCTGCACTGTTTGTGGCACCAACGCATAAGCCAAACAACAAAAACCGTGCATGTGCTCAATAGAAGGCTTTCTATCATTCCATGCTTTGTGAAGAGTCATAGATTACAAAGCTTTCATAGGACACTTGTTAAGTACATAAGTGGAACACATGATGGACTAAAGCCAGAACAAATGCGGCAAAGCTTGACTTTTGACCATACACCGTGCCATTTTTTAAAGTGACTTGTTTTTCCTCTCAGCAACACCATTTTGGTGAGGTGTAAATGGCATTGTACATTGGTATTTGGCTAGAAAGACATTAAATTCATGAGACATATACTCCCCCCCTTGATTTGAACGGAGGGTGCCCATAGTACATTTCAAGACATTTTCAGCCAAAGCTAGAAATTGTTTGAAGTACATAAACATTTTAGACTTCACTTTAAGTGGATACACCCATGCATGCCTGGAGTAATCATCGATGAAAGTCACGAAGTAAAAGTAATTGCCCAAGGATGGAGTTTGCATGGGCCCCCAAACACCCCTATGCACAAGAAGCTGCAACCTGCATGTGCCTCTAATTGAACCGTCCTTTGGAAACTTTGAAAGCTGCATCTTACCCAAAATACAACCTTCACTAACATGTTTGATACTTGCAATCATATCATATTTTTGCAAATGCAACAAACTAGCAAAATTCAGATGCCAAAAACGCGCATGCCAAAGTTTTGCATCTAAAATAGCCTTAGAATCCACAACTACATTTGAAAAAATATACTCATACTTTTCATACAAAGTGAGCTTATATAGCCCAAGACATACAATGCCAGATGCAACAATTTCATCACCAAAACTGAGATCATGTAGTGTACATTTGTCATCCACAAATTTGACTATAAGACCAAGTTTAACAAGAGCAAATATAGACAAAATATTCTTCTTGATCCTAGGTACATACAATGCATCAACAAGTGTGAAAGAACTGCCGTTTACAGCAGTAAGCACAATCTTTCCAACTCCCTTAACTAGATAAGAGGCATTGCTGGCCCGTGATTGAATTCCCATGAGGGACATCCTTGAGAGAGGAAGACAAGTCACGATGAGAGATAATGTGCTTTGTAGCATCATTGTCAAAGTACCACACATGAGTATCTGCATCAACTAGCATACATGTACCATGCACAGAAGGATCATAAGTGCTCAACAATAGGTGCACTTGTAGTGGAACCAACCTCTTTTGCCTTCAATCTTGGACACAGCTTGATCAAGTGATCATTAGCTTTACAATAATGACAATGCATCTTCTTTTTGCCCTTTTCATCAGAATTCCCAAACAAATACCAACAGAAGCATTAATAACAAGTGATTTACCACTCAAAGAAGAACCACGACAAGTGGCTACATTGTTGTTACCACCTTTTCCTTGAGCAATAATAAAGGCTTGTTCAACTGCATGTTGTTTAGCCCTGTTTGTTTTGGAAAGTAACTCTTGCAACAATAATGTGCATAATGCATCAAACTTGACAGCTTTATGGATCTCCTTGGGTCATAAGTCTCCAAGAATAAGCAAAAGTCTGGTAAGAATCAGGCAAAGCATCAAGAATTATATGCACAAGGCAACTATCAAAAATGACTTTGCCTATAGAAATGAGCTGCTCATTGATATCCTTGACACTTGCAAGGAAAGTTTCCATCTCATCTTCCTCATGCATAATCTTTGACTACAACTCTTTATACGACAATGTAATGGTAGCCTCATTACGACTTGCATAAAGACCAACCAAAAAATCCCGAGCATGTTTTGTAAATTTTGCTAAACAAATTATGAGGAGAAATAGTGCGCTTCACAGAGAATGCACTCAAAGCATGAGCCTGTGCATCTTTCATACCAACGAGCTTGCTGAGCTGTAGGCAAAATAGCTCTGGCATCAGCAATCCGGCCACCAGAACCTGCAACATTTCCTACATCTTGAGAACTAGGACGTACATCAATGCCATGCACAATATTCCAAATGCCCTTTGACACAAAGACATGTTGCATAATATAAGCCCACATAGAGTAATTGTCCCCATCGAATGAATCCTCAATAGATAACATCTTGAACACATCTATATTGTTGTTAGCCATGGAAAATGTTGCATCTAATGTGAAAACTACCCAAAAAGAGGAGAAACGGAGGGGGAACAACACGTGCTATATAGCACAAACAATAGAAGATTGAAAGGGACATGTTATGCAAAAGATGACACTGACAAAAGTTCTGCAAAAAATGATAGCATGTGCAGTACTGCTTGTAATGGAAACGGAGGTCGAAATGAGCCCAAATGAAAATTTTGAGCAGACCATACTCTACGAGCTCTCCCAAAGTATTTGTCAACCTACTAACGCTCACCAAACCTCACAAAAATTAGAGAAAGTGAGCTGGCATGTGTTGGTGCTGCTAGCAACTAAGCCTGGCAGGGAAACACACACAAATTGGAGAAGATGAATGAAGCTCAAGACACACAACATAGAGTATATTACATAGTCTGTAATGGAAATATTAGATAGCCCTAGAGTGATGGGCGTATATACAATGCACGGGGGGAAAACCTCCTAGTGAGGGAAAAAATGCCCCGACGGTCCTAAGTGTGTCACTACCACATGTATGTGGTAACACATTGTTCAAAACCTGCAATGGTGAGGGAAATTCTAGAGATTGGATGTAGCATAATGCAACACTTTGGGGCTGGAATATGGTGATGCCTTTAAGGGTGAAGCTAGGGAAGGAGTTGAGTAGTTAATATTGGCACACCGTCACCCCCCTCAACATGTTACATGCCTGCTATGAGCATGCCTTCAGCATGAAGAGTTTAATGTCGTGCGAGTTATTGACACAGATTGCCCTCTTCACTCTTCCTGCTTTATCAAGATGCGCTCCTCATTCTTTTTTCATATGATGACAATCAATCAACGGGCTTGATGGTCCCCCCTCCACACCCTTGAAAGTTGATCCCATCTCCCCCTTGCCCATGGTATCGTAAATATGAGAGGTGATACCCTCTAGTTGAATCACATAAGACTCATATGGCTCTCACAAGGATCTTGTATTTATAGCAAACGATTGTTGTGTGTATACACACCAATGGCAAAATCTATAGAGGAATATTTTCTTCACACCTTATAGCCATCATGAGTGTCCACTAACTCTACTACCAATTTAAAATTTATATTTTCTTGCAATAGAAGTATTTTTAGCTAACCAAAAGGGAAGTCATTTCTATGGGCTTTTCCCTTTGGGCATGCCAAAAAGAGGAGGCATCACTAACGCCTCACCCCTTTGGGGCATGCCAACAATGTGGCCCACAAAAGCAAAAAGCACAAGCCCAAAAAACATCGCAAGACAGGAAGCTAGTGAGCTTTTCTAAACTAAGAGCGTGGCATTTCTAAGCATTTATCTATCAAGGATACCCCAAAAAAATAGATAATCAAAGTGTTACCTCCAAACCATCTACACTTTATATAACGGAGCTTCAAATTTCAAGCAAGCCTTCCACATTTGTGGTTTAGTTTTTTTTGCTTGTGAGTTTTCGGGCTTTCTTGTAAAAAGTCGAGTATGGACTATATGGACTAAGGTTGTGATATCCTAGCTCGTTTTGAGCTACCAGATGCAAATTTTTTTTGTTTTTAATTTATGCCTCTCACATAATTTTTCCTAACCGAAGAAAATACATTTTTTCTAACCGAAGAAAATAAGGGCTAACTTGAAATTCTCTCGGTTTTTATGTCAAAATTTGAAGCTTTTGTCGGTCATTACACTAAAACTTGCAAAAATTTCTCGGTTTTCTTCAAGACAAGCTCAAAATCTAACCAGGATTTTAGGAGTTCAGCCGGTTAAAATACACTGGACCCAAGTTTTTTTCTAACAATGCACATAATGTGAGTTTTGCAAGAAAAAATTCAAGCAAGCCCTCCACTTGTCATTTAAAGAGAGCCTACTTTTCCTTGGGAAGGCCATACATAAACTCCAACCTTGAATTTTAAAGGCGACTACCTTTTCTATATATAAATGAAGGCCATTTGAAGGTGTGGCTTCACTTTGCATTCTGAAAGCCAAAAAGAACTCCCTTCTTCCTTCTACACAAATGCACACCTATCCTTTTTGGTGTGTTTGATTTAGTTCAATCATTGTAAACAATATACATCTAGCCTTTAAATACGAAGGGTGGCTCAATTCGATAGTTGAGCTTATAAAAATGCCAAACCTTTGAAGCTTTCACACTTCGAGCAATGTTGAGTTAAAACCTTGAACTTGGCACCTCCATGCATCATTGTCATTCTAGCCCTAAAGTTGCAAAATCGTATGGTTTTGATTATCTAGTTCAGAGGCCCTAAAGTTGCATCCCCATTGCATTGTTGTTAGAAGCTGGACACACCTCACGGCATCTAATTATTTGACGGACTATTATTTTTTATAATTATTCATTCGTTAAAGAAAACCCAATTTTTCACCTTATAAATATTGGAACTTACAGAAGTTTTCAGCTTGTATCCTAGTTTTGATAGTTAGATTGATTAGATGGTTGATTTTGAAACTTTAGGGTTTGAGAAGTTGTAAGGTATATATACCACTTTTTGACCTTAATGAAAAACCTTTTGTCATTTTAAACAAGTTTAAGTCTGTGAGTGAACGTGCTGTGTACGTGAGAGAGAGTGTGAGCTTCGTCCTGACACTTCCTGTGCTACGGTGGTCGGAATCGAGTGCGGAGAAGTGCAACATGTTGCCCCCGACTAGTGCTACTAGCCGATACCAACATTGCACGTGTACGGTCCGGCTTTGGGAGCTCCTTCTACGAGCTTCATCGGTTGTTTGGGTGAGAATATTTTTCTGATTTCGCATTGCAGCATATCCACACGTTCACATTGAGTAGAGCTACACATTAGGGACTTCAGATTTCGAAAACGAAGACCTACAGATTTCGGCCAAACATCCTATGTGTTTCTGCACTGGGTGTTTTGGGTCGTGATTTTGGTTCATAGACCTTAGGGAGAGCGGCCTATAGGTATTAGTAGGGTCTCCTTCAAGTTCTATGGTGTTTCGAAAGTGTTTGATGGGTGTTCGGCTCTAGCAAGCGTTGTAGGAAGAATCCTCTTTTGCACTTTTGAAGACTGTGACTTAGACAATTAGTAGGGACCTCTGTAGGAATTAGTTAGGAGTCGGTCGAGTGTAGGTTGACACCTTATGCTTGCTTCCACGCGCCTGCGGGTCGAGCTTCGTCCTTAGCTGACATTACTTGTTAGGTGAGTTCTCGCTGTGCTGACGTCCGTCATGGTGTACCCGTCCAACATTGGTGCCACTGCCGGGGACGGAAACCTTAGGTAGGTGACCGAGACTAATCCTTGAGTATTGGGATTTTTTGCTTGCCAAGAGTCTCTCTTTACATTTAGATAGGATCAGAGGGTGGAGGACTCTCTAGGTCTTAGAGGGAGTCTAGGAAGCGTGTGTCTGGCCTAGATCCTTCGACTTAGGTAGAGGAGGTAGACTTAGGTAGTTTTAGGTAGTAGTCGAGTTCTAGAGTAGGAGTGGGAGTGGTAGAAGCGGTGAGAGGAGAGCTTCAGAGTCCGGAGAGGCCAAAAAAACAACCAAAAACACCATTATCACCATTTCTTCATGATAGGTAAGAGTAGAGTAAGTAGAACATCATGATTCAGATCTAGAGCATTTCATGTATGTACACTTGCTTGGTAGAATCATTACAAGCCTGTAAAAGACGCAAAAAGACGTAAAAGTGTGGTTGAAAGCCTAATTAAAGTTCAAAAGTTACCGTGAGTGTTTCTGATAGGTCTACAGAGCATCAAGAGCATTCCTGTCAAAAAAAAAAAAAAAAACTTTAATTTTAAGCCAGGAGACATCCTACACGTAGGATGTCTACAGGCCAATCTGGGAGGAATTTTGGGATTTTGAGTTGACCAGTGTGTTCTGAAGGTAGGGTTTACCCTAATTTCAACTGAAAAGTAGAAATTTGGCCATCTCTTGACAGGATAAGGCCAGAAAGCCTCAAATTGCTAGACATCCTACCCAAATAGTGCCAAAACATTAACTTGAGACCAAAACCATAAGATGGCTGCATGAGTGTGTCTTGCATGATATATTGAGTGACTGAAAGGGGTTTCACCTCATTCAGGTAAGAAAATTGGGTTCAAAGTGGACTTTAGCACTTTTGACTGAAAAAGAAAAACAGCTGAAGTTTGGGACTTTTTGACATCCAAATCAAGATCTAAGCATACCACTGGGATACTAACATTAAGGGGAAGCTGTGGAACAAATCTGGGGTCAAACACTCCAAAAAGACATCCTACACGTAGGATGTCTTTTGAGTGATTTGGGACTCCAAACTGAAATCTGAGTATACCAAGGTGATCAGCAGCTCAAGGAGAGCTTAATTCTTGAGTTTAAAGCCATTATGATGAAAAAGACATCCTACGCGTAGGATATCTAATGCAAGAAAATGAAGCCATAATTTGACTTTGAGGAGTGTAAGGTGTTATATAGCCTAAGGCAAGCCTGCTATACAATTTTGGTCCAATTTGGAGTTGATTAGACTAATCAATACCATCAACAGGCAGTCGGAATAGATTTCTGACTCATTGACCAGCTTATAGAAGTCCAAATCAAAAAGTAAAAGCAGTTGTAAGCTCAGCACAACAAGGGGAAACAACAGTGCAAAAATACCAGGTAAAATACAGCAGGAGACATCCTACGCGTAGGATGTCTATTGGGCCATACTGCAGAGAAAATTTGACCTGGCCTAGACAGTGAGGTTCCATTTGGCTTAAGGGTTCCATAACTTCTTTCAGAAGTGAATTTGGACCTTGGTTGCCCATTTGACAAAGCAAAGACTGAATTCAGACTTTTTCGCGTAAATTGGCCAACATCAGAGAAAAGTACTATTTCAGATTAGCAACCTAATCCGGAACATCAGCAGTGTATAAAATACAGTAGTGGTTGAGATTAACTCTCCAGTTATACCAATCATTATTAAGATAACCTCTAGCAGATAAATGCTTTGATTCAATTGCCGAAATTAAAACTCTTGTGTACAGGTATATTCAGCAACAAAGCAAGAAGTTGTGCAGAAACTGACCCATTGCCAGGTGAGTGGTTGGAATTGTGCTAAATTTCATTGATAAGTTTGATGAATTTAAGATCAGGAAGATACATTGTTAGAGACCATAAGGTGGCAGGTGACCAGGGTAGCTTAGTGTCCACCGAAGAGAGTGTAACTCAGGCAAGGTTAGATCCGTTAGCACCGATTATTGAGGAAGGTAGTGATACTGACACTTCGTCAGACAAATCTTTCTTCATGATGGGTAGTCAACGGCCAGGAGGTTTCACCTATGATGGACTTATGCGAGGAGGAAGCACCTCCCAAAATCCTTTGAGTGATTCCAGGCTTACGGTGATCTTCTTAGAGGGAACAAACTCAAGAGGAGCCCTAGTCTATTCTGACTATAGAGACCGTAAGTGCATTTGTATAGAAGAGAGGCCAGCACAAAAATTGGAGATAATCCGAGTGTATGATGATGGAGATAGATTCCGAGACGAAAAGGGGAACCACTATTTAATAGTTAGCAACCTTGAAGATTATAACAGATATAGAGACAATGTGGCTAAAGGTAAAATGGTTTCAGAAACTCAAGAGCCGCCACCAAACATTGATTGACATGGAGCTATTTTTATGTACGATAAGAAAACAATCAGGATTCCAACTTGTAACGAGAATGTGGGAATCTACAAACATGAGAGCGAGGGTATTGTCTCTTACTTTTGCAGCAAAGAACCATACGTAAACGAACTAAGCAAAGACAAGGTTCTTTACTTATTTTCTTATGAAACTGCTACGGGGAAGGGCATAGTTTTTGTTGATAGATACGGGCAAGAATACCAACATATTCTCTCAGAGGAAGTAGAAAGAGCAATAGGTCCAGGAGCATCAGCATATGCCCCTGAAGAAATGCCGAGAGCTGTCCACACCCCAAGCAAGTCAACGAATCCATTTTCAGATGAGTATGACACTACCTCACATTCCACCAGACAGCAAGTATTCAACAACCAAGACCAACCAGCAAACCAGCCATCATTGCAAGCATGGCTTCGATAGAGTGCAACAATGGAACCAGACCAAAACCGAGATGGTTATCAAGCCGCACGAGGGCTCAGGGATTTGCAAGAACCACCACACTATTCAAGGTATCAAGCAGAGAGTACGCCAAAGACACAAGGGTCGACCGAGCTTGGAGGACCACCCAGCGAATGAGTTCAAAGAGAAGAACCACCTCAAATGAGAACCGTTAGAAATTATGGCTTAGAAGCACCGTTGGGCGAGGAACCAGCTTATTATAGAAGGCCTGAGGAGGTGTATAGACTTGGATGGGGTGATCCAATGATGAGGTTTGTAGACCATCGCAGAATTAGACCTTCTCAAGTGCAAAAATGGGTAAACAAGAAATACACAGGAAACAGAGACCCAAGAGATCATGTAACAGCCTTTGTGCGTGTAATTAGAGCCGAAGAGGTGTTAGACTTTCCTACCCAATTTGCAGGGTTTGGTCTAACCCTAGAGGATGATGCTGCAACTTGGTTTGACTCTGTGGAGCGTAGAGACTTTGAGTCGATGGAGGAAGTGTTTGATGAGTTTATTGAGGAATTATCTCAAAGGGGAATAGCTCATAATACAGTCTCACAAATCCATAAATTCAAACAAAAAGATGGGGAATCTGTACGGAAGGCAGCCCTAAGACTAAAAAGATATGTTAAGTTCTGTCCTGTTGAAGAATTGTCAACTCAGTCCAGATTTATGCTCATACTCATCCAAGGACTAAGGAATGCGGATCTCTAGAAAGACTTACATATGAAGAGGATCACGACGTTGAATGAGTTGACCAAGGAGGCTCTGTACCTTGTGGACAATTGTGCGGTCTACAAAGAAGGGGAGTTCAAGGACCTTGATGACGATTCATCTTCACAGCAAAGTGGGAGCAAGTCTTCCAAGACAACACTGAAAGGAGAAATAGCGGTAAACCAGGAGCAGCTCGTAGATGAAGTGCTAAAAAAGATCAACTTGTACGCCAAACCCCAGGCTAAATAGCCCAAGTGGTGTGCTATTGAACAAAAATGGACAAACCATGGGACCGAGGAATGTTACTATAACAAGGGATATGTGAGGGAGAGACCTTACGCTCCCCAAGCTCCTGTAGCTTCCCCTCAAGTTCCACCGATGCCTAGATATCAAGCAGGCAACTTACCAGGACTTGTAGGTGTAGAAAGACCACAACCGGTGTTGGGGCAACAACCACCCCTACCAGGTTTACGACCAGTTGGTATAAGATACACACCAATGGTAACTGAATCAGAAGAAAATGCTTTGGTGCCTATGCATGCATATTATGAAGATCCCAATGGATATGCGGCAAACCTTGTCTATTATCCACCGGAAGAACCCGCGACACTAGAACCATGGAGCATAATAGGGAACCAAGGACCTGCAACTGCTGCACAGGCCTCAGGAGAAGGAAGATATAGCTTAGATGAACGAACATTGTTGTTCATAGACAATGGAGGCATGGGCAAACAGAGACAGGCTTACCAGCAACGAGGGGCTCAAGGAGCACCTCAACAATCCAAGGGCCCTTGTTACAAGTGTGGCGGAGACCATTGGCTGAGAGAGTGTCCTCATGATGAAATCATTAGAGTCAATGCGTATTGCCCAGAATGTGGAATTACTCATTTGATTCCCGATTGCCCTAAAAACTCGAGCAAAGGAGCAAAAACCACCTTGAACCTGTTGAAAACAGTACCTTCAAGTGGAGTATCGGAAAATGAAACAATCATACCTTTTCAAGCGGTAACACGGGCCCAAGCCCAAAGAAGGACGAAAGAACCCATAATAGAAGAACCAAAAACAGATACCCAAAGTTCAGAAACGAAAAATCAGAGAAGCACTTGGAAAGCGAGAAAGGCGCGTAGGAAAGCCAGGAAAGAACGAGAGCAAACAGCCCTATCTGATGAGTTGAAACATACAAAGAACAGATTGGAGCGGTTAGAAGATCTAACTAGCTTAAGCTCACACACCACAACAGCCATAGCACCTAAGGAAATGGCAGAGCCCAAAAGTGCAGGATCAGCAGGATCCGTAATGGCAAACAAGGTAAACGAGCAGTTGGATGCGCTTCTAAAAGCTTATGAAGCTCGACTTAAAAAAAACCAAACCCAGGAGCAAAGGTGGATGACATATCCATATGCGGAAATAGAAAAACAAAGGTTGGATATGTGTAAAAAGATGATTGAGACGGCTCAATCATTGATGGAAGACCCATTGGGTAAACCGACAAATTTCCATGACGCACCAGCTCCAACCCCTATCCAACCAAGAGTAGAGAAACATGAAGAAAAAAGGAAAAACTCACTAATGATTATGAGTCCAGAGGAGAGCCTATCATAGTGCCCAATACCACCGACGAGGCAAGTGACGGAGTCCATCCTAAAATATTGGCAGAAATGGGAAAGGACGGTAACGGTCTAGATGATCTGTGGAAGCAAATCCGAGAGGCCAACAAGGCTAATAGGATGAATGACCACATGAATAGCACAAGAAAAGAAAAGAACGTGATCTTACCTCCTATTGAAGAATTTGAGGCAAGATCACAAATGAACTTTGAGAGACATTCACAAGGGGGAGACCAACGATCTATTAGTTCGGGGCACAGCCAACCAGACTCTTTGAGAACTTTGCCCTCTTACCTAGAAGAATATGAAGCTAAGTCGGAAGTGAGAGCACTCCCATCTCAAAGACTTTCTTCTAACAAGGTGATGGATTCACAAGGATTGATGGAGCTGTTTGTTGAGATATCGAGCTCTACACCTTGAGCTGGCATCCACTACGGGTCTTGGCCGCTTACGACATTTACTCACTGGCGCGTTAGGTGACCGACACGGAGGATCTCAGCCAGTGATTCTACAGCTGGACTACACTTATAGTGCCAGCCTAGTACGCTTCTAGCGAGTTCACACTTAGTGACCGCATGTACATATGTGCTACTTTTCAGCTTTAGCACTTAGTCATTTTGTACTCTCTTTTCTGTGAAGAAGAAAAAGAAGTTTTCCATCTCTGTGTGCTTTGTGCTTGTCTTGTGTAGCTCTCTTGCATCCTCATTCTTTACATGGTATCAGAGCCTGGTGCAGGCAAGAGAGGCTAAGAGAGCAAGAGCATCACAATCCCTTCGTTCGCAATCCACAAGTTTCTGAACAGGTCTCCAAAGTGCAGTATACAGAGATTTACTGTACAAGTACAATGGTTGTATGTACACTTGATTGTGGACACTCGTTGAGTGTAGAAAGCGTTACAGGTACCACGATAGCAGGTTCAACAGATTTGCTGGTTTTTGCAGATTGCAGCTATTTTGTCTTAGTGCTTCAAGATGTCTGACGGTTTCAGTCAGATTGTTACTGAGAAGGTTGAGAAAAATAACTACCCTGCATGGAAGTTCAGAATAACAAATTTCCTAAAAGGAAAAGGTTATTGGGACTATGTAGAAGGAGACAATGAAAAGGAACCAGAGATTCCAGAGGCAAATGCTACAGCAGAACAAAGGAAAGCTTTGAGAAACTGGCAACAAGGCCAGAGCAAAGAGATGTATTGGCTTTCTATGAGCATCACAGATGGCATGATGGGTTATCTACAGGATGCTGAAACCCCCGCCATTGCATGGAAAAACTTAGGCAGAGTGTTCGAGGTGAACACCAAGGCCAAGAAGCTTCAACTAAAGTCGGAGCTAAATCAGGTTAAGAGGAACAACCTCTCAATCAATGATTATGCCTTGAAGATCAAGAGTATCATTGAGGCTCTTGGATCTATTAAAGTCTCAGTGGAAGACGATGACATTGTCCGTGCATGCTTGGATGGTCTAAGAGATGATTATGTACATTTCAGGTCTTCCATGAATACAAGAGACGACATCCCCGTGTTCCAAGATTTGATTTCTATGTTTATTCTTGAGGAGAAGAACCTTGACACATCTTCTTCTCATGGCAGAAATAATTCTGAACAGGCCTTCTATTCTAACTCCAACAGAGGTAGAGGTAGAGGTCGTGGTCGAGGCCCAAGAGGTTGCAGGGGCCAATTTCAAGAAGTTCAATCAAATCAAAACAATACAGGTGGCAGGGGAAACCAGTCTCAAGGCAGGGGGAGTCAAAGAGGTCGTGGTGCAGGATCAAGCAGGCAGCAACATACTCCAGATAGTAGAGAATGTTGGACTTGTGGTGAAAGAGGTCACATGTCACGTGACTGTCCAATGGGAAAAGCAAGTGGAAAGAGAGAACATGGCAACTATGCATCTACTAGCAGAGATGCAGATGACAACACAAACGAGCGCATGTTTTTTATGCACCATGTAATGAATACAATGACTGCAGAGAATTCCACCCAAGATGATGTTTGGTATGTAGATTCAAGTGCCTCTAATCACATGACGTCTCGTGGAGAGTGGTTTAGAGATATGAGCAAACCAGATGTGTTAGGCTATGTGCAGACAAGAGATGACACATCTCACCCCATTGCTCATGTAGGAGACATACCTCTAAATACGAAGAGTGGCAAATCAAAGTACTTAGCAGATGTACTTCATGTCCCAAACATTACAAAGAATCTTGTTTCTGTTGGACAAATGGTTGAGCAGGGTTTGCAGGTTCGTTTCAATCCGAATGGCTGTTATGTAGAAGATTTCCAGAATGGCTGTAAGCTAATCACAGAGGGCAAATGTGTGGGCAGAATGTTTACGCTGAATGTAGACATGCCTGAGGTAAAAGCTGCATTATTTGCACAGGGCACAGGTGTTGTGGCTGATGTTGACATTTGGCACAAACGCATTGGCCATGTCAATGAGCAGAGATTACGCAGCATGCAATCAAAACAGATTGTAAAAGGTTTGCCCAAATTCAAGGTGGATGGTATGCATAAAGTGTGTGCAGCATGCCAGTTTGGAAAACAGTCAAAGGGCTCATTTCCACATGAGCGCAATGTATGTAAAAAGCCACTTGAGGTGGTGCACACAGATGTTTCGGGTCCAACCGACACTGCAAGTATACATGGTTGCAGGTACTATGTCTCTTTGATTGATGACCATACAAGGAAAGTATGGGTCTACTTCATGCGTAACAAAAGTGAAGTGTTTGGTCACTTTCAAGGCTTCAAAGTCATGATTGAGAAGGAGACAAATATGCAAATCAAGACATTGAGGTCAGATGGAGGGGGAGAGTACTTCTCCAATGATTTTTCAGATTTTCTGCAAATGCATGGTATACGCAGGCAGTTTACATGCAGATATACTCCACAACAGAATGGGGTCGCAGAAAGGAAAAACAGGCACATTGCAGAGGTTGCACGTGCATTGATGAATGAGAAGAACATGCCTCATCATTTCTGGGCTGAAGCCGTAAATACAGTTGTGTACATTATGAACAAGACACCTAAAGCTGTGGTGCATGATGTAACACCTGAGGAAAAGTTTACAGGTACAAAGCCTGATATGGCACACTTGAAAGTGTTTGGCTGCATAGCTCACGTGCATGTACCAGATGAGTTGCGTAGGAAATTGGATCCTAAAGCCGAGAAATGTATTCTTGTGGGATATTCCCTTGAACAAAAGGGGTACAGGTGCTACAATCCTACTACACGAGAATTACGAGTGAGCAGAGATGTAGTCTTTGATGAGATGAGCAGCTGGCACAGTAATGCACATGGCACTATTGGGGCTGATGTAAAAGATGATGTGGTTGTACAAAATGTGAAGCCACAGTCACACGTTTTGAGTGGACCACAAGAGTCCTCTTCTCGTGGCTCTGTTGAGAAACCATGGAATGGTAGACTACGTACACAGGTTACTCCACCAACAGGTACAGGGAATGTATCACGAAAAGGAAAGGAAAAGGTTGATGAACCTCCCTTTATGGCTGATGCATCATCAGGTTTTTCACATGTAGACATGGATTCAGATGGTTCTGAACAAAGTCTTGATGAGGAATTTGGAATTCCGGCTGTCAGGACACCTGGTGTAAGGAAACTACAAGAAGATGCTAGAGGGCAAAGGAGTGACCCAGGACCGCGCAGATCTAATAGAGTCAAAAATCCAGTTCAGAAATTGACTTATGATGGGTATCTAGCGCATCACCAAGCCTACATGGCTAAGGTGATACAAGATGTGGAACCCACATGTTTTGAGGATGCAGTTGGAAATGTGCATTGGGATGATGTAATGAATGAAGAGATGGCTGCATTGGAAGCAAACGACACATGGGAGTTGGTGCCATTGCCAAGTGGCAAGAAAGCTATTGGCTGTAAATGGGTGTATAAAACCAAGCATAAGGCTGATGGTAACATTGAGCGTCACAAGGCAAGGCTGGTCACAAAGGGTTATGCACAGACGTATGGCATAGACTATGAGGAGACCTTTGCTCTAGTGGCAAAGATGACGACTGTGAGAGCTGTCATAGCAGTGGCTGCATCTAGAGGATGGATTATGCATCAAATGGATGTAAAGAATTCCTTCTTGAATGGTGATTTGCAAGAGGAAGTGTATATGGATCAGCCACCTGGTTATGTCGATCCAGGTTACCCAGATTATGTATGCAGACTTCTCAAAGCTTTGTATGGTTTGAAGCGGGGCTCTAGAGCATGGTATTACAGGATTGCCAAGTATCTTGTCAGTATTGGTTTTAGGAGAGCTCATGCTGATCATTCACTCTATGTACGTGAGAGTGATGTGGGGATTGTGGTCATTACCATATATGTAGATGACCTTATTATTGTTGGTGACAATGCTATGGAGATTGACCATGTGAAGGGTCTTCTCAAACAGGAGTTTGAAATGAAAGATTTAGGCGAGTTGTGCTACTTTCTTGGCATTGAGGTGATCAGGACTCCAGAGGGTGTATGGCTATCACAGAGACAATATGCTTTGGACATGTTGTCAAAGTATGGTATGGCTGATTGTAAGCCAATTTCTATTCCCTTGGATGTGAATGCAAAGCTGAGTGCAAAGAAGGGTGATGTTGTTGAGGATGTCAACATGTACAGGAAGATTGTGGGTAGTCTAATCTACTTGACTATCACGAGGCCAGACTTGAGCTACACAGTAGGCTTGGAGAGTCAGTTCATGCTGCTTCCGAGGAAGCCACATTTGGATGGAGTACGATGCACACTTAGGTATGTGCAAGGTACTCTTGACTACGCATTGTTCTATGCAGCAGATGCACCATTAGCATTGTATGGGTATACAGATGCAAATTGGGCAGGTAGCATTGTTGATAGGAGATCTACGAGTGGCTTCATGTTCTCTTTTGGGAGTGCTGTTGTTACTTAGAGCAGCAAAAAGCAGCCTACGGTTGCTTTATCGAGCACAGAGGCCGAGTACAGAGGTGCAGCAGTTGCGGCGTGCGAGGTAGCTTGGCTACGCACATTACTTGAGGACTTGGGAGTGCAGGTGGAGCAGCAGATTTTCATCCATTGTGACAACCTCAGCAGCATGCAGTTGGCTAGGAACCTAGTGTTCCATGCTAGGACCAAACACATAGAGGTCCATTACCACTATGTTTGAGAGCGAGTGTTGGCGGGCGACATCGACTTGGTCTACGTCACCACAGAGGAGCAGATAGCGGATATCTTTACCAAGGCCCTCGGAGCTAAGAAGCTTCGACGTTTCCGGACTATGCTTGGAACCTGCGACATGCAGAGCTCGAGGGGGAGTGTTGAGATGTCGAGCTCTACACCTTGAGCTGGAATCCACTACGGGTCTTGGCCACTTACGGCATTTACTCACTGGCACGTTACGTGACTGACACGGAGGATCTCTGCCAGTGATTCTACAGTTGGACTACACTTATAGTGCCAGCCTAGTACGCTTCTAGCGAGTTCACACTTAGTGACCGCATGTACATATGTGCTACTTTTCAGCTTTAGCACTTAGTCATTTTGTACTCTCTTTTCTGTGAAGAAGAAGAAGAAGCTTTCCATCTCTGTGTGCTTTGTGTTTGTCTTGTGTAGCTCTCTTGCATCCTCATTCTTTACACTGTTATCCACCTCGGTGGCATGCACAATCACGTTAGCAGAACTCCTAAGGTTAAGGCCAAACATGTGGACCACAATAGGAAAATGCCTAAAAAAATTTGGAGTGAAAGACCCCACCTTGAAGCTACAAGAAGGAATCAGGGAGTTGGACAGGCCTAACCTAAACACTAGGCCGGTACCATTGAATAAGGTTGGAGAATATTGTGAGGGAGAAGATGGAAACACGACGCTACCGGTAGAATTCCAAGGAGTAGTTTCCAAAGCTATTCTTGACAGTGGAACGGGAGTTGCTATCGCCACCAAGGAAATCTGGAAAAATGGGGAAAACCAGCTCTGAGGGGCTACCAGGATGAAGCTGCAGTTGGCAGATGGGTTCATGGAGAAGCCTCTCAGACTCTTGGAAAAAGTAATTGTCACTTCGTGCGGGATCAAGTATGAGCATACATTTGCAATAGTCGATTTCGACAAAAAGAACAATTATGAGATAATCTTGGGACGACCATTCATGCGACAACTGAAGATGGTCCAAGATTGGGTCTATGACCACATATACCTCAGACATGGCGAGACGAAACTAAAATACACCTGAAAGACCATAGTTACAAATATGTAAACCAAACACCAGTGGAAGAGTTTGATTCGGCTACAATAGCAGGATCAGAACTACCAGCATGGTTAGGGCAACCAAAAGAGCTATGGATGTGCGGAGCTTCACATTGTGGAAGCTTAAGAAAAGAGGAATGCATCTTAGAAAGAGCAATTGAGGACAAGGAGTATATTCCGGAACCTTTCCCTGAAGATGCCTTGGAACCTCTAGAATGGGAACACATACTGGAAACATTAGATGTCTGTACCATTACCGACAGTCCAACAACAAAATTTGGCGATAAGGATGGCTACGATGTGCTACCCTATTACATGGTAAGCGTTGTGCTAGAGAAAGAGACAGTAGAACCTCCAGAACAAGAAGAGTTTTACAACTCCTTCGAACAATTGGAAGTCAATGATGAGGCCGATAATGAGTGTTCAGACACCTTCAGTGAGCGTGGGAATGAAGCCGAGAATATCAAGTTTTATGATTTTGCTAATTAACACCCTAGATGCCAAGAACGCTATAGGAGAAAAAGAGCCGGAAGGGAAGCGAGAGAGAACCTGATGCCCAGGATAAAAGGTAAAACTCACTAGTTGATGCTTGTAAAAGCAGAGGATTGTGTGAAAGATCAAATATCAGGGAAATTCTCAGAAAATCGAAAAGAACGAACGTGAGAAGAAATAAAACAGGAAAGAAAAGCTAGAACCGAAACAAAATCACAAAAATATAAAAAAACAAAAAAAGAACCAACAAAAGACCAAGAGTGGACAAAACTGGAGCGTAAACAGAAATACCAAGAACTGAAACGGTCTTTTAGAGAGATATGGACTACTGAAGAAGATAGTGATGGTAAAGGGGAGTCAGAACAGGGCAACATGAACGTACCACCACACTATAGGAAATTTACTATCCAAGATAGAAAAATCATCATGACACCACCAATCAAGGAGAGAACCAACCAAGAATCTTACGATGGGCCTGAAAATGCAAAAAGAATAGACCTCGCAGAACCAGGTGAAAAGCCTCAGCCGGTCTATATAGCTAATGATCTAGAGCCTGAGGAGGAAGCACAGCTAACACAACTTCTCACGAAGTATAAAGATGTGTTCGCTTGGTCCAATAAAGACCTTACAGGAGTTCATCCATTGATATGCCAACATACAATTCCTTTGAAATCGGATGCAAAACCTAGCAAACAACGTCCTTATACATATAATGACACATTTGCCAAGCGAATCAAAGAAGAGATTAATAAACTGATGGAAACAGAGTTCATCTATGAAATTGAACATACAGATTGGGTTTCACCCATTGTGGTAGTTCCCAAGAAGAACGAAAAATTGCGAGTGTATGTAAACCTCAAAAAGGTGAATGCAATAACCATAAGGGATAATTATCCCTTGCCAATTACAGAACATGTCCTTGAGCGAGTGGCCAGGAAACGGGCTTATTCCTTTCTTGATGGGTTTTCAGGATACAACCAACTGGCAATAGCAAGGGAGGATCAACACAAAACAGCGTTTGCAACAGAATGGGGGATTTATGCATATCGAGTTATGCCATTTGGCTTAACAAATGCACCAGCCACTTTCAAGAGGTTAATGACTCACGCTTTCAAGGAATACCTAAGGATATTCTTAGAAATTTACATGGATGACCTGTGTGTACACTCTCTTTTGCGAGAGGAACATATTGAACATTTGCAAAAGGTCTTTGAAAAGTGCAGAACATATCGAATCTGTCTGAACCCGGAAAAGTGTGTATTTATGGTTAAGCAAGGACGAATCTTAGGACACATTGTCTCAAGAAACGGCATAACTACAGACCTAGACAAATTCAAAGTCATAGTAGACCTGCCCAGGCCTACTAATGCGAAACAAGTGCAATCCTTCATGGGGCACTGCGGATATTATCGAAGATTCATATACATGTATGCGGTTATCGCACAACCTCTGTATCGTTTGCTAGTCAATTTCAAATGGACCAAGGAGTGTGAAACCTCATTCCAAAGGCTGAAGGAAAACCTTATATCAACACCTGTATTAAAGGCACCAGATTGAGAAAAGATATTCCATGTGCACATTGATGCTTCAGCATATGCCATTGGAAGTATTATAGCTCAACCTGGAGACGGAACAATGGATTTTCCGGTCTGCTATGCAAGCCGACAGCTAAACAGTGCAGAAAAGAACTACACAACCACTGAGAGGGAAGGGTTAGGAATGATTTATGCTATAAAGAAATTTCGGCATTATTTGCTTGCAAACAAATTTGTGTTCTTCACGGATCATCAAGCTCTTTTATACCTAGTAAATAAACCTTGCAATACAGGGAGAATCGTATGCTGGTTTATTATATTGTTAGAATTTGACTTCATAGTGGTGGTCAAAAAGGGTAAAACCCATCTGCGAGCTGATCATCTTTCAAGAATACACAACGGGGAAGCTCCTCAAGGGGTAGATGATGACATACCAGATGCTTATCTTTTCAACATTGAAATGGTACCCAAATGGTCTCAGGAAATAGTTAGCATTCTCTCCTTTGGAAGTGAGTTTGATAATACAGGAGGTAGATCCAAACAGCAGGACGGTTGTATCATCTTGAATCTGACTCAATCCTACGATTATGTATAAATCCGGAAGAATTCGAGTACTACCTTGAAGAGGCACATGTCCAGGGTTGTGCATTTCATTGTTCGACAGTGAAAACACACCAGAGACTCAAACAGTTAGGGGTGTATTGGCCAACTATGTATGTGGATACACATTCTTTTGTTACCAATTATACAGTATGTAGTGCCAAACAACCTGTGGATCACGCAACTTTGTTTCGGGTGAACATAGCACCTGCATGGAGTCGATATATCATTGACTTCCTAACCACTAAAACGTTCCCTGAGAACATTACAAGAGCACGGGAAAAAGCTATAGAGTTGGAAGCTCGTGACTTTCAGTTAATTGGAAATCAACTCTATAAGCGGGGAAAGGACAATCAACTTAGAATCTGTGCAAGTGAAAGCGAATACCTACTGATTCTCGAACATGCACATAGCGGAGTAAGTGGAGGCCACTTTTCGGGCGATAAGACGGCAAAAATTGTCTTGACCGCAGGAATTTGGTGGCCTACATTGCACATGGATGCCGATGAGTTTGTAAAGCGTTGTGATGCATGTCAACGCACCAAGATACCAATAAAAAGAGATGAGATTCCATTACGGCCAATGATGGGGGCAAGAGCATTTGCAAAATGGGGCATTGATTTTGTGGGACCTATATCACCCCCTGCATATCGCACCCATACCCAATATATCATTGTGGCTACGGACTATCTCACAAAATGGGTCGAAGCCAAAGCAACACAAAAAGCTAATGCACGCACCACGGCTCAATTTTTGTATGAGAATGTTTTTGTACGTTACGGGTTACCAATAGAAATTGTCAGTGACCGTGGAACACACTTCCTCAATGAATTCATTGAATATCTACTAGAGGAATTCATGGTCATACATAGGAAATCAGCACCATACCATCCACAGGCCAATGGGCAAGCTGAGGCCACAAATAAAACACTATGCACGGTTCTCACTAAAATAGTGTCAGAATCAAGAACCAATTGGGCTCAGCAACTACACTCAACACTATGGGCATACAGGGTAGCTTACAAAACATCAATAGGAACAACACCATACAACATGGTGTTTGGGCTAAATGCTATACTACCTATAGAGTTTTTAATCCCAACTCTACGAGTAGCAACAAGCTTGGAATGGACAGGGCATGAACTCTCTTCAAGAATTAATGATCTTAAAAAGCTAGATGAACTCCGCTTACGAGCTGTCGCTTCAATCTATGCTAAAAAGAGAAGACAAAAGGAATTTTTTGACAAACATGTGCGTACCAAAGAGTTTAAAACAGGTGATTACATACTTGTTTATACCTTGAAGCAACATGCAAAGAAACTTAAAAAGCGAGGGATGGGACCATTTGTGATTCATGATCTATCACAAAGTGGAGCTGTCAAGCTTGCTACATTAGCAGGTGAAGAAATGCCAAACTGGATTAGTGGGTGTCGACTGAGGAGATATCATCTACCACTCACACAGGCGATGCTCCAACGAATTCATCAAGGAAAGCAAAGAATGAAGGAAAAAGAGAGAGTACGGGAGGAAGCTCAAACCGAAGCACAAGAACGCATTGCAAAAAGACGGCTTCTGCGACAACAACAACATAGTAAACCACCAGTGAAAATCAATGCCATTCGACTGATGAACTTGGAGGAGGAAACAGTCGAGCCAATAATTACAGTCAAAGTGGGCAACAATCAAGTTGAATCATTAGCCTTGCTCGATTCGGGTGCACAAGCAAATTTGATCTCTTACGGATTATACCAACAGCTCAAAGTCACAGATCAACTTCATCCTACTCCCCAAGTGCTGGAAAGTAGCACATCACATCCATTGAAAACATTAGGATGGACTATATTGCATGTACAGCTACATCAATATATTTACCCACACAAATTCTATGTGGTGACAGATGAAAGCACACAACAACCAATGATGCTAGGGCAACCTTGGCAAAAAGCATACAATGTCCAGATAGACTGGAAAGCAGAGGCGGTCAAAATTCAACACGAACATGAACAACAGGTAATAGCTTTTGCTCAGAAGTACCATCATGATCAACTGCAAGCCATGCAATCACTGGCAACAAAGACAAAAGAACAAATACCATCAAAGAACAACATGAAACCTGAGACCAACAACCAGGTAAAGGCCAACCATGCTAATCACAGACAGCTGAAGTCACCGGCTACACTGCAAAAATCTAGGCTACCAAAACAAGGTAAACAAGTATGGATGCGGAAGGATAGAAAGGCCATGGCGGGAAGGAAACAATGTAACAACCGGATTCCAACAAAGCAGACGGTGCAACCCAAAACCAAGGTAACCAAGCAGATATGGATCCCAAAGAAAATGCTTAGCCATAACCCAAATGTCACTCACATTTAGATACCAAAGCAAAAGACAAAGGAAATACTTACGGTACAAGCCATAATAGAAAGCAGACATCTGCAGGTCAACAAGGAGAACCGATATATGTGGATGCCGATGACGGACAAACCAGTGGCAAACAAGAAAGTGCCAAACCATCTACAAAAGTTGGCAGCACCAAACTACCAATGGAAAGCCAAGGCCATAAGGCCCATAGCTATCACGTCCCAGTCAATTCTATCCTCAGAAACAGCTACGACTCCATCAAAAGTATCGGCAAAGCACTTGCCTCTTGCCACAAAGACAATTAAACAAAGAGTAGTAGAATTACAGCTGCTACTTGCAAAAAAAGGAGAAAGCCTCAACGGCGAATGCCGATAAGCATCTTGCTTATTCCCTTCTCTTGCACAGCATTAATTTTTCCATGCATTGACCGAGTATGCATAAAATAGGGCCACATTAATTGGCCAGGCATTAGCACGACTTTTTCAACCTATGCACGGCACATACTCCGAGGCGAAACCTTGTCGTCCAGGAGGACTCCGGCTAGGAGGGGGGGGAGGCATTCTCAATGCGGAACCAATAACAGAAACAACAAAAAAGGGCATGATTTTCGACTATTTTAAGGGTTGACGTTTGATTGCAAAATTTTCTGGAGTAACCCAAGTATATATGCTCTTATACAGCATGAAGCTACAGGTATATGGGGCCAAACGCCAAATCAAGCCCCTAGGTGTGTGTATATAAGTAGAAATAGCCATTTTTTCAGGCAAAATATTGGTAAAACGGAGAAATCCGGCCATAAAAATTGCATGTGAGTGTATATAATGTGTTGCGGTGATGTTTGTGATCTATTATGAATTTTGGGGATTTCATGGGTTTGATTTTCTATTTTTCTTTTAATTTTGCTAATTTTCGGGAGAAAAACTTCAAAAATACAAAAAACAAGTGAAAAACGGTCGTAATGAAAAACAAAAACTATGGGGATGACCAGTGACCAAAGAACAACCTATGATACAGTGGGGGTGCAATTATGAGATTGGAGCGGAAAGCGTGTTTTGGCCAGGTTTTGACCGAAAAGACAAATTCCTGGTAAACAGAGCAAATGGAGTCCAAATCAAGAAATTTTTGAGCCTAAACTACATCTTGCAGAAAGATAGGAGCACATGTCAAATTTCATGAAAAATGGTTCGGGGACTTCCATTATAAGAATGTTTCACCCCATTTTTAGCTCATTCTCACTATTGACCTTGTGGAGAGAGCTTCTGCCACCTAGAGCAGATCGACCTTCCAGCAACTTCTACAACGCGCACGTCTACCTGACCAGCTCCAGACATGAGAGGTAGGCTCACCACCTTGAGCTTTTTGCGCATGTTTGTCATTCTGTCGCGAAAACTAGCGTAGAGGTCACATACAAAGTGAGCGGTAGAGACCTGCAAGTAGAAACGGCGGCCTAACGGCTAACCCGAAAGCAACAAGACTTCATCGGCAGCTTACCCTAGTCTAGGAGACCAGTCCTAGATAGCCAAAGGCAGTGGGAAACCATCGGGAAAAACCCTAATTCCTAGAAACCCGCAAGAGGCCACCAAATGGGAAATCAGCGAATCGGCGACCAAATGCTACCAAAATTTATGGGTAGGAGCATCTCGACATGCTCGACAAGTCCATATGACCCGCATGACCAAAAAGTGACCCGAAGCGGCACTAAACCTCAGAAACGGCATCAGACACACAAAGCGTCAAAATGCACTTGTGGCCAAACCGCAAGTCCGTTTTCCACCAAACTTCACGAGCGGCTTTCCTCAACCATCAACAACCAAGTCCTATGGTGGTAGACCACCACAAATCATCAAAGGTATGTAAACGCAACCACGGACGCTTCTAGAGCGACAAATTGCCAATTGGAGCTCCGGTGAAGCCAAAGTTGACAAAAACCATACGGCAAGGATCCCCAAGGGATTGGGAAGCTATGGAGACCAACATCGAGGAATTTCATCGCCAAAAAGCACTCCAAAAGTCAGAAAACGGCTCGGAGGCTCTGAAGTCCACATAGGGAGTTATACTCTATCCATTTGACTTTTTTGTTGAAATTAGGCTCAAAAGGGACTTAGGGGGGCAAAGGGCAAGCACTGGGAGCACTAATACTGGAAAAATCATCAGGAGACATCCTACGCGTAGGATGTCTCAAGGGTAATTTTTGGCACAAAACCCAACAATTCTTGTCATGCACATGTTCTGAATGACATTTACAAGCCCTACACCAAGTTTCATCACATTTGGATCAGATTTGACCTCATATGCATGGAAAAACGCAAAGTTAGGGCATAAAGACACTAATGGGCCATTGACCTACCAAATCTTGTCCAAATCTCATGAAACCTGCACAACACATTCACATACACATCAGCTAACTTTCTATGTGGTAAGGGAGTAAAAATGAGGAATAAGACATCCTACGCGGAGGATGTCTAATTGACCTTCTTGGCATGGGGGGGAAGTTTTGTCATTTCAGATTCAATTACCTCATCAGCTAGAGCCCATATGTCAAGTTTGAAGCCATTCTAATCACTTTTGACCCCCAACACCTTCAAGATACACTTTTTGAGCCCAAAAACACCTCACAGAGCCCTACAGGCATCAAATCTTATCCAAATGCAAATGCAAGAACATGGCCATGCTCCATAGGCCAAGGACAACCCACAGAACAAGTTTCATGCAATTCTGATGATATACACATCCTACGCGTAGGATGTATTAAGCTTGAATTTAGCCTTCTGTGCAAGAAATGACATCATAGGAGCCAATACCATGATGCATTGAGCCCATACACTAAGTTTCAACCCATTTGGACATCAATTGCTACCCATGATAGACAATCTACCCAAACTGTGACCTAAAGACTAAATCAGCCCAAAAATCCACTTTTTGACATTCAAATTCAAACCCAAGCTTATAACCATGTTCCATGAGCCTTACATTACCTACATGTCAAGTATGAACCAATTCTGAAGAAAAAGACATCCTACGCGTAGGATGTCTAGATGGAATTTTTTTTGCCAGATTTGCACTGTGAGCCCATGCACAGCTTCACAAGTTCCTTTTAAGCTATAATTTCAAATTTTCAAGTCATTTGGATAAGTAAAACTCAGATTAGCAACTGATATGGAAAAAACGCTAACTTTGGATTGTTGAGTGCAATAGGATCTATGGCAGCCTTGAAGTCACCAGCAAAGAAGAAGAGAATGACAATCAAAGATTATCTGGATGAGGTGGAACCTTTTTTCATTCCAGAGGGAACACTAAAGCCCACCAGCACCTGGATACAGGAAGATATGTTAGAGTCAAACGACCTAAAGATCTACCAGGGGGTGTTCAAAGACAATGACGGCAATGTAATAGAGCTGCCAATGCTGCCAAGAGAGCTCAATGAATATTTCCGAAGCAAAATGGCCAGCTACTTGGAGAAAATTGACCTCCATAACTATTTCGAAGCAATACCAGTAGGAGTGGACGTCAAAAGAGTATGGGAGTTTGTAACAAGCATCAAAGAGGATGGAGTGGCCAAAGTGACAGATTTGCACGACAGACCCGATACAGAGATCATTATCACGGAGCGGGTTGTAGCCCATGCACTAGATCTTTCCAATGAGGGAGACAGTGTGACAAAGAGAAGGGATGAAGTCAAGGTGTACAAAGAGAAAAAGTCCAATTACACCTTCGAAGACATCGCCAACCCAAAGGTGGCAATCATGAGCCAATTGTACAACCAGTACTTCCACATGTGCACGAAGAGGCCACAAAAGTATAGGATGCCGCCAGGTGCAATTGCCACAACGTTTACTTGGGCAATGGCAAAAGGCACCCCAAAGATAATCAACTATGCGGCATACATACATGATAGCTTGGTAAAAATGGGAAACAAAAAGCCAACCCACATAGTGCCAGGAGAAATGATAACCAAGGTAATTTATGCAGCACTACATGCCAAGGGAAGGTGGCCTGACCCCCCATCTCAGAATGACTGGCTAAGGGTAAAGGAAGACAAAGAAGACGATCCACAACGAGCACCAAGGGTGGCTACAAGGTTGAAGAGGTGACTAGAGCCAGTGGCAGAGGAGCAGCCTGAGAAGAAGAAAGGAAAAAAGGAATCTGCTCAAGTGACGGCCAAAGAGACGCAATCACAAAAAGCGGCTAGACTCGAGAGGCTGATGGAGAGTTTCCGAGCAGAAAGTGCCCTCAAGGGTGATTTAAACGAACTATGGAAGCCATCCCTTGAATCTATAACCGGATCCTCCAGAAGAGTGCAGAGGGACCACTTTGAAGACTATATCAAGAATTTCGAGATTCTTGATGCTACAGCGGAAAACATTCCCCATGTCCCTTTCACCGAGGAAGAAGTGGAGCAGATACGACAGACATTGCTAGATGAACAAGAGAACCAAGAAAGGGAAAGAAAAACGAAAGCAGATAGAGACTTTAAGGGAAAACCTACAGCGTTACCAGATAGCCCTAAACCTAGCCCACCACCATCACCACCTCCTAGCAGCCCTCCACCAGAAGATAAGGAGGCTGGAGACAATCAAGAAGAACACTAGGCTGAAGAGCAAGAGCAAAGGCCAGAACCTGAGCCCAAAGAAGAGGCCAAGCCCGCATCTGAGCAAAAAGAGCTCGAGGAGGCATATTATGCATTTTTGGACCTGCTAGCTGCAGGCTATACAAGAGAAGAAGCCGCCACAGTCGCATTCGACTTGGCGAGAACAGGGCATAAAGAACAGATGCCAGGCATCCGGCTAGTTGAGCTAAAGGAAATTTGCTACCGACACGGTAGACCTGCACCCGCCCTCGAATGATTGGGACGTGGTGATGACAATGCTAGCTGGAATAAGAGCACAATCTGTGGCATCAGACGAAGAATTGATAACTCTAAAGGCCACCGAAGTAAAGACCAAGATGGAAAGGGATATTCTGCGGGCACAAAGCCAAGGACAAAAAGAAAGAGAAGCTGACCTCCAGGCCAGCTTGGCCACGGCTCTACAAAACTGCCAAGCAAAGGAAGAAGCAACTGAGGCAGTGACAAAAAGATTGCAAGCAGCTGAAGAAGAGTGTCTGCAACTCAGCAAGTCATTGCGAGATGCCGAAAAAGAATGGGATAATCTGACACTCCAGCTAGCAGAGGAAACTAAATAAGTAGAGGCCATGAGGAATGCCAAGGAAAAGGCAGAGATAGAACAAGAAGCAAGCCTGGATGAAGTCCTTGAGCTCAAGGACCAGTTAAAAGTCAAAGATCAAACCATCCAGAGGCTGCGAGCATCACCTGCGAGAGTTAGAGCTACAAGCTCGACTCAAATCATTTTCGAGAGTCAAATATATGAGGAGCAAATGCAAGAACTCCAGAAGGAGTTGACTCTCGAGAAGAAGCAGGGGTTGATAATGGCTGAAGGTTCTATCGCAATGCAAACCAGAATGGAGGACAGCCAAAAAGCCCTACAAGAAGAATTGGAGAGCATAAAGATAAAGCTCGAGGAGGCTGAAAAGGTAAATGCTGAACTCAATGACCTCCTCGTGACTATGGGCCGAGAAGCCGAAGCGGAAAAGCAGACACTCCTCAAGCAAATAGAGGAGTTGAAAGGCCGGAAACAAGCAGAAGCAGAGAGCTTAGGGCCAGCTTCCAATGAGGGCATCGACCTCGACAATGTGGCAGATCCTGTGGACACACCCATGCCAAAGGAAAGCCCCAGGATCTAACACAAGAAGAGGAGAAAAAATTGTGTAAAGCAATAGAGGCAGAGCTCAGAGAAAGCACAAAGGAAGCTTTGAAATGGGAACAGAGGGTTTTAAAATCTATGACAATTCAGAAAATCGACGCCAGCAATATCAGGCGTGAATGGCTTCAAGCCTCTCTTCCATATCCACTGCTGAAGTATGAGGCAACAACAATAAATAGGCGAATTAGTGAAGAGCAAACGGTCCCTCTCTACAACGCAGACACCTTGAGGCCAGAAGGAGTAAAGCTAATAGTGGATTCTCAGCCAAAGTGGAGGAAGGCTTGGATTACCAAGTACCCGCAATACCTAATACACTTGGTAGAGGCACCTAAACACATCAGAGATAACCTCAGCTTCTGTCCTCTACCAAGGGTTAGGACGTGGAAAGCACAAGAAATCTTACAAAGAAGCCAACCCACTTGACTGAACTACCCAAAGCTGCCAAGCATGAAGGCAGGTGAGAGAATAAGTGTACAATACATGGTGAAAACCCTAACGGGCGCCATAAAGTTGTTCACTGGCTCACTTGACCTTACTGTTAGGAAATAAGACATAGCTAAATAGATAATTGAGTAGATTACTTAATGGAGAGAGACAGATTTATATACACGAGATTATAGAGTAGAGAGAGAGAGAGAGTACACACGATATACGTGGTTCACCCAATGTGGGCTACGTCCACGGGAAAGCAGCCACTCAATGGCTTTAGTACTTCAAAACAAGAAGTAGTTTACAAAGGGATTATACCCTTAATGGAGCTCCCGCCTTGCTTCACTCTCACCACCTCACACTCACCTTGTTGCATCAACTTCACACTATCAAATGTGTGTAGAAATGGCCTCCTTTTATAGGCCAAAAGGGCTGCCCTCTCTAATGAGAGACAGCCATGTGTAGCCGCCCTTGTGCGAATAAGTCCAAATCGGACCCTTCAATCCGCCCATTTGTGGCCGCCCTTGAGAAGACAAGTCCGCTTTTGAATTCGGCCACCGGCCATTGACTTCCGACCATAGGCCACTGGCCATTGACTTTCGACCACCGGCCAACCGACCGGTTGTTTTCCGACCACTTTCCGGTCGCCGGCCGGCCATAATATTCCGGCGAAAAGGAATATTCTGGCGAAAAAAGTCTCGGGGGCCTCCGCCCCCGAGGCCTCTAAAGTTGCCCCTGATTTTTTTCCGTGAAAATTTTGGTTTGCGGTGAGTGATTTTCCTTCACGCACGATGGCTTCTCCTCATAATGGGGGCCTTACAAATGTGCGCTTTTACCACAGAAAATTACAAGGGTAAATCAGGCTCCATACTTAACACTTACATGCATTATGATGAGAAAGATCTGCAAAACCATCCTAGCAGTGTTTGAGACCTTCAAGCCAGGACAGGTGACTGACAGCATATTCTTCTTCCAGGATACATACATATGTGCTTATGACATGTCAGGTCAGCCTTCCAAGGAGGTGATACATATGTTGTATCAAAGAATTATTTTTCTACCATCCTATCACCTCCAGGCTTTTGTAGAAGCATTCTACACGGGGTTCTTTACCATGCATACAGATATCTTTGGCCCAACAATGCTAAATCTACATGCACGGTACGAATCACTACTAAAGATGCGGGGGACCATAAGATGAAGCAAAGGATCAAGGCCATGTTGGGGACGACATGAATAAGGAGGGGGGGGATGTTAGAAGCTGGACACACCCCACGACATCTAACTACTCGGCGGACTATTATTTTTTGTAATTATTCATTCGTTAAAGAAAACCTGATTTTTCACCTTGTAAATATTGGAACTTCGAGAAGTTTCCAGCTTGTATCCCAGTTTTGATAGTTAGATTGAGTAGATGGTTGATTTTGGAACTTTAGGGTTTGAGAAGTTGTAAGGTATATATACCACTTTTTGACCTTAATAAAAAACATTTTGTCATTTTAAACAAGTTTAAGTCTGTGAGTGAGCGTGCTGTGTACGTGAGAGAGAGTGTGAGCTTCGTCTTGACGCTACGTGTGCTACGGTGGTCGGAATCGAGTGCGGAGAAGTGCAGCATGTTGCCCCCGACTAGAGCTACGAGCCGATACCAACATTGCGCGTTTACGGTCCGCCTTTGAGAGCTCCTTCTACGAGCTTCATCGGTTGTTTGGGTGAGCATATGTTATCTGATTTCTCATTGCAGCATATCCATGCGTTCACATTGAGTCGAAGCTACACATTAGGCACTTCAGATTTCGGAAACGAAGACCTGCAGATTTCGGCCAGACATCCTACGTGTTTCTGCACCGGGTGTTTTGGGTCGTGATTTTGATTCATATACCTTAGGGAGAGCGGCCTATAGGTATTAGTAGGGTCTCCTTCAAGTTCTATGGTGTTTTGAAAGTGTTTGATGGGTGTTCGGCTCTAGCAAGCGTTGTAGGAAGAATCCTCTTTTCCACTTTTGAAGACTGTGACTTAGACAATTGGTAGGGATCTCTGTAGGAATTAGTTAGGAGTCGGTCGAGTGTAGGTTGACACCTTATGCTTGCTTCCACGTGCCTGCGGGTCGAGCTTCGTCCTTAGCTGACATTACTTGTTAGGTGAGTTCTCGCTATGCTGACGTCCGTCGCGGCGTACCGTCCAACAATTGTCAATCATGAGCACTTTGCTGCACCATTTTAAGTGTGGATACATGCAAATGAAAGTGATGCATGGAACGACTCTCCAATAAAAATGATAGCCCGTCTAAAAAAGGGGGATACCAATGAGGGGTGTTTTTAGAGTCAGCGTTGTCAACAAGTCTCAAACATGCTATCTAACAGTTATGATCTTTCCTTAGCCAAGATAACCATGCACACACTCAACATCCCATATCTCTAAAGTGACACATACTTGCTTTATTATCTGGGGGTCAACGGATTCCTAAAAAGGACTTGTCTTTTTAGTGACTCTTTTACCCTATGATAGAAGCCCTCCACTCGTCATTTAAAGAGAGGATCTACTATTCCTTTGGAAGGCCATAAAGAAACCCTAGCCTCAAATTTCAATGGTGACTACTTTTCTTTATGCATATCATTAGAAGCCTAAGCTTGGGGGCTTGAACACTCTCGTCTGTAGGCATGTTGCTTGGACTGGCCCCGTGATCATGTGAGGCCCTGACCCTCTTCCTATAGCTATCGAGTTTTTCATTTGATTGATTTTCTTGGGTCCTCTTGGGAGCCATGACTTTTATCCTTATAAAAAGGATGTCTAATCATTGGGTAATTTATCAAAACTTGGTTTTATCATCTGAATTCCATAACATACTTCCATGAATTAATCAAATTTCCATTTTTAGTAAAATCTTGGGAAAATTTATTTGTTAAATAGTTTTATAAGTAGATTCTTGTGGGTTGATATCAATTTTGTAACTCTTTATACATTAATTTAGTCATAAGAATCCATGAACAAATTTTGGAAACTAATTTGCTAGCTTTTGTGTGTGTGTGTGTGTGTGTGTGTGTGTGTGTGTGTGTGTGTGAAGAGAGAGAGAGAGAGAGAGAGAGAGAGAGAGAACACTTTAAAGAGAAGAAAATGCTAAAGAAAAAAGAAAGGAGAAGAGAAACATCGCTTTATATGGACACAAAAGGTCTTTTGACTTTCCACTTTCATATGTCTTTTGATTTTCCACCTTCATCTTTCTATTGACTTTCCACCTTCATTTGTATTTTCATTTCCTAAACTCACCCTTCACTTATGCACTTAATATTGGTTTGAAATAATTTTTAATATTTTAAGATAGGAGAGACCTAATTTTAGATCTAGTTATTATCTTATAAACTTCTAAATGATATACTAATTACCTCCATTATTTTTCAACTAAAAACAAAGTTTTTAGATTAAGATAATTAATAAAACTAACTAACTAATTATGAGCTAACTATCACAAATTCTTAAATTTTAATCTTTATTTAATTTATTATACTAACTTTTAGACATGTTTGTTGATTATTTTGATTGAATTTTAGCTAAAAATAGAGTTTTTATGCCAAAATAATTAGTAAAGTTGAATAATTAATTATAAGCTAGTTATCACGGTACGCTATAATCTTTTTGTGATAATTATCTCACTACATAAACTTGTTTGTTGATTATCTTGATTAGTTTTTAGCTAAAAATAGAGTTTTTAGGTTAATATAATTAGGAAAACTAGCTCACTAATTATCACTGGTTCTTACCAGTATAAGTTTCTTTATTAACTATCTTTCTCTAATAATTATCTCACTAACCTCTAAACATGTTTGTTGGTCATCTTGATTAATTTGTAGCTAAAAGTAGAGTTTTTAGATCAAGATAATTACTAAAATTAAGTAACTAATCATGAGCTAATTATCAAGGATTTCTAGCACTATAATATTTCTTTGATAATTATCTCACTAACTTCTAAACATGCTTGCTAATTATCTTGATTAATTTTTTGCCAAAAGAGAGTTTTTAGGACAAGATAATTAACTAATTATGAGTTAATTATCACGTATTTCTAACACTAATTTTTTTGAAAATTATATCATGCTTTAGTAAAGTATTTTTCTAAAATTTCCATCAACTTCATGCTAAAATTCAGACAAATCTTGCTTGATTAAATACTAAAAACAACTAAAAGTTTAATACATAATTTCCACATATTTCTAACATTGTGCACCAATTTTAAAACTTAACTCGTAATTAATTAGGCTTAACTGATATACTTCTCCTTAATTAAGACCAAAATTAATCAATTTTAATCCTAATATAGGTTAATAACTACTTTGATTACTAATCATAACTAAGAGTTAAGTAATTGGTAATTTAATAGCTTATAAGAGTGTAATTAATCGTAGAGAGAGGTCTATTAATCTTTTCTAATTAACTAGATAATTAAGAGAATTAGTCATAGAGTAATGCATCTTTTACTAATCAATTGGGATTAGCACTAATTACCTTGATTAATCACAAAAGGTTTGCTCTCTTTCTGATTTTTGAGAAGGATCTCTCTAAGCATAATATATTTTTGGCCAAGGTCATTGAGTGTTACTCCAAATGAGAAGCATAGGGCCAATTTATAGTTTCTCCTGGCACACAAGGGCTATGTTTAGTAGTTTCTTGCACCCCAAGCAAGCCTCCAGCTCCTCCTAGCAGTTCTTGCTGCTAAAACTAGCTCTGACAAGTCCATGATGTCCCCTCCTTGCACCTGTCCACTTTAATTTTCAAGCCCATTTTCTACTTTAACATAAAATATCTAGTAGGTTGTGAGAAAAGTTTTGTGATTTACAAAGTACTAAAAGTCTTCAATTATTTTTATGAGTTAAATTACTTGTGAAAATTTCCAGAGAGAATAGTAGGGTTGGTTTTTTCTTGAATTGGATTTTGAAGTTTTTTGGTTATAATATTGTCATGCTTAAGATTCAAAAAATACCAATCTTTGTTGTATTTGAGCAAGTTCTCATTGAATTTCAGAATCAAACCTCTTAAAATAGGCTTTGTACATTCTTTTGTTAATTATAGAAACTAAAAATCTTACAACTTTGCGCAAAGAGGCAAAGTCAAATGGCCTTGGAGTTGGATTGGCAATACCTACACCTGACATGTGACAACATGAGAGAGAGAGAGAGAGAGAGAGAGAGAGAGAGAGAGAGAGAGAGAGAGAGAGAGAGAGATTTTATTATCCTCCTTGGAGGTCAAATATGACCTATCAGACCAAAGTTACATCTGATGCATTATGTGTGTGGCTGATGAGTGATTCTTGATGCTCCAAAATTGTGGTGATGATAGTCGTAATGGAGAGCCCACCCTGTGGCTGGGAGAGGAAAGTGTGTAGGTCCAAGTCATGGCTAAGAATGTGAGGGAAGAAAGTTCGGATATGACCAAAAAGCTGAGAACTCTAGTAGTGTGTGGTACTCAGACTCTCAAACTTGCAGTGAGCATAATGCTCGCATAATGTGCACAATTGACACTCCCCAATAACCTGTCTTACATTGAAGGGGATGGGAGCTATACCAATTGTCTCTGATAGTGCGTATTGTCACACAAGGGGATAGGCTCAAGCATGCAAGGGTGAGTACAATTTCCTCTTTCAACAAAAAACATAGTTTTGTAGTTGGGGGCAATATGGGTATGTAATGTATGAAATTGGTTCATCGGATTTCTTCAAGCAAAAATACATTGGCATTGTAGAAAAACTTTGTTCACTTGGGAAAGCGTGCCAAGTGGGAAAGATTGGGTCTCTCTCCCAAGTTTCTTTTCACTTGGGAAAGGTTCGTTCGCTCTCTCTTTTCTTTTGCACGCTTTCCATTCTTTTCAACCCAATCACTCAATTTTATCTCCATTATGCACCCAGAAAACTTTTCCATAAGAGGCCCAATCATTATAGTCCGGTAGCTATTTATATTCTTTACATCCCTTCCTTACGCAAAGACTTGACCCAATTAGTGCTTCAATGACAATGCATATCATGTTGAAGTGAAAGTTTGAACATATCACACACCCACTCGTGTAAAGTCTCCTATCCAATTAATCATTTTTGGCTTGATACCTTGAAGATCTCCCGCTTTGGGAGTGGCCAAATTTTTTAGCCCGTCACACATCCTCAATAGTAAAAAAAGAGGGCATACATGGGAGTGGACTATAAAATGACATCTTTTTAGCAGGTGGTTTCTCATATAGTTTCCTACAATGTGTGTACATATCCACAAGACTCAAGTTACCAAAACTCTCAACCCACTTGCCCCTCAAGTTTATCCAAAATCTTCCATATGCGCGTGCCTTTTCTTGGACTTGAAAAAATTGATTCTTGACTTCCCATGTTCTTCTTTTCTTTTGAATCAATGCCTTGTATGTATGAAAATGACTTTGATATTTGTCTTTGTCCATATATTTGCATCTTTTCTTTTTTGCAGAACTCACATTATCAGTAGTAGATAAACTTCAAAAAATTTACAATCACAACCATGCTCATAACGATCCATGGCATCATAGACCCAACCCAAAAACAAGAAACCAGGGTAGCAACCCCGACCCAAACCCAAACAACTAGATACAAACAATATACATGGGCTGATATGGAAAGCCACTCTCGTGAAGAAAGTAAACTTAGTCCTAATCAGAAGCCGCCCTCATGAGGAAAATAAACTTAGTCCTAATCAGATGCCACCGGAGCCACAACCCCCACCACAGGATGGAACACCAATAGAATGGAGAGAGCAATAAAGTTGAAAGGGGTGGGGCCCATAGTCCCCATCACCACCACTGATCCCAAGGAGTGGCATCTTTTTCAGGGCTATCATCTCAATGTCGGCAAGCCCCACATTTATCAACACCACATAGAAATTTCAAGATCTCTCAAATAAGTCCAACTATTATCAAAGATAATCTTTGCTTAGTCTCATTATCTGACATGGTGTAGAATTGGCCATTCTCCAGAGCAAGGAGCTCCTTGCTTACACACTCTATGTGCTTTTTAAATCATAACTCTTGGCATGCCAAAGTGGGGTTTGAATAAGTCTTCAATAACAATGAGAAGAGAAGGAGGTGTCTCTAACTTCTCTTTGGGTATTCCATGAATAACAATGTTCTTGGAATATCACTCCCATTCCTTCAAGTCCTCTGCATACACATTATTAACATTCTCTAGCTTTCATGAGGGAGGAATTAGGAACCACATTGTTTCCACATATATAAGCGCAAGACTTTTTTGTGCATACATTTTGCATGTTGCATACATCTTGGCTCATGGTGGGTGGGTGGGTGTGTGTGTGTGTGTGTGTGTGTGTGTGTGTGTGTGTGTGTGTGTGTGTGTGTGTGTGTGTGTGTGTGTGTGTGTGTGTGTGTGTGTGTGTGTGTGAGAGAGAGAGAGAGAGAGAGAGAGTGAGAGAAGAGAGAGAGAGAGAGAGAATAGGGCTTGCCAAAAACATTTTTCCTAGCCAAAGTAATTCCAAAATAAATTAGGGTACAAAAAAATATTTTGGATTTTAAGTCAAAATTTGAAGAATTGTTAATATTTAAAACTTTTGTCTGTCAAAGATAGCCACACATGGCATACATACAACCAAAGAATGATTATGATGAGTCACAAAAATCAAAGAATCTTAAAATAAATGTTGAAAATGCACTAGATGCATGTGACACTATGAAAATCTACAAATGGAGCAAAATAGATGCTCCCAACCTATGAACCTATGATAGGTGTCAAATCAAGAAACTACATAGTGTGAATGAAGCAGTTGTTGACACCAAGAAGACTCCAGATCATTATGTAGAAGATTTTCAATACCTTCACAAATCTACAAATTCTTGCCAACTATTTTTCAATGGCTCATCATATATAGTTTCATCTGCTTGAATATTGAAAAATTGATGGGTTCATGACTATTTTGCACCCAAAATTTTCACAATAATGGATAGCCAGTGCCCATTGGTGCATTCAACTCACCACAATTAATGTCAAAGCTATGCATATGGAGATATCATTGCCCACAACTTTGAGTAGGTTCACCAAGCACATACTAAATATCAAGGAGAAGCTCAAACCTATTTCTTTGGAACTCAACTTTCACTCATAGCTAGAAAAGATGACATTTGATGGGCTTGGACTAAAGAGGAACACTTTTGACAAAGACATGGTAGCTAGAAAGTTTCCAAAGCATCGATAGCAATTCAGGAAGAATGTGTAAATGGAGGATGAGGCTCAAAGGCAAGCCAAGGTTGCAGACAAAAAATGCCAAAAAGGTTTTGAAGCACCAAGCAGCTAGGTGGCTGGCACAACTTCACAAAATCACCCTCTCTAGATCTAGGCCCTACCCCAGCAGAGAATACCCAGCCTCAATATGATCAATCTCCCTATAGGAGGGTCCATAGTAGGTATAGATAGTCCTTCTATACGCTAAAACTATCTCTCTAGTAGAAGGCTCATCCAAGTCCAATGGGCATGGCCATTCCATGCAAAATTTATTGCTTCCTATAGGCATGTATTGGCTCAATAAAGGGGAGTAGCCATGAGTAATAGGTGATGTATGATAGCTTCACTTAGATTCATCATGGGCTGGTCTACAGTAGGATTGATCTCTTGGTGAGTTCAGATTGCCTCTACAAGTGAGACCCACAAAACTCCATTCAAAGTGGTCATCTTCCATAAAAACTTTGACTCCTTGTAGGAGTATACCAAGTCCATGGAGTCAATACCCTAGAGGAGTAGGTAATACGCGATGGATTCTTTAGTCTTTGACCTTCAGCCACATTTAGGATTTTAGGTTGACCTTGAAGTTAAAGAAAGTGGAGAAGACATCTTGCTAACTGAAAGATGTGTGAATCGACCCCAATTTCCAAGAACCAATTGAAGGTAGCTAGTCAATGTTACAAAAAAGCAAATAGCTACAAAGTCAAACACAAGATTGGACGCATGAATGTACCAATGAAGATTCCATTCATTCTATAGGGTTGGAAATACTAGAGCACAAGCTAACCATTTGCCTTGTACAAGCATTACTCCTTGTATATAGAGGGTTGTCATTGAGCCATTTGGTTGTTGTACTATTTGATTACATCAACTATGATTGAGCCTTCTGTCTATTGATCTCCATTTATTATGCCTTGAGTACTCTGGTTTTTGTTTTTGTCAAGCTTTTATTTGCTTGTGTCTAGCATATATTATTATACTTGAGGGGCGCCATCACTAAGGCCTCATGGCTTTCCATTTTTGGGGTCAAGGGTAACCATGGACTCTCCTTGTTTGGTACTTTACACACACACAAGTAAGTGTCAACAAAGTTATCTTGCTTACTTTGTTTATGCTCTAATATCAATGTAAGACTAGTGGTATTGGCATATTGATATCCTCCCATCCCCAACTCCCTTAACTAGGCTTTGATATCAATGTAAGACTAGTGGTATTGGCATATTGATCTCCCCCCATTCAAATCACTTAACTAGTGCATCAAGTCTCAAATATCAGGACTTCTTGCCATGCATGTTGTACCACTTTCCTTGTCCTAATAGTCCTTGAGCTTTTCCTTCTTCTCCAAGCTTTGTGTGCATGTAATGTAGCACAAACATATGAATCTATAATATCAATTTTTGCTAGTACATAAGCAACATGTTATCTCATATCATTTACACTTAAGGTGACTCTTGGGTCTTTGGATTATATGATGATATTCCCAAAAAAGGTTTTTGTGTAATTTGTTAAGTGTATGAAGAAGTAACTTTTGTCCTTCTACTTATGTGATTTAATGTATTTGTGCCCAAATTTATCAATGATTCTCACATAATCCAAAAAGTAGTCTTGGGTTTCTCCTTGAGTATAATAAGGTTCTAATAATAACCATTCTAAAAAATTTGTCCTTTAAAGCACGAAATCTGTGAAACACATATAAAAAAAGATTGGTTCTTCAAACTAGCATTCATTCTTCAAAGTGCTCTTATAATCCACATAGATTCGGTATGTGCCATCTTCCTTTTGCAATAGGGGCACTTGAAAGTAGAAAGAAGATAAAATAGGTCATAATAGGGTGTAAGCAAAGATACATGTACAAAAATCTATGTTCCTTGACATAAGTTGTCGTTGCCTAGGAAGGAGAGTCCCATACCCATCACCCTCTAACATGGCCCTAATGACTTTAGATTGTGAGCGTTTTTCCCCTTTTCCTTGCAGGTCCATGGCTTGAGAGCTACATGATCCTTTCACCATTAGCGGGCAACATACAAAGGAGGCTACCACCATGGTACGAGAGCTACACAAAGAACCCTTTTACAATACACAATAGGTTGCTTGTACTTGAAGCGTGGTGTTCCTGGCTTGGAGTACTTTTGAACACGTGGGTGTAATATGTCTTCCTCTCTCTCTGCTCATGTATGAACAGAACACGAAGTTAAAAATTTAGAACAACTCTCTCTCTCTCTCTCCTCTCTCTTTGTGCTCACGTCTGAGTAGAACTTGAAGTTCAAAATTTATCACCTCTCTCTCTCTCTCTCTTTCTCTCTCTCATTTGCTCTCTCTCTCTCACACATCTGCTCCATATTCACGTCTGTGAATTGGATGGTTGTTGGTTTCAAGTTTCAATACCCCTACGAATTCAACAAGAGGTAATGAATCTTTTGTAACCTTGTCTGAATCTCCCTTGGCAATATTTTGTAAAAAATGAGGATGCAAGAGAGCTACACAAGACAAGCACAAAGCACACAGAGATGGAAAGCTTCCTCTTCTTCTTTACAGAAAAGAGAGTACAAAATGACTTAGTGCTAAAGCTGAAAAGTAGCACATATGTACATGCGGTCACTAAGTGTGAACTCGCTAGAAGCGTACTAGGCTGGCACTATAAGTGTACTCCAGCTGTAGAATCACTGGCAGAGATCCTCCGTGTCGATCACCTAACGCGCCAGTGAGTAAATGCAGTAAGCGGCCAAGACCCGTAGTGGATGCCAGCTCAAGGTGTAGAGCTCAACATCTCAACACTCCCCCCCGAGCTCTACATGTCGCAGAGTCCAAGCATAGTCCGGAAACGTCGAAGCTTCTCAGCTCCGAGGGCCTTGGTAAAGATATCCGCTATCTGCTCCTCTGTGCTGACGTAGACCAAGTCGATGTCGCCCGCCAACACTCGCTCTCGAACGTAGTGGTAATGGACCTCTATGTGTTTGGTCCTGGCATGGAACACCCTAACCAACTGCATGCTGCTGAGGTTGTCACAATGGATGAAAATCTGTTGCTCCACCTGCACTCCCAAGTCCTCAAGTAATGTGCGTAGCCAAGCTACCTCGCACGCCGCAACTGTTGCACCTCTGTAATCGGCCTCTGTGCTCGATAAAGCAACCGTAGGCTGCTTTTTGCTGCTCCAAGTAACAGAAGCACTCCCAAAAGAGAACATGAAGCCACTCGTAGATCTCCTATCAACAATGCTACCTGCCCAATCTGCATCTGTATACCTATACAATGCTAATGGCACATCTGCTGCATAGAACAATGCGTAGTCAAGAGTCCCTTGCACATACCTAAGTGTGCGTCGTACTCCATCCAAATGTGGCTTCTTCGGAAGCTGCATGAACTGACTCTCCAAGCCTACTGTGTAGCTCAAGTCTGGCGTCGTGATAGTCAAGTAGATTAGACTACCCACAATCTTCCTATATATGTTGACATCCTCAACAACATCACCCTTCTCTGCACTCAGCTTTGCATTCACATCCAAGGGAATAGAAATTGGCTTACAATCAGCCATACCATACTTTGACAACATGTCCAAAGCATATTGTCTCTGTGATAGCCATACACCCTCTGGAGTCCTGATCACCTCAAAGCCAAGAAAGTAGCGCAACTCGCCTAACTCTTTCATTTCAAACTCCTGTTTGAGAAGACCCTTCACATGGTCAATCTCCATAGCATTGTCACCTACAATAATAAGGTCATCTACATATATGGTAATGACCACAATCCCCACATCACTCTCACGTACATAGAGTGAATGATCAGCATGAGCTCTCCTAAAACCAATACTGACAAGATACTTGGCAATCATGTTATACCATGCTCTAGAGCCCTGCTTCAAACCATACAAAGCTTTGAGAAGTCTGCATACATAATCTGGGTAACCTGGATCGACATAACCAGGTGGCTGATCCATATACACTTCCTCTTGCAACTCACCATTCAAGAAGGCATTCTTTACATCCATTTGATGCATAATCCATCCTCTAGATGCAGCCACTGCTATGACAGCTCTCACAGTTGTCATCTTTTCCACTGGAGCAAAGGTCTCCTCATAGTCTATGCCATACGTCTGTGCATAACCCTTTGCAACCAGCCTTGCCTTGTGACGCTCAATGTTACCATCAGCCTTATGCTTGGTTTTATACACCCATTTACAGCCAATAGCTTTCTTGCCACTTGGCAATGGCACCAACTCCCATGTGTCGTTTGCTTCCAATGCAGCCATCTCTTCATTCATTGCATCATCCGAATGCACATTTCCAACTGCATCCTCAAAACATGTGGGCTCCACATCCTGTATCACCTTAGCCATGTAGGCTTGGTGATGCGCTAGATATCCATCATAAGTCAATTTCTAAACTGGATTTCTGACTCTATTAGATCTGCGCGGTCCTGGGTCACTCCTTTGCCCTCTAGCATCTTCTTGTACTTTCCTTACACCAGGTGTCCTGACAGCCGGAATTCCAAATTTCTCATCAAGACTTTGTTCAGAACCATCTGAATCCATGTCTACATGTGAAAAACCTGATGATGCATCAACCATAAAGGGAGGTTCATCAACCTTTTCCTTTCCTTTTTGTGATACATTCCCTGTACGTGTTGGTGGAGTAACCTGCGTACATAGTCTACCGTTCCATGGTTTCTCAACAGAGCCACGAGAAGAGGACTCTTGTGGTCCACTCAAAACCTGTGACTGTGGCCTCACATTTTGTACAACCACATCATCTTTTACATCAGTCCCAATAGTGCCATGTGCATTACTGTACCAGCTGCTCATCTCATCAAAGACTACATCTCTGCTCACTCGTAATTCTCGTGTAGTAGGATTGTAGCACTTGTACCCCTTTTGTTCAAGGGAATATCCCACAAGAATACATTTCTCTGCTTTAGGATCCAATTTCCTACGCAACTCATCTGGTACATGCACGTAAGCTATGCAGCCAAACACTTTCAAGTGTGCCAAGTCAGGCTTTGTACCTGTAAACTTTTCCTCAGGTGTTACATCATGCACCGCAACTGTAGGTGTCCTGTTCATAATGTACACAGCTGTATTTACCGCTTCAGCCCAGAAATGATGAGGCATGTTCTTCTCATTCATCAATGCACGTGCAACCTCTGCAGTATGCCTGTTTTTCCTTTCTGCGACCCCATTCTGTTGTGGAGTATATCTGCATGTAAACTGCCTGCGTATACCATGCATTCGCAAAAAATCTAAAAAATCATTGGAGAAGTACTCTCCCCCTCCATCTGACCTCAATGTCTTGATTTGCATATTTGTCTCCTTCTCAATCATGACTTTGAAGTCTTGAAAGTGACCAAACACTTCACTTTTGTTACGCATGAAGTAGACCCATACTTTCCTTGTATGGTCATCAATGAAAGAGACATAATACTTGCAACCATGTATACTTGCAGTATCGGTTGGACCCCAAACATCTGTGTGCACCACCTCAAGTGGCTTTTTACATACATTGCGCTCATGTGGAAATGAGCCCTTTGACTATTTTCCAAACTGGCATGCTGCACACACTTTATGCATACCATCCACCTTGAATTTGGGCAAACCTTTTACAATCTGTTTTGATTGCATGCTGCGCAATCTCTGCTCATTGACATGACCAATGCGTTTGTGCCAAATGTCAACATCAGCCACAACACCTATGCCCTGTGCAAATAATGCAGCTTTTACCTCAGGCATGTCTACATTCAGCGTAAACATTCTGCGCACACATTTGCCCTCTGTGATCAGCTTACAGCCATTTTGGAAATCTTCTACATAACAGCCATTTGGATTGAAACGAACCTGCAAACCCTGCTCAACCATTTGTCCAACAGAAACAAGATTCTTTGTAATGTTTGGGACATGAAGTACATCTGCTAAGTACTTTGATTTCCCACTCTTCGTATTTAGAGGTATGTCCCCTACATGAGCAATGGGGTGAGCTGTGTCATCTCCTGTCTGCACATAGCCTGACACATCTGGTTTGCTCATATCTCTAAACCACTCTCCACGAGACGTCATGTGATTAGAGGCACCTGAATCCACATACCAAACATCATCTTGGGTGGAATTTTCTGCAGTCATTGTATTCATTACATGCTACATAACAAACATGCGCTCGTTTTTGCTATCATCTGCATCTCTGCTAGTAGATGCATAGTTGCCCTGTTCTCTCTTTCCACTTGCTTTTCCCTTTGGACAGTCACGTGACATGTGACCTCTTTCACCACAAGTCCAACATTCTCTGCTATCTGGAGTATGTTGCTGCCTGCTTGATCCTGCACCACGACCTCTTTGACTCCCCCTGCCTTGAGACTAGTTTCCCCGTCCACCTGTATTGTTTTGATTTGGTTGACCTTCCAAAAATTGGCCCCTGCAACCCCTTGGGCCTCGACCACAACCTCTACCTCTACCTCTATTGGAGTTAGAATAGAAGGCCTGTTCAGAATTATTTCTGCCATGAGAAGAAGATGTGTCAAGGTTCTTCTCCTCCAGAATAAGCATAGAAATCAAATCTTGGAACACGGGGATGTCGTCTCTTGTATTCATGGAAGACCTGAAATGTACATACTCATCTCCTAGACCATCCAAGCATGCACGGACAATGTCATCATCTTCCACTAAGACTTAAATAGTTCCAAGAGCCTCAATGATACTCTTGATCTTCAAAGCATAATCATTGATGGAGAGGTTGTTCCTCTTAACCTGATTTAGCTCCGACTTTAGTTGAAGCTTCCTGGCCTTGGTGTTCACCTCGAACACTCTACCTAAGTTTTTCCATGCAATGGCGGGGTTTCAGCATCCTGTAGATAGCCCTTCATGCCATCTGTGATGCTCATAGAAAGCCAATACATCACTTTGCTCTGGCCTTGTTGCCAGTCCCTCAAGGCTTTCCTTTGTTCTGTTGTAGCATTTGCCTCGGGAATCTCCGGTTCCTTTTCATTGTCTCCTTCTACATAGTCCCAATAACCTTTTCCTTTTAGGAAATTTGTTATTCTGAACTTCCATGCAGGGTAGTTATTTTTCTCAAGCTTCTCAGTAACAATCTGACTGAAACCGTCAGACATCTTGAAGCACTAAGACAAAATAGCTGCAATCTGCAAAAACCTGCAAATCTGTTGAACCTGCTATCGTGGTACCTGTAACGCTTTCTACACTCAACGAGTGTCCACAATCAAGCGTACATACAACCACTGTACTTGTACAGTAAATCTCTGTATACTGCACTTTGGAGACCTGTTCAGAAACTTGTGGATTGCGAACGAAGGGATTGTGATGCTCTTTCTCTCTTAGCCTCTCTTGCCTGCACCAGGCTCTGCTACCATGTAAAGAATGAGGATGCAAGAGAGCTACACAAGACAAGCACAAAGCACACAGAGATGGAAAGCTTCTTCTTCTTCTTTATAGAAAAGAGAGTACAAAATGACTTAGTGCTAAAGCTGAAAAGTAGCACATATGTACATGAAGTCACTAAGTGTGAACTCGCTAGAAGCGTACTAGGCTGGCACTATAAGTGTAGTCCAGCTGTAGAATCACTGGCACAGATCCTCCGTGTCAGTCACCTAACGTGCCAGTGAGTAAATGCCGTAAGCGGCCAAGACCCGTAGTGGATGCCAGCTCAAGGTGTAGAGCTCGACATCTCAACATATTTCAGATTGGAACATACAAATTGCTAGCATGGAAGCTAGGGAACATTTATGTTTACATTGGGATTCTTAGAAAAAATAACAACATGTAAGAGAAGCATCACAAAATTGTAGGCTGATTGTGAGAGTGTTAAATTAGCTCATGCTTCAGCCTTGTATTGCTAGGATACAAGTTGCATCAAGTCAAGTTGAGTCCAGATTACTTGCAAATGTGAGACACACTTTAGTGCAGATTAATCAACCTCATTCAACACATGAGACATTTGTCAAGAGTTCCATAATTGTGATGTTGATGAACTCAAGGGATGGAGACCCCGAGGATATAAAATTCTCTCAAGTAGAAAGATACCTTGGTGATGACCAATGAGATTTGTTGTTGCAAGCTAAGCTACATTTTTCTAGAGAGAATGAAGACATGTTTTCTATCTTCATGTGTCGAAGAGGCTAGACTACAGGCTATTTAATAGAAGATATGAAGGATGTTGTTGTCTCCTTCTGGATTACAGAGACACAGGTTTCCCCCAACAAGAAGGACATATGCAACCTGAGGGTTGGGACATTCATATATGTGTAGCATCCAATCCATTTGCTGGATGAGTCTCATGTATATTTTCATTGCATCCAATCATGTGTTCTAGTGTACATAGGTCAAATCTTATATGTGTTAATCAGCTATGTAAAGCAATGGTTACTCCATATTTCTTGATTATTTAAAGTTATGCGGATTCTACCTTTAATTACTACTTGTTGTGAATCTAATGAGCAATGGAGTTCGTTTATGTACTTAGGTCTCCATATTGCTATTAAGTATATAGTCCAAATGTTTGCTTTAAAGAGGTGCACTTAGGCTTGATATAATATCTGGCTTCTTGAAATTTGTGACCGAGTTACAAGACAATGGAGAAAGACAATACATGTATCTTAGATCAAGCATCTACTACTTTTAAGCACAAGGCTTTAAGCATTGAAGGATACATAGCTTTGCTTCAAACTTTCTTTTTGTTTCGTTGATAATTTAGTTTTGTACTTTAAAACCCTGTGCTTGCAAAAGCAGTCTACTTTAAATCATATTATTGAGCCCTGTGCTAAAAAGACGTCTGCTTTAAAGGAGATTATTGAGCCCTATTCTTAAAAATAGTTTTCTTTAAATTATTTCGATTTAAAGGATTTTTCTGTTTTAAAGCATTAAGCTAGATTACCAAAGTATCAAGAAGGCCTTTAAAGTCTTGTGCTGAAAAGTAATGGATGCTTTCTATAAAATACATTAGCTTTCCCAATACTTTAAAGCTTACTGGTACTAAAATAAATCAACCTAGCACATGGTATGGAATGTGCTTAAAGTAGTACATGCTTTAAATCCTTGTGCTTAAAAGTAGTAGATGCTTGGTCTAATACATTAGCTTTGTCCACTAGTTAAAGCATCCTATTGACCTCTTTAATAAAAATGGCCTTCTTTAACATGCACTAATGAGATCTATGCTAAAAAAGGTAGGCTGATTTAAAGCATGCTATTACTTTAAAGCACAACCCCAAACTACAAAAGTGCCAAGTAATAGATTTCAAGCAAAGCTATGGATTGTTCAATGCTTTGAAAGTACTTAGCCTTGTGTTTAAAATTAGAAAAATACATTAGCTTTCTCCATTTCTTTAAAGCATACTACTAGTAATTACCAAAGTACTGATGTACTATGGTTGTAAGATGATAGATGACCTACGTGATCCCAAATTGTATTGCTATAGGTTCAGGTCTTCAGCTGCTTTCAAAAAGTACGTTCAAAAATAATTTTATCACTCAAAACCTTTCAGGCTTTAAATTCCTTATTCATACGCAAGTTGAAAGATCGATATATATGTTGTTGTGTAGCACATGTCCAAATGATTTTTATGAAAGATGCACTAAAACTTGTACGACATCCTTGATTTGGGATTCACAATGCATCATGCGGGTTTTCTTTCCATATCTATCATGGTGCATCACAACAAGTATGTGTGGCACTATAAAACACGCATACACAAGTGACACTACTATTTGGCAGTCTATAATTTGCCCCAAAAAAGCAAGGATCAGAGTATCACTTATACCCTTGTCTCATGGATGAATGCAAGAATTGTGGTGTGCATAAATTGCAAGTGTTCCCAAGAGAAATGGCGAAAGACAATATTTTCCAAGTTAGGGCTAAGGTGTTTCAAGAGGTGGAGTCAGGGATGGATGAAGATGGAAAAGGATGTGGTGCATAATAAGATGTGTTGCATAGAACTTTTGTATTGATTCAAGTAAAGAAATTCATAAAGCACAACTTTATTTACAGATGGCAAGCAGAGCAGTTCAAGTTGTGTCTTGGAACATTCACAATTGATGTTGTTGTGTTAGTCATAAAAGTGAGAGACTTTGCAAAAACTTACTCCTTCAAGGAGCAACATGAAATACAGTCCATGCACTGGTACTCCAACCAAGTTACTATTGGTGCACATTATCTACTACCGCTTGTCAAGAGGTGAGGTCTTGAAGACAACCCATTTCTATATCTCTTATGAAAAAGTTCATGACACCTTGGTTGTGCATCATTCCTCCTATTGAATGATGCATGGATGAATGACAATGGTCGGAGGTCAGAGAGGCATTGCGCTCGGATGGTTGTGCCACCCAACAAGGCAAAGCGGCCATTATATTTTATTCTCAAGTACCTCAAAAAGAGATGTGGTGGAATTTTTCTGGTTCCAACCATGGAAAGGGTGAACACAATGGCATTGGTGTTGTGACTCTAAAATGTGCATCTGATGTGGTGTATATCTTGAGGGAAAAGTTTAACCACTTGAAAAATCAAAAGTTCTATGGGACATTAAACTTGGTGAAGTTGACACGACATGCCAATGGAAAAACAAGCCAATTCATAAGACAACATTGATGCACAATGTGAATGGCTTCTCAAGTGCTGATAGAAAAGTGTTGTGGTATATAATGCTATCATGCTTTTGTGACTTTTGTATGCAAAACCAATGAAGGTGAAATGTTAATAAGGAGTATGTTGGGCAATGCGCCTATGAGATCATTGTGCCTATGAAGGATTGTGAGGGCAGCAAGGATGCCGATGATGGTGGTGATATCGAAAGCCAATAGTTTGAGCCAATATATTCAAGCCACCAAGATGATTCTCCAGTAACACTTTGTGAAGGAGATAACTTTGCTATAAATGCCAAATTTAATATTATGGAAGGGGTTGACTTCTACATTTTGAGATGTACCATCCTGAAACATTACAATGCAAGGGCTAGCAATATGCTTAGGGAAACACTCTTGATAGTGCCACATTTTGTGGTGACTAAAATAGGTACACTAAAGCATGGGTAGATGAGTACAAGTTATTAGATGACTAACCCCCTACAGCTTTATATTCACAATTGGTTTGGGCAATAAAGTTCTATTTATTTCCATTGGAGCACAATGAGAAGATGTTCAAGATGTCTCCAAATGGGCATGAAGCTATATACAATAGCATGCCCTTAAAAACTTAACCTAGGCCTTTACAACTTCTCATGTAGCTAACAAGAAGTAACTCCAACTCTAAAGCATGATAGTCCACTTTGAAGCTTGAGAAATATTGGCTTTCCATTAGAAAATTGAAAATCAATTTCTTAGTAGTCCTCCTATGACAAGAAGCCAGAAATGCAATCCCTGAATTTTGAGAAACATGCGTGGAAACATAACATTTTCTATCAAGTTATAACTCCAAATATAGACATGAAACAACTTGCTAGCCCATTCAATAAATTGCTTTGAATCAAACCTCTTGTAATAATATGTGTTCTCATTTACACAAACCTCCTCCATCCAGTCACACCACTCTGGCAACACCTTGGCATTGCAATCGGCATGAGCATTCCATTCATGTCTAGAATTAAAGCCCTTTTGTGAAAATCCTTTGGAAGTGGGTTCCATAGATAGCAAGGGTTGTGCAAGGTGGTAGGATATTGATGTCCTCCTACCCACGTCCACTATGGCACAATCCAGGCTCCACTTGGGATTGCAATATTTTAGTTTTTCCCAGCTTCATATTACAACCTACACCTATACAAGAACATTAATATGCACTTTGACTTAATTTTTTAAGGGCGCCAAGGTTATGGATTTATATGCTTCGCACAAATGTAAGGAAATAGATCCATCTTTGGCACTTGCACATTCACCACATGGCTTAAATAAAAGGGTGCTATTTCAAAAGAAAATAAATGAAAGATAATTTCAATGCACACGAGATGCAAACGACTACAATACTACATGGGCTTCACATAACAAAAGCTTTATTTTGCAAAAAAGGGGGTGGCGGCTAATTGGGCAAAATTGGGCTTCAGAGGGGAGGCACTAAAGGGGGCCAAACATGGCAAAAGTTGCAACACACAAAATCTCTGTGCCATGGATGTTTCACTTCACAAATGTAGATTCAATACTTTACTTGGGCTGATACAAAATCCTAGGTTGGCACTTTTTTACATGCAAGAGGCTTCATACGAGATGTAGGGACATTGTATTAGGAGGCAATACATTGTTACAAGTGGGAGTACACTTATCACTTGTAGTGATGACCGTTGGTTTCTCTCCATCGCCTTGCACCCTGCTAGAAATAAAATTATGAAAATATAGCAAATGATGACACTAGTGCACACCTTGGTTCTATAGAAAATGCATACCCTTCTTCTTTGCCATTGCTCTCATTTGTGATAAGGCCACATTCTTTGGAAAAGGATCTCATTAGCCTTTCTCTTTAATGATGGTTTGTTACTCTTTGTTGTGTTCTTACTCAGTGCATTTGTTTTAAATTGTCAGCAAAAACAAAACACCTAAAACAAACCAAGGCTATGGAGCATGTACCTACTTGTATCTAGAAATATCACCTGGTGTAGTGCTAAGCACATGTTCCCTTGTGGTCTCCAGTACCACTATGTTTGCTATAGCAGGGTTTAGTTTATTCATTGGGTGCTCATCAAGTCATTGAATGGGTCCTAATTTGCATGGACACCTTGAGAAAAACGTCTTGGTACTCTTCACTGAAGCTCCTAAACCCTAGTCCTTGATAGAGAAGTGAGAAAAACACTTACTATTGGGGAATGGAATACTATCTAATGTGCTATAGAACTGCTCCTCACTTTCCCTCATATTTTTGGGGATGCTAATACTTAGTGCAGTGTCCGCATATTATACTTAATATAATATTGAGGGTTGGAAAAAAATTCTTCCCCAAACACTATTGCACTTTAGGATTCGACTTATATGATGACCCCACAACAAGAATGATGAGACCACCTTCAAATTGGTAAACCAATTGTGCCTTTCTAATAAGCTTCAAGAATGTATCCACAAACACATAGGGACACAAACTATATTACATAATGATCATTACCAAATGAATGCTGGTTACTGAGAGACGTCTTCAACCATTTTGTGCCATTGTGCTGATTGAAGACTCGACTACCTATTACAACAAAGAAGATCATTTTAATAGGACATGAGTAGTTAACCAGAACTAAAGTGCATGACCATACCTTTTACTATTTTAGACAAATGAAGTTTCCAACATATGAAATCATCATTTTATTTGCTGACTTAGGAATTATCTGAATACAATCATCTTTGATAAATTTATGGTATGTGGAACTACACAAAACATAATGGGTAGTATGCATGTGAGCATGGCAACCAAAATAGACCATACACTTCTTACTCCATCAGGGTTCCCCCACAATTGATACAGACTGTCGTGAGAACTTGGAATGGCCCTATGGTGGATTTTGCCTGGTAGGGAGTTGGCAATGTTCCATAACTTGTCCAACTTTCAATTTGTGCATTTAACAAAGATGTGAAGTTTAGTTGAGGCCTTTCTTCACACAATTCCTTCACACACTCATTGTGCCTCTCCTGCAAAAACAAACAAAATTAGACCAACAAAATCAAGAGCATTATAGAGGTTAAGCCCAAGGTTGTCTTCTTGAATCTTTAAAGTGATGTCTGCCTCAACCCATATACCCACACAACCTTCAAGCAACACTATTAATTATCCTTGCTTCAAAGACAATGCAATTACCACCACCATAGGCATGACCATTTGGAGAACTTCATGTAGCTTTAAAGTAGTCAAAGATGTTTGGAAGCATATCAATATGCTTTAAAGCATATGCACCATACAAGGTTATCTATGTCTAGAGGTTTTAGTGTATGCTATATGCTTTAAAGTGTCCATGTATGATTAAAATATTTACCTTATAGACCAAAGCATGACATTATGCTACAAAGCATGTGAACCATGCTTGATATAAGGGTGCATGCATGTCTCATTGTCTTTCCTATGCTTTCAAGTATAACTATATCCTTTAAAGCATGTCATGGTATACCAAAGCATGGTGCATAAAAGTTTCAGTCATCACTGGCATATGCTTCAAAGTATATTGATATGTTTTAAGCACAAAGCATGCATACCATGCTTTCCATAAGGGTGCATGTAGATATCATTGGTTTTCCTATGCTTTAAAGTATAGATTTATTCTTTAAAGAATTTCATTCTTTACCAAAGCATGGTGCATAAAAGTTTCAGCCACTGCTATCATATGCTTCAGAATATATTGATATGTTTTAAAGCATGTCATTTCACTCACTTATCAATTATTTTGAGTGTAATTATATGATTTAAAATATTTCATTATAGGCCCAAAGCATGTAATGATGTGCTTAAATGTATGTCATTAGAGGCCCAAACCATGTGCAACAAACTTTCCACAAGGTTACATGCATGTTTTATTGGTTGTCTTATGCTTTATAGTGAGAATATGGGCATGTTATTTCACATCAAAGCATTTCATTATGCTACTAATTACGTGCACCATACACTCCACAAGGTTACAAGCAAGTTTCAGTCTCTATCATATGCTTTATAGAGTATGCATTATTTTAAAGCTGGTCATGAATAATGAACTATAGTGCTATGCACGTTATTTTGGTCCCTAATTTCAGTCATAAAAGCAACCAAAGCACTAGAATATACATGAAGATACAAGACAAATAATTTCCACACATGCGAGTGCACTTTTCCTACTTCCAAAAGCTTGCACATGCTAAGAAGATAGTTACCTCTAGGGTGGTACTATCGTTGCCCAATCAGGAACCTCCAACTTGCAACCCAACCTTCGAAGCGTGCACTCTGAGAAGGCTATTTTCACTTCAAGCAACCAAATTTTTGCCATATTAGGTTCAACCAACTGGCCTTCTTTGCAATTTTTGTTTCCTCATAGTTGTGCCTGGCCCTTGACATGTGCATCTTTATATGCTCAATAATTTCATGTTGTCTAATATGTCCTACATGGCACGAGAGAGAGAGAGAGAGAGAGAGAGAGAGAGAGAGAGAGAGAGAGAGAGAGAGATTTCACTCACCCTGTTTGAGCATCAAGTTGGGGTGGTCTCTTCAAACTGCAATCTCAATTTTTCAGCCACTATGCCACAAAAACAAGTAATATATGTATGCACACACAAGATTCGGGAAAGCTACTACCCACCCAAGACATGGGTGTGTGTGTGTGTGTGTGTGTGTGTGTGTGTGTGTGTGTGTGTGTGTGTGTGTGTGTGTGTGTGTGTGTGTGTGTGTGTGTGTGTGTGTGTGTGTGTGTGTGTGTGTGAGAGAGAGAGAGAGAGAGAGAGAGAGAGAGCTCCGTGGTGCTGCATTGAAAGAGAGAAGACGTGGTTGCAAACATAAAAAGAGAGAGGTTTGCAAGGGGGGGAGGGGGGGGAGGGGGGGGGGGACACGAGAGGTCATAGTTACTATATTGGAACAATAACAAAAGGACTCAAGATATATGTGAAAAAACGTTCATTCAAGAATATATATATGTTTATATATATACATATATATATATATATATATATATATATATATATATATATATATATATATATATATATATACATATATATATATACATATATATACATATATATATATACATATATATATATATATATATACATACATATATATATATATGGATATATATGTGTGTGTGTGTGTGTGTGTACATATATACATACACATATTTATATACATATACATACATACACATAAACATTAATAAATAAATAAATAAATACACACACACACACATAGATACATAGATAGAGAGAGAGTGTGTATGTGTGTGTGTGTGAGAGAGAGAGAGAGGAGGGGAGGGGGGGGGGGGGAGGGGGGGGGAGGGAGAGAGATCTCAACGTATGTGGGTCATCTCTATATCATTCCAATTTTATTATATGCTTCAAATTTTTGAGATAATTTGTGATTCTTTCTATGATGCTAGAATATTCCATAAGTTCTTTTATTTACATTCAAAGTTTTCTAAACTCTTGACATGTCCACACATAACCCTCCCCTCTACCCTTGCATAGTGCCGATGAGAGAGAATGCTTGCAACCCAATGTATCAACAAAGAGCGGCAACCCCATGTGGGTTGCGCTTTATTGGGCAATGTGCCTCTCTCTCTCTCTCTCTCTCTCTCTCTCTCTCTCTCTCTCTCTCTCTCTCTCTCTCTCTCTCTCTCTCTCTCTCTCTCTCTTTGTGTGTGTGTGTGTGTGTGTGTGTGCGCGCGCACAAAAAGAATCTAAAACTGTAGGGTAGTTCCTCTTCCTGTCTCATGCCTCAACTTCAACACCCTTGTTGTCTTGCTCACCTTCAAAGCCAATGCTCATGGCACAACTAGCCTGCAACGTTAGTGATCCTAGCAACAACAAAGCGCTTGTGTTCCCAACGTCGCTCGTTCCTAGAGCCACTACTTTTATTCTTGCCCTTGTGAAACTAAGCATAACCCGACGGTCTCTCTGACCTTGAAAATTTGAGTTTCAAGTCTTTCCAACCCAGATCAAGAATAATTGGAGTATCACATAGTCCTCCCAGCTTGAAGATTTGAGTTCAAGTAGCCAATTCAGATCCATTCATAAAACATAGTGAAGGAAGCCCCAATGTCTTTCTTTGGCACCTCGATCTTATGCAAGGGATTCCTTGTGGTGACTGCTGCACCAAGAAAGTATCCGATCGAGGGAGACAGGAAACAAGGATTACCACCCTTGAGGCTTAGATCCAAGAACTCGTTGGAAATAATGAGAAACTCAAGCAATGCTTTCTTAAGCTAGAGGAGATGAAGGAGGTAGAGAGACAAGAACTCATTGGAAATAACGAGAAACTCAAGCAATGCTTTCTTAAGCTAGAGGAGATGGAGGTAGAGAGCCAAGATCTACTCGCAAATGCCCAAGGTTTTGAAGCCTCCCTTACCGGCGACCGTTAAGACAGTGAATGAAGTCCATGAAGAGACATGCAAGAAGATTGACACAAAGATATAGGCAGTCTCACAATCTTACAAGAATTCCAACAACAAGAATCCCTTAGCATTAAGGTAAGGATTGGAGAACTTCACCCACCATGGTGCACCAATGAGGATACCCTTGAAGAAGTAGTCAACAAGCTTAATGAAACTCTTCAATATGGCAACATCAAGCTTGAAATGGTTTTTTGTATCAATGATACACATACTCATGTGCCACCTAAGCATTGTATCCTCACCTTCAAGGACAAAGAACAATGGATAAAGCTTGCTATGCCAATCCCACCTCCTCAAGGGAAATGTTTTTGGATTATCAAAGAATTGACTAAAACCAACTCAATGTTAAAGTAAGAAAACTCAAGTTGGTACACAAAGTCCACAAACAAGGTAAATGGATAGTCTATTGAGGTGGTAAATCCATCATCCAAGAGTTCCCAAATTGCACCCCCCCACACCCACACACACACACACACACACACACACACACAAGGTTTTGTTTTCCCCTTTTTTACCTTCCTAATGGACCCTCGGTTTTTAACCAATATGTATCGTCATCTTTTGCTTATATAGAATTGTTGTAATGTGTTTTTTTTGGTCCCATGGGTTATATGACATCCACGAACAATAATTCAATCTACCTATCTATCTCTCAATGCTTCAGCCCTTGAGACCCTTCTTACACTTTCCCTTTGTAGCCAAAATGGCCTTCAATTTTTTGACTTATTTGCAATGCACATTTCCTCCCCACTAAGATGCACACCTTTATTATTATTAAAATTTGAGATTTTGCTTCACTTTTTTTACTATTTTTACCTGCTTTACTTCACGTTAACTCGGTTTGAGACTGGCTAATCTAGACTTTCAGCCAGTAAGCTTAGGCAAACCTTCTCCAAATCTATTGGTAAGGAGTCCTCCTACTGTCTAACTTAATCACACACACACACACAAACACACACACACACACGCCCGCACCCGCGCCCGTGCGACACACACACACACACACACACACACACACACACAATGTTTAATTCCATAAAAATAAATAGTTGAGTGACAAATACTGTCTAATGAGTTTTGAGAGGGAGACAGAGGACAGAGAGAGGGAGTGAGAAGAAAAAGAAGAAGAAGTACATTAGAGACCTAAAAAATGTAGCCGATGAGTCTTGATTCTTGAGTATAAGTGTTAATATGCTCGCATAGTTTCTCAAGAAGAAGAGGGGGTGGGACTTCTAATATCATAGAAACAACCCAAATGACCTCAAAGTTGAGAGAGAGAGAGAGAGAGAGAGAGAGAGAGAGATTTTACCATGAAACTCTTAGAGAGTCCATCTTGCCAATGGCACCCTTTTCCTTCAAATTTCGAAGATACTTTGAGTTTCTTAGCATTATGGTGTACTTTTTAAACGGCAGCTAATATTTTTCACCCTAAGAAAATAGGAGAAATGCCTTGAAATGGGTAAATATTTATTGCACAAAAACCAACCCTAGTATTGACACCTTGAATGGGAAGAGATATTGCCTAGTTGCTAGTTGATGGGTCTGTTACCAAATTTGGGATATTCTTGCCTTACTTTTAAGAGGTAAACTATGAGCCACGCTTAAAAATCTATTAATTCTCTGAATTTTGACAAGTAAGGGTGCTTATAAAAAATCAAACACACACACACACACACACACACACAGAGAACAAACAGATGCGGCATCCAAAGAATGATGTGGGAAGGAGAAGGGGGACAATTTTATGATTTTTGGCCTTCTTTACTTCCCACATATGATCTTTGATTTGAGCAAAGATTTTGCATCTGCAATATATGCATTGAGATCTTTCCATAGATATGCTACATGATATGGTTTTACCCGCTAGATTTTAAATTTCATTTTGGGGGAAAATTTTGAATTCAAATAAACTAACCATTTTGCCTGTTTGATTTCAAAAGCTATCCTTTGATTACTTTCTTAATATTAAAGGTTTGAATTCCTTAAACTGCCAAATAAAGAGGCCCTCACCCCATTCTTTTCTTAATGCTATGTCTTCATTGCATCTATGCTTGTGGTAGCATCCACAGACGCTTGGAAAGTATTGTGAAAGCGTTGTTTTTAATTTATAAGGTTTATTAAGTTTTTGGGTAGATTCAAACCATTTTTAAAAGGTGATCAGCTGCCCACTTAATAAGTGGGTAGCACATGATTAAATAAAGCAGCAAAAACCAGCCAGCGTTTTCTCTCTCCCTCTTTCTGGCAGAAGAGCAAACAAAAAAAAATTGTTGCAGTCTCTACGCGGGCAGCCAATGCTCAGCTATTCCCTCAGTGGCTAGGGAGCAGGGAGCTATAAAAGCATCACATGCCCTCTCTCAGAGGAGGAGTTTCCAATGCCACCAAGAAGAGACTTTGCCGCCAGAAGATGCAAGAGATCGCGAGACTACGAGACACGGAGGTCTCTTTTCCCACGCAAAGAGCAATGATAGTTGCAACCGCACCTCCCCCTACTCAAGAATCAACTGACCAAGCAATTGAGAAGGAACAAAAAGAGCATGCAAAGGATATGCCCGAACAAACAACAGACAAAGTGTCACCAACAACACATACAACTCAAGAGGAGAAAGATGAAGGCCCAATCAGAATGGGGACTAGATAGATGTTCCTGTAACTGCTACACAGGTTCAAACAATTATTGACAATCAGCCCATATTGTAAAATTAATGGTTTGAGCGACGTCCAATAGATGATACTTATTACAGGAATGCCTCACAACACCTCAGGATCAACCAAACCTATTGTCCCATCAATAGAAGGTGACCTTGGGATAGTTTCTATTCATGGAAAAACAAAAGACCAGCGGTTCTCAACTACCCTGTAATAACAAAAACAACTAATAATCTTTTCCCCTCTCAGAAATATATGGTTCGCACACTTAACAGAGTCATCAATCAAATGAAGGAGGTTCCAGATCTCGCATGCCAAATGCTCGTAAAGATTGCCAAAATGTTAGTCACATGCATCACAGTGTTTGACAATATTGAAGCAACAAAGCACCCCTGGCAAGTGTTTGTGGAAGGAACCAGAGGCTTGTGATGGAATATGGAAACTAAAGTTCCAATCAAATATATCATCATGGGGTTGTATGCACGAGTCATGTTTTTTCCCTCACAATACATGCAGACCTTTGAAGAGGCATTCATGACAGAATTCTTTGAAGTTGACTCATCAATGTTCAACCCCATGATGAAGGAAGTGCCGGCTCATCATATTGCCTACCAGAGCACTCTCAACAATAACCCATTCAAGGAGTTGACAACAAAACGTAGAGGTAGAAGCACGGGTAGCTCACAAGGACACTGGAGAAAAAAACACTAAACTACTAAAGACTGGACCGTTAATGGCCCAGCAATCCCAAGCACACAAAGGCAGATAGATGCGGCTTGCACGAGGACATGCAATGAATAGAAAGGGGGGAATGTCTAGAGGATGCAGTGGAGAGACACCTGAAAAGCGGGTTATACGCCACACTTCATTGTATTCTATCTGTTTTTCAAAGAAGCCTTGTAATTAGAAAGTAATGATTCTTGAAGTGTATTCATCTAGGCCATTATTCTCTATCTATCACTCAGAACCTAATACAAACTTGTAAAGTGGCCAATGGCCGTGGGAAAGGGTCCCAAGTCTTTTGGGTCAAATTTGTTTCAAAAGTGACATTATCATTATCTCAAGGGAGCTTTTGGACGTCAACTGTGAGCTACAGCTAGTCTACTACATCTTGTATTCAATCTTTCTCTGCGTTTGGTAATCAAAAATCAATCCAATTAGTGCATGAAGTTCCTTGTCTCTTTCTCTTGAATCTAAGTGTAATCATTCTCAATTTTGATGTGGTTCATGCCAACATATTTGTGAGCTAAATAGATGAATTTGAGTGCTAAAATGATCGTTTTTTGATGTGTTGACCTTGTAAGAGTGTTTTATGCCATAGATCTACCTTTTTAAATAGTCATGTTGCAGTTTTTTGCACCTTTGTTGGGATGGATTGTGATTTTGATACCTCCTTGGATGACCACAAAACTTGGTAGGATTGTGCCTTTAGGTGTTGTAATACTCCTCCTTAAGTTCTGTTGCATTTTGACACTGTTTGGATGTCAAAAAGGCATGATGACCTAGAGCAAAGAGACTGGACATAGGTAGATTTCCGGACTAAAGAGTGATATATTTTCTAAAGTGGTCGATTGCGTAGTTTTGTAGGTTCACTTCTTGAGACTCACAAACTCAAAGATTCTTCGTGCCCCATCCCGTTTTGCTTCCCTGAGTTTTGACATATTTTAGTGCCAGATAGCTATGCTGCAGACGACCATGCGACGGCCCGCTAAGACTAATAGAGATAAACTAATATGAGGAGAGAGAGAGAGAGAGAGAGAGAGAGAGAGAGAGGCAAAAGTAAATTGAAATTCTAATGACAACAAGCCTGATACAAGATAACTAGATGTGCTCAATTGGAGAATGAGCATGGGAGATGTGAGGACGAATAGCCTATATGGAGTGAAGATAAACAATTACTACCTAAATCATGGGGGATCGCTACATCTATGGTAGGTGGAAAAATTTGGATGTTAGTTGCTAAATCTATGCCCGATTGTGGGGTATGATAGTGAAAATTTACCTTGACAAAAAAGGTAAAAGATAATTTTTCTAACATCCCTCCTTAAGGATGAATGAGCCATTGCAAAAACTAGAAATCCCCCCTTTAAGAGGGACTTCATCCATGAGGTGTGAGGAATAATCTATGGCAAGAAGCAGTTTACTTTGCAATGGGAACCAATTTTGTGAGAAAATCGGCTTAATTTTTTGTCATAGGTACATAGTGTAGCTGTAGAAAACCTTCAACAACTAGCTCCTTCAAAAAGTGAAAGCTAATGCAAACATGTTTGAGCTTGGAGGAGGTACCAGCTGATGTAGTTAAGGTAATTTTTGATTGATTGTCTTAGTAGAGTAGCAGGGGTTTGTCGGAGTCTAAAGATAGCATAGGGTTATCAAATTTTTTGAAGAAGTTCGGATAGCCAAAGTGCTTCACGAGCAGCAAGAGCACCAAAAACATATTCTACCTCGGAAAATGAGCAAGCAATGGAAGCTTGATGCTTGGTTTGCCATGAAATGGAGCCTCTTGCAAGTATAAAAATGTAGCCACCCCGGGTAGGTCACCTAATAAAAATGTAACCTATCACGTGAGTTCAACGGAAGGGTATTTAAAGTTCTTGAAACTTACAAAAATATACATACAAAAGGGCATTATTTTTTCAAATTTGAAAAAAACTTACAGATTTTAAAAGAAAAGGGTACATTATATTCTTAACAAAATTCACAGATAAGGGGTTTTACAAACATGTCTTGAACGCACATGATCTAGTAGTTTTACACATAGTGAACCCCGCGGGGTAGCTGCTAGTAGAGAAACAATGTGAGTCATCTCAAGCCCAATTTACGTCCACATAGTTAGAGATGGAGAGTGGCGTAGTAAGATGAAAGTGATATGTAATGACATAGTGCTTAGTAGTATTGAAAAAGCAAAGAGTGCGTTTAGCAGCTTTCTCATGTGTTTTGAAAGGTTTGACCATAGAGTGAGACAGAATGTGTCCTGTGAAGTAGAGGTCAAGCGAGTGCATGAGATTAGATAGTGTAAATACCCATAGAAGTGTAGAAAGTGAAAGGAGGGCCAAAAAGATGAATCAAGTGGTGAATAGGCGTGATATTCAGGGGATAGGTTATGCTTTAGTGGAAGAGAAGTGGCTTTCAAGAGCATGCAATCATACCATAATATTGAAATAATTCCTCAATATGTTTGAGTTGAGAAAGCGTTATCCACTTACTTGTGGGGTCCCTTATTAACTCAATGCCAAAAAGTACTCGATAGGGTTTCTGTCGGTGATGGAAAATGCTTACTGTAGGCATGCACGAAGAAGCACCACATCATTGGTACTTGTAAATGGAATGTAATCAACAAATAAGGCAAGTAGAGAAAGTCCTTCAAGACACATCCATAGATAGATGTTGTAATCAACAGATAGATGCTGCCATCCACAACTCAAAATATATTTTTGTATGTGGGTGTACCACTGACGAGAGGACTACTTCAAACCATAAATTGGGCGCTTTGATTTGAAAACATAGTGTGGATACTCCGAATGAGCAAGTGAGGTGGTTGCTCCATGTAGAAAGCTTCAAAAAAGTAGCCATGCAGAACACACTGAGAGATATTCCCTATTCTATAGTGCCATTTGAGAGTATTTTCTTGTGAGGGGGTATTAACAATAGAGGATAGGGGAAATTAGAGGAGTGGCCAAATGGGTAGAGGCGACCAATTTTGGAAACATAGAGTCTGACTAGATGAGCGTTGGTGTCTCTAACAACTAGAAGCTTGCAATCTTCATTGTTGAATTTGACTTTAATACCTGTAGAAGTGAGCTCACTGACAGAAATTAGATTTTTCTTAAGTCCATGAACATGGTATACCTTTGTTGGATGGTGGTCTGGAGACCATTGGGAAGATCAATAAGAACATCTCCATAAGCTTTGGTATATTGAATACTGTGTGTGTGTGTGTGTGTGTGTGTGTGTGTGTGTGTGTGTGTGTGTGTGTGTGTGTGTGTGTGAGAGAGAGAGAGAGAGAGAGAGAGAGAAAGAGAGAGAGATCTTTTGCACAATCGGCCACCACCGCCACTCCAAATTGAGAACTATTCATGGGCGACTATCACGGAGGGACATAGGAGTCTCACCCATGCTTATCAAGCATTGTGAACAGGTGCACTACATCTCTCTCTCTCTCTCTCTCTCTCTCTCTCTCTCTCTCTCTCTCTCTCTCTCTCTCTCTCTCTTTGCTCTCTTTGGTATGAACTCTTGACTACGTCCGCAAAAGGAACAACTATCTTTATCCAGCTCCAATGCAAGCATCTTCAAAATAAATTAGCTTGCAACAAGATGCATCATCTATATCTATACTATTATAACGGGGGAAGGGGTTCCGGCCCCTCCCCCTGGACACGTGTCATCACAAGCCTCATCCAACAGACTTTGGACCAGTGCTCTTTGCAAGGTGACAGGCGTCAAGCAACGGCAATGGACACACAGTGCATGCGAGAGAGAGAGAGAGAGAGAGAGAGAGAGAGAGAGAGAGAGAGAGAGAGAGAGAGAGAGAGAGAGAGAGAGAGAGAGAGAGAGAGAGAGATAGATGTATTATCGTCCACGGAGGTCAGATATGACCTATGGGACCAAAGACAAAGCATTACAAACGTGGGGGGATTGTGGGATACATCTCAGTTAAGGACTGAGGGTCCAAAAAAGATAAGACAAGATGAAGATGAACAAAATCTATGTAGAAGGGGGTGAGGAGGGAACCGGTTTGGGAGTTCGATACTCCTGAATAATAGCTTTACCTCCTCGGTAGACTGCCCATTTCCCTGCTGTACGCGCTTCTCACATCTTTTGTAGTTCTGCCTTCTTTTGCTTGAGTTGAGCGGGTGTAAGATCTTCTGCAAACCACAATTTGGTGTCCTTGAGAAGCTTTGATTGCTCAAGAAATTTGATTCGGTCCACCTTGGTTTTGAAAGTGTAGATTGCATGATTGGTGCAAGGCTCGTGTGCAAGAGAAGTAATTGTTGCTGGATCACACTGTACCATGGGGATTGCGGATTGGATGCGGACAAATGACTCGTGAAACTTGAGGTTCCCCTCCCCTCTCCAATCGCTTGGGAGCCCACCAATGCGTACATTGAGGGCGATATCCTCCTGTTGTTGTCGTTCACGTAGCGTGGACGTCACACGGTCCTCAACCCTGCGGGAGATTACCTCTTGTACTTGAGTTTTGACCTCCTTTGTGACGGTCGTCTCTACTTCTTCTTTGGCCTTTGTGACGGTCGTCTCTACTTCTTCTTTGGCCTTTGTGAATTTGATTTCCATTTGCTTCAACTCCTCCTCCTTGCGATTCTCTATTGTGGCAAGCCGGGCTTCGAAATCTGAGAGCTTTTGTTTCAACTCGTCATTCTCCTTACGAAGGCTTTCGACTTCGAATTGAAGGCGGGTGATGTTGTCTACCTTTGGAGGTGTTGACATGACTCCGGCAAAACTGAGCTTACCTCGGGACGAGGCCCGAGTGGTCATGAATGCTGAGCTGCTTAGGTCGGAAAGGTCGACCTTCCAATGTCGCAAGGCAAAACCCTTCTTGATAGGGCAAAACCCTTCTCGAAAAACAGGGCCGGCCTGTCGGCGTGGCTCGTTAGCTCGCTAAACAGAGGCCGAACCTGTGTCGAGGACGAGCAATGCGGGGTGAGACAACCCTTTGACTAGGTTCCAAATTGATCCAAAACCCAACGTGTGTACAGAGGCTTAGGCTCGGGGTTGAGGTCAATGTACAGAGATTCGATTAAGCAGCAGTTGAAAGCCGAGGCACTCGGGCTAAAGAGGTTTGATTAAACAGTGACCAATCGAGAGAGAGAGAGAGAGAGAGAGAGAGAGAGAGAGAGAGAGAGAGAGAGAGAGAGAGAGAGAGAGAGAGAGAGAGAGAGAGAGAGAGAGAGAGAGAGATCTTTTGCACAATCGGCCACCACCGCCACTCCAAACTGAGAACTATTCATGGGTGACTATCATGGAGGGACATAAGAGTCTTACCCATGCTTATCCAGCATTGTGAACAGGTGCACCACATCTCTCTCTCTCTCTCTCTCTCTCTCTCTCTCTCTCTCTCTCTCTCTCTCTCTCTCTCTCTCTCTCTCTCTCTCTCTCTCTCTCTCTCTCTCTCTCTCTCTCTCTCTCTCTCTCTCTCTCTGGTATGAACTCTTGACTACGTCCGCAAAAGGAACAACTATCTTTATCCAGCTCTAATGCAAGCATCTTCAAAAAAATTTAGCTTGCAACAAGACACATCATCTATATCTATACTATTATAATGAGGGAAGGGATTCCGGCCCCTCTCCCTGGACACGTGTCATCACGAGCCTCATCCGACAGACTTTGGACCAGTGCTCTGCACAAGGTGGGAGCAATGGACACACAGTGCGTGCGAGAGAGAGAGAGAGAGAGAGAGAGAGAGAGAGAGAGAGGTATTGAGTCTTGGCCCTAGTGTACCATGATTGCATCTGTGTCAGCACATGCATGAGTCTATTGGTGATGCAGCATACGATAGCTAAAAGCAGCACACCACCTGATCGGCTGATGAGATGGTGGTCGATCGAGAGCAGCAGCAAGAGCCGCCGATGAGAGAGAGAGAGAGAGAGAGAGAGAGAGAGAGGTGCCTCTTCTTAGAAATCCACAACATGCTCATACGAGCAACAGAATTCACCATGATGTTGTTAGAGCTACGTCCTGCACAGTTGTTAGAGGGGTTGTATGGCATTGTCAAGGAATGCACTGTAAGTGCCTTACAAAGCTCGCTAAGTGCTGCAGCCGCTCTGCGGGACATCGACTGTTCAATGCAAGGAGGACATTGAACCCCCGTAACCACGTGGTGGGATAGGGCTCTTAGATCGAGGTTGTTGAGAGAAAATGTCGTGCTTAGCACCGACTTGGTTGACATGTATCAATACATGTGGTGCACTTCATAAAGCACAAAAAGTGTATGAGGAGCCTCCTGATCGGGATGTCGTCTCTTAGAATGGACTAATTGTGGGATATGTTTAACAAGGGCAGGGCCAAGAAGCTCTGTGCTATTTTCGACATAGATGTGAAGCCAGGGTGTCTCTCCAGATGCAATTACATTTGCTTTCATCTTGAAGGCAAATATGGCATGGAGAAGGGGGAGATCTACGACGAGACGTGTGTAGCTTGTGCTCTATAATGGGGGATGGAAAGGCAAGCGTCAAGGTCGTGATTCTCTGAGCTATTTTCAACAGATGCAAATAGAGTGCATCTCTCTAAACGCAATCACAGACACCTGCACCTTGAAGGCATGTGGCATTACACAAGATGCTAATATGGGTAAAAGAATTCACGATGCTATTGATAGACTGAGGTTGTTGAAAGAAGACGTCATGCTTAGCACTGCCTTGGTTGACATGTATCCCAAATGTAGTGTACTTCATAGAGCACTATTTTTGGCAGATGCCAGGTGAGGGTGTCTCTCCAGATGCTATCACATTCGTTTGAATCTTAAAGGAAAACATGACAAGGTGAAGGGGGAGGAGGGGGGGGGGGGGGGGGGGGGGGGGGGGGGGGGGGGCTCTACGACGAGACGTTTGAAGCTCGGGCTCTACAATGGGGGAAGGAAAGGCAAGGGTTAGGGTCACGAAGCTCCAGGCTATGTTTGAGCAGATGTAGAGAGAGGGCACAATCACGTACACTTGCACCTTGGAGACATGTGGCATTACATATGAATTCACGATGATATTATTAGACTTGGGTTGTTCAAAGAAAAAGTCGTGCTTAGCGCCGTCTTGGTCCACATGTATCAATAAGTGTGGTGCACCACATAAAGCACAAAAAGTGTGCGAGGAGCCATCTAGTCGGGATGTCGTCTCTTGGAATGCACTAATCAGGGGATATGCCCAACTGGGCAAGGCCAAGAAGTTTTGTGCTATTTTTGACAGATGTGGAGCAAGGGGGAGGGATGCTGGATGCAATCACATTCGCTTGCATCTTGAAGGCAAGCAAATGGCATGGACAAGGGGTGTCACAAGCAATTTGATCCAATCATGTTCCCCGCAAGCTAGTGACACAAGCAGATATCACGCGCGCGTGCACACACACACACACACACACAGTCCGTCGAAGGCGGCACCGTTTTATTGATATATATACATATGTGTGTGTGTGTGTGTCTGTGTGTGTGTGTGTGTGTGTGTGTGTGTGTGTGTGTGTGTGTGTGTGTGTGAGAGAGAGAGAGAGAGAGAGAGAGAGAGAGAGAGAATGTTGTAATAAAACTCTAAGAAATTTTAGGGCTATGTTGTGTGCTAACAAATTATCATAAGAGTTCAAGGCTATATAACCTCTTCCCTTTGATTTATAGGTTTTTCTCAAAAAATCTTGCTCGATCTTTAGGATTCTTCTAAAGAAAGAATGTTGCAGAGATAATGAACTGTGGGATATGCTTGAATGATTATAAGAGAGAAGATGGGGTCTATCTCTTTCCAAAATGCAAAGTATATTGATTCCTTGATAATTAGTGGTTTTTGGGTACCTGTACCCAAAGCATAGAAATGTGTTTGGAGTAGAAGATAAGTATGAATTTTTGTCAAATGCATTTAATTAGAGTTTAAATTATAAGAAATAATCAAACAAGTGGATAACATGCGATTCTCTCCTTGTCTGATTTATTTATGGTTTAGTATGCAATGAATTTCTTATTTCTTATTTATGGTTTAGTATGCATGAAGCAATGAATCTCTTATTTCGATTATGTGAGCAAGCATTAGATATATATAGCAAGTAAGATGTACATAAAATGACCCTTCCAAAGTGAGAATGAAGAGCAATTTCAAACATTTGAAGAATGATATGTCAATTATTTGTTCCTTTGACACAAAATCCAACACCAAAATACTACATGGAGACTAACCTCAAAATTCTTCCCCCAAAATACTACATAGAGACTAACCACAATAGGTCATTCTAAAGAACATAAGTGTTATCAAAATGGATTTGGCTTCCCTCTTATGAGAGCCTGCATTCAAATCCAACCAAAAAGACTAGCGTACCAAAACGCACTTACACTTTTTGGTCTAGAGCAGTTGAACACACACACCCCAGAAAAAAGACTAGCGCCAATTTCATCCTTAAGCATGGACCTTCTTTAAGGTCTTTGTCGAGCAGGGTCCCTACGATTGATTATTATGTCACGGCAAGAAGGACACAAGCCTGCTCCGAGAAGCCAATCTTTCACACACTCCACATGGAAGAGATGATTGCATTTTGGAAAGAGATAGACCTCATCTTCTCTCTTATAATCATTCAAGCATATCCCACAGTTCATTATCTCCAAGTTTGATGGCGCATTGCGCCAATTTATAGTTTTGCAAGCCTCCTCAAAACTTAGGGCTACCAAATTTGAAAGTGGACACATATTGGGCTGAGTCTGAGTCTCATCTCCCAAGCTCACTTGTCCATCTCCGACATTGCCGTTTACCTGGGCGTTACGTGTTTGCCGTCCATGTCTTTCTCTGTTATCACGATGGCTCGATGATGGCGACGATGCTGCAGAATGAAGGTCACCCGTGGATATGGATACACTCCATGATGACGCAGAATGAAGTCCACGTGTGGATATGGATACGCTCGATGATGATGTAGAATTAATTGTCATTCTCATTGATATGGACACACTCGATCGTTCTTGCCGCCGCACTGCTTCTGAACGTGATTCCTGTGCAAACCTAGAGATGGTCGCCTGTGGCCGAGATCTTGCATTAGCCATCTCTACCTGCGGCGCCGCATTAACGGAATCGTCTTGTTGAATTGTGGGCATGGGTGTGCGAGGCACAATGGGTGCAGAGCTCTGATCGACTATATTGCGAGGGGATCGTGTGGATGAAGGAGACGTCATCGCTGTGGATGTTGATCGGGGTTGCTCCTCTCACTCGAGAGCGAAGGACAATGATGTTGAAGAAGGGAGGACGAGAGATTGCTCAAATAAGAGAGGAGGAGGAGGTCGGGCGTAAAAGCCGTGCACAGAGACGACGAGGTTGAAGCAGGCGCTGAGGGAGCTTTCCTTCACTATTTTTAGCGAGAGAGGGGGCAGCAAGAAGCTCTCGCGTGGGCACAGCAGCAGCGAAAGACGGACTGTCGTGAAAACGCGCAGCACATGTTTGAATTCGCGTGTGTGCACCAGTGATAGAACCATTGAAAATCAACACTTCAGCTGTGCCACCCACTAGCTCCTCTACCCTAGTGCAATTTAAGCTTAAAAGTTTTACTATGACACGGGGTCTTTAATGAGGCCGAGCGTTGGGATCGATTTCGAAGAGTCTCCCGTCCGAATCTCAAGGCCGTTGGAGGGTGGCAAAAAAGTCAAAGACATGGACTTCCAACCTCTCGTCGCTAGGTTTCGAATCGATCACCTACGCCGTGAGAGCCCTACCATTTTCCCATGTGAGTTTCATTGATCCCATGGCCATTTCAATGATATGTATAAAGTAAATCGGCACAAAAAAATATAAACTCGGCCATAAAAAGTAAACTCAGACCATCATGGGAAACCGCTCGATCTTCATTGAAGACCCCGTGTGATATAGTGATGAGGTAGAAGCCGACGAGCCTGTCCGTAATTCAATATGGGATCGTTAACTTGGATGAGGACTTGTCGTAGAGAAAATCCTTGTTCATCTCTATCTTCCTTCCTTTTTTCCATGCCTCCTAGTCTACACAAAATGGCTTTCCATCATAACATCCTCCACCTTCTTTGCCCATCTCCACACAAAGCGCTCTTCGGGTGATCTCTTCACAAGAAGAAAGCCATGTCCGTGTGCCACACTTCCACAAGAATTCATGAGGTTTTGCCCGGACGCCTTCTTTGTACACCAAGTCCAAGAAAAATATTATACAACATCCTAGATGTTATTAGCTACTTCTTGCGATCGCAGGTGGACTCCTCTTATCCATGTCCTATGGTTCATGTTGCAAAAACCTCACGGTCACTAGCTTTGTGACAAGAAAGAGCAAGGTCCTCCCTTCTCCATTAAGCCTACCCTTGGGTGGTCTACCTGGCAAAACATGTCCTATCTGATTCTTCTTTGTGGACTAGCCAAGAAATGGAAAATTGTAAGAGCCCACGATACGCCCTTGGTTAACTTTGTGTACCACTGCTCTACATGTATGTGGGCAACTCTAGCCTCGGTTACATGTTCTTGAGAGTGAAGCCAAGGCCTTGCACTTTCACGGTGGTCTAGTGATTGCAACAGTGTTGCTGCTTGGATTTCGAGACTCCTAGTAGTTACTGCTTCCAACTCCTAAGACTCTCTAGTTGAAAAATAAAAAATTGCGATAGCCCATGATACGCCTTTGTTTACCTTTGTGTATGACTCAGGGGGGTCACTTAATATTTGTGTGACTATCAAGTGATTGCAACAGAAGGGGTTAGTAAATCTCATTTTTTTCTCACATTTTTACATACAGAAGGGTACCATAAAATGGAATTGAAAAAAAAAAATAGTGATTGAATAGGAAAAGGGCGTATTTTATTTATTAAAAATTCACAGATAAGGAGTTTTAGAACTAATCCTTGAACGCACACAATATGTACACAATTTATACATTATGACCCCGCCCCCCCCCCCCCCAAAGGTGTAGGACTCTCGTACATGTATGTGTGCAGCCTCTATCATTCGCTCCTAAGAGTGAATCCAAGACACTACTAGCACGCTTTGGCGCTAGGGACACTTTTTTGCATCGCTTAAGCGACCAAAATTGCATCGCAACCAACGGTGCTATAGAACCATCGGTTATAGCGACGCAAGAGCGTGAAGAAAATGTAGTGGGGGGCCTGCAAGCGCATGGGGCATGCCAAAACCCCTCTAAAAGAGGGGGCAAACTATGGGGTTTGGACATTGAAGGGGGTGGGCAAAATAGGGGGAAATAAAACATGAGCATGGGAGACAACCCATGAGCTTACATGAGCCTTTAACTCGACCAATTTAAGGCATGATTTTGGCTCCTCTGTTAGAGGGGTTTGGGCTTACCATTGCATGCGATTATGCATGCAAAAGCCCCTCTTATAGTGGAGCAAAACTAATGCCATTTGGCCCCTACATTAGAAAGGTTTTGGCATGCCTATTTGGGGAGCCCATTGCATGCAAATAGGCGTGCCAAAACCCCTCTAGTAGAGGGTCAAACTCATACCCAAAACTAAAGGTTTTGGGTTGAGTTTTTCCTCTCTATTAGAGGGGTTCTGGGCTACCGTTTGGCCGGGCCTCTATTAGAGAGGTTTTGGCATGCCTATTTGCATGCAATGTGCTGTCTGATTGGGGAGCCCATTGCATGCAAAAAGGCATGTCAAACCCCCTCTAATAGAGGGGCCAAACTCACACCCAAAACTAGGGGTTTTGGGATGAGTTTGGTCACTTTATTAGAGGGGTTTTGAGCTACCATTTGTCCCCTCTATTGACGGGGTTTTGGCATGCCTATTTGCATGCAAGCAATGGGCTACCCAAACGGGCAACCCATTGCATGAAAATAGGCGTGCCAAAACCTTTGTAATAGAGGGGCTATAGCCATTCCATAAAATACCATAAAATAGGGATTTTGGGCAACCGAGTTTTCCCCTCTATTAGAGGGGTTTTGTCATGCCTATTTGCATGTAATGGGAAACCCGAATGGGCTTCCCACCATTGCATGCAAATAGGCCTCCCAAAACCCCTCTAATAGAGGGGCCAAACTATGGGTTTGGGACATTGAAGGGGGTGGGCAAAATAGGGTTAAAAAAAAGAGCATGGGGGACAACCCATAGGCTCACATGAGCCTTTAACTTGACCAATTTAAATCATGAGTTTGGCCCCTCTATTAGAGGGGTTTGGGCTGCCCATTGCATGCAATTAGGCATGCCAAAACCCCCTCTAATAGTGGAGCCAAAGTCAGGCCATTTGGCCCATTTATTAGAGAGGTTTTGGCATGCACTTAGTTGAGCTAGAAAAGATTATTCACTCAAAAGTTATCCTGAGGGTTACAAAAATTGGCTTATATACCTAACTCTAGGAGGTACTAACTCATCAAAATTACCTCCTACTATCTACATGGGTTCAATTGATCCGCATACTTAATAAGTTACAATCTAGAAAATTGATTGAGTCTTGAAAAGTAATTACAATTGAGTTTGTCAAATTAAATAATACAAAAATGGTGTAGCTTTCCTGTGTGCAACTGTCAACACTTCCCCCCTCCACGTCCATGTCGTCCCTAGCATGACGGGTCCTCGTCTTCGTTGGGTCTTCTGGGTGAGTCCTTGCTTAATGGAATCCTGGTGGATTTATTAGCTCTAGATGTGACTCATATCTTATGTTGCCGATGCTCAGCGTTGGGCCAAAAATCTTGCTGGCGCAAGTGAAGAATCCTATGTAAAATGTTTCTTCAAAAGCATGCATGCAGTAGCTTGGCAAGAACAATAGTCTTTGATAGAACAAATGTAGCACCTCCGGGATGGCTGGTTTGATAGATCATAGGTCATTTTGGAAATGGAGTCGCCCGTTGACAATAGACTTAAGTCTGTGGCTTTATGCGGTGCGGACACATCGATGCAAGCTAGCAATGTTTTACATATCTTCCTAAGTATTACACAAGTCAAGTCAGGGAAGCCATTGAAAAGCTTAATGGTGTCCATGAGGGTTTTCGCCATATTTCAATTATTCTCTCTCCTTCCTTAGGTGGTGGAAGCTTAGGGTAATTTTTAGCCAATTCAGATATTTCTCTAGCAATTTGGAATGATCTTTCCTGGTTCTAACTTTGGGCGCAGGGAAGAAGGAGACATCATCCCTTACTCATTTTGGTACCTCAATCAGACATACAAGGTATGTTGGATACTTCGAGAGCCATCCTCAGGAATTTAATATATACATAATTAGCAAAAAAATTGTGTGATCACAAGGTCTTATTGACACATTTACTTAATCACACTTAACATGATCACAAACAAGCCAGTTAAGAGCAACCTGGAAACCCACAAAAAGCTCATCGAGCTATTCTTTTTCCCCTGCAAGGGAAAACCCAATAGCCCAGACGGGGGGGGTGTTTTGTTTTTTCCTTTTTGCGAGTTTTTCTTCATATGAACAGTATACAAGTGTGTGTGTGTGTGTGTGTGTGTGTGTGTGTGTGTGTGTGTGTGTGTGTGTGTGTGTGTGTGTGTGTGTGTGTGTGTGTGTGTGTGTGTGTGTGTGTGTGTACCCGCCCTAACCCAGGCGCCACACACAATGGGTCGGTAGTAGGCCCATTGTGTATGGGCCTACTACCTAATGAGAGAGATAACACTCTCTTTTTGAAATAATAGCCCCGGCCAGTTATGTCGATTGAGGGCCTGTATGATGGTATTCTTGATCTGATTACGGTTAAACCTGTTCAGACAGTATTTTCCTGATTAGCACAAATATTTCTTCCCAGGCCAGATAGGAGGTAGATGACGAGTAACAAATTAAGTAGAGAATGCCAATATAGGAGAAAATAGAGGCTTTTTATGGCCTATTGCTATTTCTTTTGATGAATTCTATATGGGGCAGCTTGAGAAGATCTTTTCTCCAGATAAATCTAAGGTCATAGCTGCCTGTGGATGGGGAATAAAGGGAAATTGAAAGGTTGAGAAACTGGGTTGATTTGCAGAATTTCTCAACAGCAGTTGGATTTTTTGGGAGGGATGTAGGCTCAATCTTTAAGCAGTGGGGGTACATTTGATCAATCTCATTAGAGAACATTCTATTATTAACACTCAGCAGGTCATCCATATACCTAAAAGTATGATTGAACAATGGAAGTATTTTATGGTTAGTTTCTAAGTTTTTTAGACACCATTTGTATTCAAAAAAGTCAAGGTAGATGTTACACATAAGAGGTGAGCAGGACAAGCCCATAGGAATGCCAAGGCATTGGTTAAAACAGCAGCCGCCTACAATCACAGTGCAGTTATTCAGCAGCCAGAAGATATAGGCGTAGATCTTTGCTTCGTTGAAGTGTAGAGGGTGTATGGAGTGAGATGTTTGAATCCATCTGGGTTTCTTGGATAGAGAGATAGAATGATACTTTCTTTTTTTAGCATTGGAGAAGGCTAATTTAATAACCTTAGCTAAAACAGTCTTAAGGCCAAGTTCTCCACTAAGTGGAATGTTTTCATAGCATTGTGTTATGTCAACTGAAAAGATGTGGAAGATATGTTGAGGAAGGTTAAGTGTGACTTCTGTAGCATTTTTTGTTAGCTAGAAGGAATTGTATTGGATATTTAAGAAGTTTTTGCAGATTTCTTGTTTCTCTGCACAAATGAGTTCAAATTCTGTGAGAATAATATCGAGGCATAAAGTAATATCCTTGGTGATATCTGTGAAGATGCAGTTAGAGGCATTAGATATCCATCTGAATTTATGTTTGTGGAATTTATATGTAGGAAATAGTATCGGTAGCCTGGTGTTGTTAAGAGAATAGCCAAGTTGTCTTAGATGTTTAGAGATCTTGTCAGAGATCTCTTGCGGTGTTTTGTAAGTATGATAGAATTATTTTCCTGAAACTCGATCCCGAGCGGCTATCCAAGCAAGGTATTTGCACATAATAGTAGGACAGTTGGCACTTTTGTCAAGCCCGACCACAAGCCATTTATCTGAGATTAGTTGAAAATCAAGAGCTAGTTGAGGAGTAAGCCAAGTGCTATCAAACGAAAGCCATTTCCTAGAAAGTTGAGAAACTTTATGAAGGAAGCCTTCCTTCACTAATCCCTTTAAGTCCGATAGGACTGTCATCTCCAGTCGGAGAGCACTGACAAGGTCAGTGAGGCAGCTAAGTAAAGCTGATAGAGCAAGGTAAGGGTTTTTTGGGTAGTTGGGTATGCGATTGAGCCCTTTGGCTAGTAATCTTCGTATTGTGATGTTATCAATAATGCTAAGATCCTGGGTACAGACATGTTCACCAAATCCTTCAAATTTTCTGCAAAATGAAGTGAATTGAAAGCAAGTACAGTAAGGGATTGTTTCTTGTCTAAGAAAGTCATTATTTAAAACTAATCCTTTTATAGGATGATGGTATTTCCATCCTATGAGAATGTTGTCAAGCAGTTTATGATCACCAAAAAATATGTCAAAGCACTCACAAAAAAGGTTTTTTGGTAAGATCCAATCGAGAAGGATATTGTGAAACAGACAATGTATGTAGATAGCACCATGATTCGAATCATCTTTGCTGAGAATCCTTCTTCCACAAGGGTTGGTAGAGACCTGCAATATATTCACAGGTTAGATTTCAGGGAAGTTTCTGATTGCGGGGAATCTACCTCTCCCTCTTGTAACACTACAGGATTTTCCTCGATTAGATGAGGAGCTAGGTGCAAAAAATGAGGTGAAGGAGTTGGGAGTAGCCACAGAGTTGGCTCTTTTTAGAGCAGGAGACTCATCATCTTCAATACAAGGTTTAAGCAAATTAGTGATGAATTTGACTCCTTTAAAGTTAGCATAGGTGGTGAGGTATAGACCGGGATCATCTGATTTAAGCTCATGCATAAGACCTCGAAAAATATTAAAGGCAATTTGTGCAATCACAATCTGCTTAGCTTGTCCACCAAGCCAAGAGCAAATGAGGGACAGATGAGAGTCGATAGGTTTCTCTAGGAATAACAGATCCAAGTGGTTGAGAATAAACCATATTGCATGGTCAAACCACATGATGCTTGATTCACAGGTAGCTTTGGGGTCAAGAAACCTGCAAGCACATTTTACATAGGGACGGAAGATATTCCAGATAGACTCTGTGTAGAAATCCGGGTTGCTTTTTGCAAATTCCATACTTCCTTTAGTACGTATGTACAATCCAACATTTGAGGGGCATTTGGAGTGGTCGATGAGGTGGAGGTTAAAGGGTGCTTTAATTAGTTCTCCCTTGTCCAGGAACTGCCCGCCTTTGAGAATTTTGAGTTTACAGTCTTCCACTGTAGAGGCAGGGAGATTGGCCAAGTACACCCAGGTTTCACTAAGGATGGGGACAAGGAAAGCCTTGTTAGGTAGAACCCATAGTTGATGATCAACTCCGAGAGATTCAATTTCTATTTTTCTTATTGGTAAGACAGGAAACACTTTAGATATTTTTGGTACCATCTCCAGGAGGTTGACATCATTGAGGGAACAAAGATTGTTCTGGAATTCTTTTAATGCCTCTAGTGCAGCACTATCTCTACATAATATTCCTCCAGTTGGAGAGATGGAGGGGTTATTTGGGGTGCAGACAAACGAGGGGTTAAGCCCACAGAGTTTCCTAACACTAGGTTGGTAACCTAACAGGACATAAAAGTGTCCTTTCAAGGTTTTGAAAAAAACCTCCAAAACCATAGTAGATCCACTCATTTTGTAAAATCCTTTCATGAGGTTATAGTTCAAGGCCTACTACACATGGAAAAATTAAGGAACTTGTAAAATTTCTCATCTTTTGGTCACACCAAGCCTCCAAAGTTGATGGACCAGTACATTTTCATCAAAACCGTCATTTCTTACGTTTTGTTGCATAAAAATAAGATTAGGGATTTTTGTAGGACTTGAGATAAATTCCCTAATTACTTTAATGGGTTGGTGATCAGAACATATGATTGCTTCTCACTCACTATTTTTTGTTTTGCCAAAAGAAATAGGTACAAAAATGTTGAATTTTTACCATTCTGCAAACCTATCATCAAAGTTTCTATAGCCACGCTCAATACAAACAATATATGCATGTTTTCTTAGTTCCCTATTGTCCTTTAGGTTCATAAGGAGCCATGGAGCATGTCAAAAGAATAATACATCTCTTACCAAGGGGAATCTTGGGGACAAAGATGAAGTGCTAAATACAGCAAACATGAAAAAATTGGGCTCAACATTATGAGTCGTAGAATCCCATAGAAACTATTCAATATCTAGCCAAATTTGATCCTTATGACTAGATATGGTTACTACCTACAAAATGCATGTAGTCATCACAAGAAACTAACAACATTGAGAAAGCTATACTTGATATACTAGAATGTCTCGTTTTCTTCTATAATTGAAAAAATCAACCACCGTTGTCTACTATGCAAATAGAGTATTAGGTGCCCCAAAACTCAAGGAATATTAGCTTTATGTTACAATATGCGACATAGAAAATCAAAACTGCATTTGGATATCATGAAAGACACCAAAAAATTCATAGAAGAGCTAAAATTGGCTAAAAAACAGGATTTGACAATTTTTGTAATTTGGTCATAACTTACAATTTTAACATTTATTTCTCCCTAGAAGCATTAGGACATGTTGAGGACTACTAAAGATAGTTCTCTAGCATTATAGACCTCACAAACATGAATTCTAGAGTGGTATGGTTGCAAAAAGTTGAAAAAAGCCAAAAACAAGAGCCGTTTTTTCACACAGTTTAGGTTGTGAAATTTTGTGCAAGGACAAGGTTAAAGAAGGAATTGATATTCCATAAAAATGTCGAGTTTTTTTCGGCTCATGAGACAACTTTCTAGACAGATAGCACCTAAAAATCCATTTTGAAACTCTTGACATAATTCAAGGAAAATGGTCACTTAACAGGACATAAAAGTGTCCCAGGACATAAAAGTGTCCCATTACCAACCTAGTGCTAAGGAAGTTTGACAGCTCAGCTCCAGAAGAGGAAAACTAAGCAAGCTCTTGCTGATATTGTGTAGTGAGGACTGGAAGCTGGGCAATATATAGGGTCAATAAGTTAATTCCTTCTAGGGAGTCCTTGTCCAATGTAGCCAAAATCTTTACCGAGTCATTAAATGACAACATATGCAAGATAGACAAGTTTTTATGCGAGACAAGAGCTGAATCATAAATAAGCTGTGAAGCATCCAAACTTCTTATACATCTGAGGACAAGAGATGAAGCCACAGAGAGGGGCTCCAAGGTGAGTTCCAATCCTTGAGATAAGGCCAGAGTCTGCAAAAACAGTGAGGTCAAGTTTACTTTTTCTTGCCATAGTATGTAGTACATAGTTTGGCTTTTCTAGCAAGGAAAGGTCTAGTTCTAGAAGCCAAGGTATCCTTTCGTGTTTGTTTTTTAATGTAAAGCTTAATCTGATCAAGAATCTTTGCATGATTCTTAGGGTTGTGATTAGTGCTCATGCGAGTTGTCAATCTATAGCGTGAGCAATCCTGAAAAAAGTGACATAAAGATTAGCAAAAAAGTGTCTAAGTAGTAAAGTATACTTGGTCCTGCAAACCTTCAACCGACAAAAGTCAGAGACTATGGTAGCCGTGAGCAGGGAACCAGGAACATGAGTCTAAAGGGGGCCACCTACCACCAGTCTACCAATGAAGGATTTATCGACTGTGGGTCCAATTTAGAGCTCCATTCCTAAAAAATATCCTAGGCCAGCATCCCGGTTTTTTCGAAAAGGAGAAACCTTATGTATAGGATGTGTGTGTAGTTGTTTAAATCTTAACTAATAAGACATAATTGAATTTTCACATTCAAAAGACAGCTGGCCAAGGAATAAATCAACTGATATGTACAAAAATAACTCAGTATTAGACTTATTTAGGTACAATGATTGTAGGAAAGAGATCCTCTTTCAGTGATACTAGAAATAGGAGAACTTCCTGGTTCCTTAGTGAGTAATTCATTACAGAAAGGTTGATTGCCAAAGAAAGGAAAGCCATCCAAGATAAGATAGAGTCCTTACCTGCATCCATCCAAACAAGACAACAATTCAGTTAGCCTTGGATGTGTTTTACAGGTATCAATGGACCATATCAGTTGTTATCCATGTCCATCTTATAGGTTTTAAATACTTTAGACAAGCTAGTTTATTTATTATAACTTTTATGTTAGTAGTTTTTTCTTTTTACATCATCAAAAAATGAGTGTTATATTCAACTTTCTAATCTGAGTGGTGAAGTACACCAAGAATCCAAACATTTCAAGATCCATAGCTTGGTAGCTATACCTAAGTCCCAAAAAATAGCAACCATATACTTACCTTCAGACTTAGCAATCCCATGGTATCATTAGTATACCTTTAGACAAAGATAGATCATGTCCGACCTTTTCTGTATAAGATGCCTAATCATTTAATTTCTATTTCTTGACAACAAACGGTATCAGCTGAAAACACTAGTAAAGCCTGTTATGGAATCCCCACTTTTTTTTATGAGCTTGGAAGCTATGCCAAAGCCGAAAAAAACCTGCCATATACTTACCTTCATAATCCCAAGATATCCACAAGTCATTAGCAATTCTTACAGAACAGTAGTGTCCGGCGCTTGACTGAGTAAGATCCATCAACCAGAGGTACGAGATGAAGTAATTAACACCTCAACCCGTTGCTATATATGAAATTTCAAGTGCCAGACTGGATTTAAGCCCAACAGCTTATCAAGTCAAGCTAACACAGATTGTTTTTGACTTATCAAGCCAACTAAATAACACCCCACATAATCGTCTCAAATGAAATATTGAGGGCCAAACTGTACTCATGGTGCGGCAGCAGTTCATCAAATTATCAAAAAATAGTTTCCAATTATATTGTTTATAAAAAAATTAACATTCTGTGGCGGCTTCAACAGGGCCAATATAGCAACCAGTAATGAAAAAACCTGTAGCGGCAAAAATTGAGCCCCTAAAACAATCCTTAGCGGGGCTAAACCAGAGCCCATACAACAACTCCCAACGGCTATAACAGAGCCACTAAGAGCCAGTAATGAAATCCAACTTATGCAAGTGTTCTCTAGTATCAAAAACCCATGACCAGGTACCTTAAAAAACGTAGGTAAGGTCCTAAAGCGGCAAAAAAAAACCAATGTAGCAACTTGTATAACTAACACCATCCCCTCATGTGTTCTTCCCATTGATACAACCCACATAGCCAGGCCAAAACAAATTGCTCTTTATGCACAAGCAGTCCCAAAGCCCACAGCAATCCCTAGGTGTAGTAATAACAGTTATGCATCGGTTGACTTTTATGCACATGCAGTCTTCTGTGGAGGTGAAGTGTTGCGCCCTGAGGCCACCCCATTATGCAGACCATGATCATTTTTTACGCACAAGAAGCCCACAGCCACCCATAGTGTCTAGGCCTTTAGTAAACAAAAAACCAGTCAAGTTTTTGAAAGTATATGCACCTACAGTAATCGACATAGACTTCAGTAAGCCACAAAGATGGCCCAAAAATTTCTAGGTGAGGAGCATTTTCTTATGCAAAGGGCAGGGATGCTCCAATCCTTATTTTCACTATATCCAGCCCTTTGAGAATATTAGCAGAAAGTGTTACTCTGCTCAGTGTTTCCAAGAAGCCCATAACAAAGAAAACCAGCAAAAACAGTATGCATGTTTTTTCCAAGCAAAAAGTAGGAAAAGACCATTATAATGTGTAATAAACAGTGCAAAAAAAACAGTAAACTCAGTAGAGGAGGGATTGAACACCCGAGTCACCTCCGAGGAGAGCTCCATTCACCTTGGTAGTGGCAAGTAGACAGGAGATGTTTCACAAAATGACTCAACACACCCAATATAGCTAAGTGAGGGGCAAAGATGCACCCTCACCTGTTTTTATAGCAGGAGGAGGCAAGCCTTGCCTTTGTGCAGTGTCACGGTCACGAGAGAGGGAGGCCATGCTTCACCATGAGTGAGAGATACAGCATCGAGTATCACGCCTATAGCTTTCAATGGAGATCGACAATCTGGGAGGAGGATGAGGGCCGCCTTCGCCACTCCCTGAGGGCAGTAGCCATTGATCACGCTCGATAGAGCATCGTTACTTAGTAAAGGGCATGGCCCCCGATAGTGGTCAAAGTAAATAATCAATAAAGGTTTTTTTTAGACCTAGTATGGTCCAGGCAGCAGGAGTCTAAAAAAGGGGGGGGGGGGGGGGGGGGAGAAAAGGGGAGAGAGACAGGGGGGGTGTTTTGTTTTTTCTTTTTTGCAAGTTTTTCTTCATATGAACAGTATACAAGTGTGTGTGTGTGTGTGTGTGTGTGTGTGTGTGTGTGTGTGTGTGTGTGTGTGTGTGTGTGTGTGTGTGTGTGTGTGTGTGTGTGAGAGAGAGAGAGAGAGAGAGAGAGAGATGACCGTCTTTGTGGGTACGTCAAGAGGAGAGAGGGAGAGAGGGGGTCGTGTGGGGGCGTGCTCTTCATCATAGTGCATGGCATTAGTGGAGTACCTGACCACATGACCCGGGTATTTGTTATGTATATGTTATATATGTATAAGGTTCACCACAGGGGGCATCACCTTGGTGACACGGGAAATATGGTGTCCTTGTGGTAAGTATTGGCTCACTGTCTGGGTACTACGTCGGTAACGTGGCGATTCGAGTATCCTTATGGTGAGTCAACTCCCCTTCCCCTTTCTAGAAAAACATATGGACATCGATCAGTAACGCGGCTATATGATGCTCGTATGCAGGCCAGTATTTCTCTTTAGATTCGAACGGCACTCGGTCCTCGATAACACGGCTAATTGAGTGTCATTTGTTAGAAGCATAGATTTTTACTTAAATGTGGCATTTAGGTCATTAACCCGGTCGTACGAACGCCATATAACTTATACGTGCATGTGCAGTTCATTTTTTTAAGTATTAAGTATATGAAATACTTGGTAGTAACACGGTCGTGAAGAGTATTTCATATACAAATGTTTGAATTGTTGTTAAGTGTTCTTATGAAAATATATACTAGCTAATCATATTCAAAAGAATGATTTATTCATCAATCATCATCGCTATTTTAAATTCTGTATTTACATAAATTCTATGTAAAAAAGTATATGCACACAATTTGCATGTTAAATATTACTTTTTATCATTTTGAAGAGCAAGGAATTCTTTGCCATTTATGATTGGTTTGTATACTTTCAATGTTTTAAAATGAGCTAAAATAGAATTGGCAATATGTACATCACGATGCATGTATCTTCTAAGAGTCTTTTCTTTTAATCGTGATAATGTATAAAATATAATCTCGAGTATTATATTCTATCAAAATTTTTTGAATTGTTTTGGGTTTTTAACATGTTCGTTAGATGTGAACAATTTTATTAGGAGTTACTTATTTTTATTGCATTTTACGCGAGTAAATATACCATTTTAAAGTTAGAATGATTATGAACCTGAAGTGATATAATCTTGCATAATTTTTTGAAGTCTTTGAGTCATTGTATACTTTGTTTGAACTAGTGTCACTACAAGAGGTACTTCACATTAGCGATGCTAGCAATGCGACGCTCAAAAGTGAAAATCCACGGTGTCACTATGGGCATCGCTATTTTCTTTGTTGCATAACAACGCTCATAGCAACTCCGACAGGGGTAAAAAATAAATCCAGAGCGCCAAAAACTCAGATCTCAGATCTGAGTTTTGGCGCTCTAGCGAAACAGGTAAACCCGCTCTCTCCCTCTCTCTCTCTCTCTCTCTCTCTCTTTCACACACACACACACATGGAGAGGAAGGAGAGTCAGGTATGCTCCTTCCCTCTCCTCTCTCTCATGTTCCTTCCTCTCTTTCTCTCTCTCTCTCCCTCTCTCTCTCTCTCTCTGACACACACACACACACACACACACACTGTCTTTGAAAGAGAGAGAGAGAGAGAGAGAGAGAGAGAGAGAGAGAGTACACACATGCATAAACCAAAAACACATACACACATACACATGCATAAACAAAGAATGCATACACACACACACATTGAGAGAGAGAGAGAGAGAGATAAAAAAAGTAGAGAAAATATGAAATAAAATGTTATATTAAGATTTAGGTTTAGGTTAGATTTAAAATACATTTAAGATTATGTTAGATTAAGATCTAAGATTAAGCTAGATTACATTTAACTTTGATTTAAAATTTATGCTAAATTTAAAATTAGGTTAGACTTAAGATTAGGTTAAGATTTAAATTAGATTTAAATCTTAAAACTAGGTTAGACTTAAGACTAGGTTAAGATTTAAATTAGATTTAAGATTAAGTTAGATTACATTTAGTTTTAGGTTAGATTTAAACTGATGGCAAGATTTAAGATTAGCTAAGTTAGATTTAAGTTAGATTACATTTAGGTTTAAGATTTAAGTTTAGATTAGATTTAGATTTATGTTAGATTTAAGATTAAGACAAGATTTAAGATTAGTTAGGTTAGACTTAAGATTAGATTAGATTTAGGTTTAAGTTAAATTACATTTAGGTTTACGTTAGATTTAAGATTAGATTATATTTAGGTTTACGTTAAATTCTAATATTAGATTTAGGTTAGATTTTAGGCCATGTCAATGAAGGCTTTGCCGCAAGAGCAAACGCTAGATACACAACAATATGTATATTCCCATCAGAATCTGTCACCTATTAACTCACCCACTGACCATGTTCAATTAGCTCAGAATCACCATATGTTCAATTAGGTTAGATTTAAGATTAGGTTTTGGATTTAGTTTTGATATTAAAGTCATCTTTTGGGATACGGAAAAAAAATTAGAGTTAGGCCAACGGTGATTCCTCTCTTCGTCTCTACAGATGCGACCTTAATTTGGAAAGCTTTCAACGGCATGATACTCACATTGGAGGCCCACATGTAATGTGCTAAGTAATCCCTCGAACAAGGATCTGTTGTGAAGACATGTTAAGATGCTGTGAATTGCTACAGCTAGAGAAGAGGCAAAGGGGTTTTGTCCACTACATGCACTTTCATGTAGACGTGGATGTGTAGATTTCTTGTACCCACAAATATAGGCATTGACCAATAAAGACGAGATTATAACCCAGTGGTTCTGATCTCCATGCACCTCTAAACCGAGGTGTGCGGCGATCAGACATGACAAGAGAATGTGAGGTATTTTATAGTGTGAACACACACACACACACACACACACACACACAGAGACAGAGAGAGAGATAGAGAGAGAGCGAGAGAAGACAGAGGATGCCAATAGAAGATTAAATTTATGTCTAGGTTATAAGGTTTTTACATTCATTATGAGTAGTGACGAGGATGTGGGGCCGTCCAACCGAAACACCTATCTCTCAATGAGAACCTTTTGTCCTTGTAATCAATGCAAGCATGTTGTGCAACAGACAAGTCGCATTTCTTTGCAGCACATTCGCAAATTTGGTGAGTTTGATCCATCTATTATAGATCGAGTTGTTGCCAATTATAACTCGTCGGACTCTAACGCTGGCCAACAGGCAATTCGGAGGATGATCATGCATACCACATTCCCAATGAGGTAATGTTTGAGCCCGAGATCAATCAAATGATCGAGACGATCATGGATTCAAAAAGGCTTATCTATGATGATATGAAAAGTGAATCCGATATGCCATTGTAGATGGAGCACGTGTGTCTAGATTGAAGGCACTCTTGGTTCTTCTCAACATGAAGATAAAGTTTGGATGGAGTGACACTAGCATCACAACGCTTTTCAGGTGATCTATTACAATGTGTATACTTCAATAAAAAAAGTCTAGATGTATAATGATCTGATAGATTACTTACACAAGTGTACCGCAAAATAGGGGGTGGGAAAAATAGGGAAAAAAAACATGAGCATGGGAGACAACCAATGAGCTCACATGAGCCTTTAACTCGACCAATTTAAGGCATGAGTTTGGCCCCTCTATTAGAGGTGTTTGGGCTTCCCATTGCATTCAATTATGCATGAAAAAACCCCTCTTACAGTGGAGTCAAACTCATGCCATTTGGCCCCTATATTAGAGATGTTTTGGCATGCCTATTTGTACGCAATGGGCTGCCTGTTTGGGGAGCCCACTGCATGCAAATAGACATGCCAAAACCCCTCTAATAAAGAGTCAAACTCATACCCACAACCAAGGGTTTTGGGATGAGTTTTTCCCCTCTATTAGAGGGGTTCTGTGTTACCGTTTGGCCCCTCTATTAGATATGTTTTGGCATTAATATTTGCATGCAATGGGCTATCTGATTGGGGAGCCCATTGCATGCAAAAAAAGCATGCCAAAATCCCTCTAATAGAGGGGCCAAACTCACCCAAAACTAGGGGTTTTGAGATGAACTTGGTCACTTTATTAGAGGGGTTTTGAGCTACCCTTTGTCCCCTCTATTGACGGGGTTTTGGCACGCCTATTTGCATGCAAGCAATGGGCTACCCAAACAGGCAACCCATTGCATGAAAATAGGCGTACCAAAACCTCTGTAATAGAGGGGCCAAACCTTGGGGAATTCACTCTACATACAAAATGGGATGCCACCTGCGAGCGGACAACTTTGATAAAACCCCTATATACGACTCATATTAGGGAATATGACCCCCATTTCTACGCTTATACGATAATCAATGCAAAAAACTATCATGCCCCTATCTTACATATAAAATTTAGGTCGCACATGATCTAAATGAGTAAAAGTAGTCAAAGATCATGTAGCATAGTGACTGGCAATGTACAAAGGAACCACTTTTGTTGATAATTAGATGTACCCTCAATGTGTCTTAGTTTGACTTTCAAACTATGTACCCGCTCACCCGCACTCTAGCTACTCGTCCAATTTGTACCTATCTAAATTACTCAAAAAAATGGTTATAACGTTGTGTTAGCTTCTCCATGTAAATTTTCATCTATATAAGCTCTTTCTATCTTTCATCCCTCAACAAATGAACTATAATCACAAAACAACCAATTGATACAAAGCAGTTAGTTCTTGCATGTAACTTTGTAGCTATTGACTCACAACTTTGAGGGAAGACGCTTTTGGGAACCCATGATTTTGAAACACAAAAACTTCCTCTCATTTTTCTCTTTTCTCACTCCCCCCATAAATATGATACCCCCCTCACTTATTTTTAATCTCAGAAGATAGATTATCGGGGACCTGCCCCTAACTTATACGCTTGTGTAACTTGTAAAAAAAACCCCCTCCGTTGCACTTACGTGGTGCAATAAGTTCTCCATGGTGAATCCCCCGGGGGCCAAACAGGTAGCCCAGAACCCCTCTAATAGAGAGGGAAAAAATAACCTCTTGTAGTGTGTGAGAGTACACAATGAAAAATATAAGTAATAAACTCACAATATGTTGAAATGTTTCAGGTTTTTAACCTTTATTGTTTGATCTGGATGAAGTTCTTAAAAGCTACTTGTTTACTCTACATTTTACACGAGTAAACATTGCATTTTACAGTGAAAATTGTTTCCAGTGTGTATCAATATAATCGTGTACATTTCTTAAAGTCTTCAAGTCATGGTTATGGTTTGTCTAAACTAGTGTGAGAGTGTTAGTGCAGTGTGCACCCATGAAACTGTATTTGATATGTTGTTTTCTATTGTCCAATGATAAAATAACACCAGATCAAAAGAAAATTATTATGCATGCCATTCAAAAAAAATGTATTTTGACAATATCATCATGTGCAAATGGTCGCATACAACAGATTAGTAAAAGCGACGTCTTCATTAAAGACCTCACTATTAGCACTATATGGGAGAACACAGAGTGTAGGTTGCCAGGTGAAGTCCAATATGAGTTGCTAAATTCAACAAGGATTTGAGAATTTGACCCCCACCACAAAGTTAGGATAGTGTTGGGCGATATGAAAGTTTTTTGCAGAGACTTAAAGGAAGATATCCCTCCCACCTATGATATGGCAAATTAGAGCTCTGGGACAAATTATGGGAGGAACAGAAGGTCAAGATGAAGCAGGTGAAAGCTCAAGACCAAGCTTCCTTACCCAAGAGATTGAAGATGGCCCAAGATGCGCAAGCGGTTCTGGGTGGCCAATCTGACGCTAGTGGCACTAACACAATCATGCCCACGGTGCCAGTAGCACCAACACAATCATGCACACGTCATTGAATATTGAATGTGCTCATCTGATTGACATTCCGCATGAGGCCTTGGTAGAAGGTGCAAGGGTTGGAGCAGGCTCTTTTGGTGTGTTCACATTATACACCATTAAAGGTATCTTTTTCTTTCCAGAGCACATTACAATTGATAGCTTTCAGACAGATCAAGGAATGCAAACGCTTCACCCCTCCATTGTAAGATGCATTGGCTTTACCATCAAAGCTCCCTGGATCACAATCTTACCATACTACAATGGGGGCACCTTGGAGGACAAGATATGCCGCTTGCCATTCGCCCACGGAGCGTTTAGACGGCACATACACAGGCTACAACACAGTTGGAGGTAATTGCCACCAGCAAATTAGCGCTTACCAAAGATAGATACAGCATGGATCAAAGCAGTGTGATTGAGTAGATGCCACGCTTTAATTGATGGCGTTGCGGCTGCTCACTTAGTGGGTATAGTGCACATTGACCTACACCCTTTCAACATAATATTGGACCTCACTTGCGCAAATAAGCCCCGCATCGGCATCATTGGTTTTGGCATGATGCTTACAACACCAGGCAAGTGTGTATCAAGTAACTATTTGCATCCGAGCGCTCAATCAGACTTTGTAGTTTTGGAGGCACAATCAATAGGGGATGGAGACATTGCAAAGTAACCGTGGATTGCTGCATAAATATATGATCCACGGTGCACAGATACATACACAAAATCAAGTGACATTTATGCATTAGGTTATCTATTGGACATGTTGATAGACTTTTGGAGTGCATCTAGGAAAGTTTATTTCCCAAAAGAAGTATTTTACCACCTTGATCAAGATGTCATAAACAATTGTTAATGCATTTCAATGCATGAAATCTCTAGCGCACGATATATCGGCACAACAAGCGACACGCACTGCTCGATGACTATCAAAATGGGCAAATTCAAACCACATGCAATGGAAAGATATCAATAAATAAGTGACCAAGGATATGAGCAGAACAATATGTCCATGTGAGGATGCAAAGATAAAGAAGAACGGTGGAAGGTATCGAAGTGCCTCCACGAAGTGATAAAAGAAAACGCCTGAAAATGGTAGTCGCCACTTCTTCTTTGCTACTACAGATTCTTTTAGCTGTTAGGATTTTCAAAACTCTATTGGATTGACCACCATTCAAACACACTTTACCCATATTTGGTGCTTTCTGATCAAGGTTGCAAATCGTGAACATAAGCGGGCATCATTACATAATATGCATCCATTACACTCCTCCACCAAGCAACCTTGTCAATAGAGCCACATAGACATGTAATTTTCTCTTTCACTTTTTCTTTCGGCTCAACCTGTCATTCATCAAAGGCCCTGCAATTGAAAATGTCAATCACAGCACAGTTATTGCAGATAAGTGATTCCAATGTATAAAAATGCATGAAAAACCAAGTTTTCAACAGGAAGTTTCAACATCATTGACATGCACGTTCTGTACAAATCGAGAATTCTTTGTCATTTCAAGATAAATTTCACAACTTCGTGCGCTGTGTCAATTATTTTGGCGAGCCATGTGGTTTCTTCACTAGTGTACCAATCCTTCAGCACCAAATTTAAGTTGTGTGTATTACAAACAGTGGCAAAAATGTGTGGAAAACACTTCTTCATTAATTTGCTAGCGTTTTTATAGTTTTTTTGCATTGTCCATGACTACTTGAATGATATGTTCAGCTTCGATATCTTTAATTACATTAATCAAGACCTCAAGAATATATTTGTCACTTTTAATTGCACCAGAACTGTCAATCGTCTTATGAACGTTTCTCCCTTTGGACAAACCAATGTTACATTCATTAGTGGTCTTCTTTGAACATTTGACCAACCCTCACTCACAATTGTGCATCCTGAAAGCAAAATATTTCCAAATATTATTTTGGCAACACGCTCTTTGACTTCGATGTAACATTTGTACAAGAGAACGTTTCGTATCGTGTGATAAGAAGGAGCTGAAAATCCTGAGGCAAACTCACCGATTTTCTTCCAAGCGACCTTCCAATAATTGTTCTCTACCATGACCACCACACTTCTAGTGAAGAAAATTGCTTTGGCGAGTGCAGTTTGTGCTTCTTCTAGAGAGTGCATCTGAAAGATTTGATGCAATGATTTTTTATGCATTTGACCAAGTCCACCTTCATTGTAATGCTTAAAAGGAACGCTGCTTGATGTTTTTTCTCCCTGTGCAAGCTGTTTTCCAAGGTTAGTTGGTGTCACCACCATAGGATCAAGAGAGTTAATATTTGCCTCTAACTGCTCTTGACTTGCATCCATAATAGAGCTATATATCGGTTGTCTCTTGCCACCCTTTTTGGCGAGCTATTCTCTCAAACACTTTGCAATTTTAGGTGCATGAGGATGTTCACATTTCTTACGATTGTTTTTAAGGCTATCCAAAAAATGGTCCCTAACACGTGGTGCACTGCTTGATTTTGTTGTGAAGTAAAATTTACATTGCCGCTCCATATATTGACTGCATATGTTGTGACCATAATCCCACTCTTGGTCAAGAGCTTTTTTGTTCTTTGGCTTCTTCGTACCACTTGAGCCGACATTTTGCTCCATTGCTTTTAACCTAAAATTGAAGACATTGGAACTAGATGTTCAATTTTTAAAACATTTTTCTTCTTTCAAATATATATTAAAAAACCAATCACTAAGAAAGTAATCAAATCTGCACAATATGAGATTTGCAATGCACTCTAGTGTTGGGGGTCCCATCGTTGCAATAGCTCCAATGACCAACAAAATTATCAATCCAGAAGGATGAGCTACCCGGCTAGGGCATGGAAACAATCACACGCTTAGTGAGCTAATCGTGGCAACACAAATGGTTAACTCTATGAGGTGAGCTTGTCGGCCTATGGAGGAGCTAAGCCGCAATGAAGGGCAATCTCCATATCCACTTCTCTTCACCTCTAATCAACCCAATCACACACTACGATTGCAAGACGCACACAACACTAATCCGATCATGCAACACACTAATCGCAAGCACACACACATAGATCTATCAAGCACCACACTCCAATCAAACCTACATGCACACACAAGCAAAAGAGGGCAATCACACAAGATTAGAGAGGGATTAACCACTAATTAGTTAAGAACTAGCTAATCTAAGTATCATAGGCAATCATAAGAAGCATGACAGAGGCATAATGAAACAGAATGAATCATTGATTAGTGTTAATCAAGTCACATGAGAAAGAAGAATCTCAAGGACTCCATAGCTACACACCTCAAGAGTTCTCACCAAAGAGTGCTCTCAACAAATGAGCTTGAGAACCCTAATTTCCTTTACACACTGCCTTATATACCTAGGGTAAAGATATGCAATGTCCGGGCGCCCAAGGCCTTTAGGGTTCCACCACTTATTGATTCTACTACCTAAGCACACCAATGACCTGTTCTTTACAACTTGGAACTCCCGTTGAGCCCGTAACACATAAAAATATTACAATGGCTTGAAATAAATCGAGAAATTACAACATGTGACCATTTTGGGAAAACGTGAAAAATATGTAACTCCAATCTTTACTACTTATTCATGTTGATTTTCGATGTGCATTCGTATGTCTTCGGTCTTTAGCAGCTTCTGTTAACTAACGTTGACTCAATTAACATTCCCCCCTTTCGATTTTAGTGCCCATCCTCGGGCACTGTTGAAAAGTGTTCGTGAAGCTGTAGAAGGTTTTTGATTGGTTTTGATGGTCTGATTGTCTTCATTTGTCATCAAATTTGTTGATGAGGTTCAATGTGTTGCAGCATCTTCATTGGTCCGAGTATGTCTGATGGGAGAGATGATGTTGCATTTGTTCGTTGTAATAGCATAATGATGAGGCTTCTGTTTATTTATGAAAAGTATGTACAAGGGAAGCAGAATGATGAGATCCTAAATTAGGGTCTAATACCTGGATGACCAAAGGGAAAAAACCCAGTGGGAAAAAGTTCCTTTGGGATAAGCACATTATTGGAGTACTTATTAGCATGGGAAATATTAATAAAGTACTAAAGGGAGTATTCACTGATAGATATGGAATTAAAAAATGTCATATCCATGGAAATGTACTGGGCCGACATCAATTTGCCAAGGTCAGCACCAAGCGATGGGGAGCGTTGGGTAATCACCAAGCCTGCTATTTGCTCGATGCTGACTCCATCGTCACATGTAATGATTTTAACCCCAAGGTCAGTACCAAGAGGTAAGGAACATTGGGCAGTCCCCAAGCATCCTATTCACCCCGTATTGACTCAATTGTCGTATGTAATGACTTTAAGAGCAACGTCAATACCAGGCGATAGGGAGTGTTGGGCAGTCCCCAAGCTTCCTATTTGCCTAGTAGTGACTCAATTGTATTTTTGTGATCACATCACCATGGTCTTCATCGTTGAGTACACCAAGGTCAACACCAAGCGATAGGGAGTGCTGGGCAATCCCCAAGCGTCCTATGCACCCAATATTGACTCCATTGAATTTTGTCTTACCGTTGTCTATTGTCGTGCCCCAAGGTCTTTGTTGGCGTATGTAAGGACTTTAACAGCATTCGACAGTCCCCGAACTTTCTATTTGCTCAATCTTGACTCCATTTATTTTTGTCTTACCGTTGTCGATTGTCGTGCCCCAAGGTCTTTGCCATTGCCTGTACAGTGGCTTTAACATCGAGGTCAACACTAGGGGAGTGTTGGGAAGTCCTCAAGCTTCCTATTTGCCCAGTAGTGACTCAACTGTATGACTTGTTGGTTAGCATGACATTGGTTTGTTGCGTGTGTAATCCACTCAAGGTGCGGAGAGTGAATGATGTGCGTGTGCGGAGAGTGAGAAGGGGAGAGAGAGAGAGAGAGAGAGAGAGAGAGAGAGCACGAAACAGGATGTGGGTGGAGCTCCCAAATCTCACTGTGTGAGCACCATGTGAGAATGTGAGTGAGAGCTCCTTATTCTTTGTATGTATAAAGAATAAGGAGATAAATGTGGGTGGCCGGACACTAGCCGACGGACATGGGCAAAGCACAGAGGCACATTGCCTTTACCTAACAGTTGCCCAGTCATTGGCTCATACACAATGCTTACCATGTGAGCCTACTAAAACCTTACAAAGGAGAGCCACCTCAAGAACCAACTATTCAAGACCCACCGGAGATCGAGGACTAAGAAAAGGTGCTGCAACCCGAGTCCATTCTCCGACATGAAGACAAGGTATTGAGAGGCAGTAAGATTATCCGATGGTATCTTGTTAAGTTTAAGAACTATCCTTTCGAAGATGCTAGATGGATGCAAGGCATACAATTAAAGGATAACTTAAACCTTGTCAATGCTTACAATGCTTCCCTAGAGTAAGAAAATGTAAAAATGTTTAAAATGCACGACGTTTTTGTCTTATAAGACTCTATTTTTCTTTATGTGCACAAATGTTAAGAAGTATGCATGCTTAGAATCAAGTTTGCGGAGACAACGTCTTCTAAACACCAAGTAGAGCTTGTCACTCTACTATGGAAGATTGATACAACTAATGTGCAGACATGCCATTAGAAACTAAGGGTCTCAAGCACCAAATGGATTAGTCATCCATTATGGAACGATGGCGTAGTGTGAAATAGGGATCCTCTACCCGCTAGAAAAGGACTAGTGACTAGGCTTTATCTTCTCTACCTCATAGTCAAGGACCACTATGATTTCAAGAGAGAGGTAATGTCATAATAACTAATATCTAATTCTCCTAAATTATTTTCTCATGTTAAACTGATCATTTAATATGGGGAAGTACCAAGGGAGAAAAAGGTAGAATATTGCTTAGGCTGGCAGACCGGTCACAGTAGGGATCTAAAGGGGGGACATCTGCAAAAGAGAAATGTGCATCAAGGGGTCTCAAAGAAACTAAGTTTCAGCCCATTAAGACTTCCAAAATGCTAAGGTTCCAAAATTCAAAGGTAGCGTCCAATGGTCAAGCCTTAGGGTAAATTGGATGCATGTGGGACGACTCAAAAGTCCTCCCACATCCCTATCTAGGAGGGGGCAAGATTTTAGGTAGGGGATGAGAGATAAACACACACACACACTCTTCCAAGATCCCTTTACACAAAGGGCATATTGGACACATTTTAGCTTCCTAGCCCAATTGCCCCCAAGGTGCATTCAAATCTTATTGGATGGCCATAGAGGTGGACCAATGAGAATTAGGCTAGAGTAAATTAAGTTTAATTCATTTAAAAGCACTTGAAAAAAGAACCAATAGAAATTTAGCTCTCTAGAAGACTATTGGACAGTCCCCCTCCCAAGGGATCTAATGAGCATTCAACAGCCCAATGGCTTGCCTCATTCCTATTGGTCACAAGACTAAGAGGTCCAATGAAAGTTTAATTGCATTATTTAAATAAGTAAAGCTCTCACAAAAGGGGAAAGGGGGACACATGTCACAAGGCTATCACTTATGCTTTTTAATTATCATTGGCTAAGCTTTGCAGGGGCCAATAGGATGCCAACATGAGCATTTAGCAAGAGGGGTCGACCAAGAGAGATAGGGGGCTGATTTTTGCAAGGCATTGTCACACACACACTCACACAATCTCATGTGTGTGAAGTACAGAAGACTATCTCCTTCTCAAGCTTTAATGGAAAGCTCATCATCTACTCCAAGCTTGTGAGAAGAGAGGCCTACACCAACAACTCTTGGCTTTGTAATGAAAATCCAACCAAGAGCCAAGCTCCAATGCATGCTCATCTCCTCTACCATGCTAATTACTAATCTATGCTAAGGTATTAAGACTGATTATGTGAGGAGACATACTTCTTTCTCATAAGAATACTCCTTCTTCCTCTCGATCTACTCTCATACCCCACTAGCTCCCACCATCTTTGAAGGTGTGTGAGGTCTTGGGTCTGAGACCATGAGGGAATTGATGTTGTGTTTTCAAGTGTAAGCTTGGTGCTTGAAGCTTCTATCTTCATTGCACCAGCAAGTTATTGAAGGAACACAAAGTATTGTATTGTAGAATCTCTCCCTTGATGGGGGAAACCTATAATACAAAGCCTTTTGGAGGGGGGACCGGCTCCATGTAAATCCGGTCCTCAACTATTGTCAATAGCTTAATTTCTCTCTCTTTTTGAAGTATTTTTCATGCCTATCTAAGTAGGTGTTATGCTTTTGTTTCTCTCTCCATCCAAGCACTCTTGGTTTGTTCATTAGGAATCTATTCTTAATGAAATGCTCACTATGTCTATGTTATGTTCCGCTATATACAAGTTACTAGACCATTAAATGTTACAGGCTACAAGCCTAGCCTTGTACCTTCTCACACTGCCACCATCGGCATTATGCTTTACTTTGTAAACCCATTTACATCCAATATCCTTTTTACCTTTTGGTAATGGCACCAATTCCCATGTTCCATTTACATCAAGTGTAGCCATCTCTTCATCCATAGCTTGCCATCATTTTTCATCTTTGAAAGAATCCTCAAAACATGTGGATTCTACCTCATTTGTAATCTTCTCCATATATACACAATTATGATCCACATAACTGTCATAAGTCAATCGGTGCATAAGATTTCTTACTCTTTCTGGCCTGAGTGGTCTAGGACCACTTCAAAGTGCCTTGTTCCTGGCTTGCATTCTTCTTGCACCCGGAGTCTTCATAGAGGGTATGCCAAACTCCTCATCTAAACTCTTCTCAGAACCACTGCTGTTGCCATCATCATAACTAGCCCTCAAATTTGGCAACTTAGGGGAATCATCAACTTTTTCCTTCCCTTTCCTTGATACATTTTAAGAGTTAGCAGGACTCACTCTTTCACAGAACCTTCCGCTCCATGGATTCTCACCATGACTTGCACTGGATGACACTTGCGGCCCACTCAAGACTTGTGACTACGCACATGTATTTTTTGCAGCCACATTTTGTTTTACATCAGCCCCCAAGTCACCTTTTACATCAGCATAGCAACTTGCCATTTCATAAAAAACAACATCCTTGCTCACCGTCACTTTACCCATGATAGGATTGTAACACTTGTACCATTTTTGCTCAAGTAAATTTCCAATGAGCACGCAATTTTTTTTGTCTCGGATCAAGCTTTCTTCTTAGTTTATCCATAACATGCACATAAGTAATACATCCGAATACTTTAAAATTTGACACATCTAGTTTTTCACCTGAACTTCTCTTCAGGTGACATATCATGTACTACAATAGTAGGGGTCTTGTTCATAATGTACACACCTATAGCAACAGCCTCAACCCAATAACAATGAAGCATGTTCTTCTCATTCATCAACGCTCTGCAACCTCTGCAATGTCCCTGTTTTTCCGCTCAGCAACACCATTTTTCTACAGAGTATACCTACATGAAAATTGCCTTTGAATTCCATGATTTTATAGAAAACCATTGAATTTATCGAGAGAAGTATTCTCCCCCTTATGTCACCTCAATACCTTTACATCTTTTTTAGTCTGTTTTTCAACTATAACTTTGAAATTTTGAAAGTGCATAAACACCTCACTTTGAAATTTTTTAGTCTGTTTTTCAACTATAACTTTGAAATTTTGAAAGTGCATAAACACCTCACTTTTTTGCTTCATGAAATAGACCCATACCTTCCTTGTATGGTCATCAATGAAACTCAAAAACTATCTACATCCACCATGGATGCAATTTTTGTCAGACCACATACATCTGTATGCACTAAATCTTATGCATTCCTGCTTGCATGCTTATCATGAAGAAAGGATGCTTTTACCTGCTTTCCAAATTGACAAGCTTCACAAAATTTTTGCATTTCAGTAACTTTAAATGCTCGCAAACCTATAACCATCTCTTTAGTCTGCATCATCTTCAGCCTCTGCAAATTTACATGACCAATATGTTTGTGTTAAACTCAATATCTGGACCAACACCCATACCTCGTGCAAACATGGAAGCATTCACCTCGGGCACATTTACATCCAAAGTAATCATTCTACCAACTTTATTTTCTTGTGCAAATAGCCTTACATTCTTCTTATACTCTTAAACAAAGAGACCATCGGTTTGAGCTCTGCAAACCTTTAGCACTCAACCATTTGACCAGTAGGAACAAGGTTCTTTGTAATGTTGGATACATGCAGTACATCATATATGTACTTCACCTTTCCATCTATCATAGATAACGGCACATTTCTTGTATGCATAATGGGATGTGTAGTATCATCCCCAATTTTTACAAAGTCTACATTTCCTTAAACCATTCACCATGACTGGTCATGTGATTTAATGCACCAAAATCCACATGCCAGACATTATCACCGGATTTTGACACATTTTCAAACATAATATTCAGCATGTGTTGCACCAAAAATAGCCTCTCAGAATCATCTCCATTCCTACTAATAATTGCATAATTGTTTTGTTGCCTCCTACCTAGACAGTTACATTCAAAGTGACCGTGTCTTCCACAACCCTAGTATACTACATTTCCGTGTTGACTTGCATTATTGCACTGTGCATTTTGACAACCTCTTTGACTTCCCTTTCCTTGAAAGTATCCTCAACCACATGTGTTCCGACCCTAATTGTTATTCTGCTATTGTTCTTGGTGGTTTCCTCTTCCTTGGCCTCGTCCATGACCTTTGCCACATTGTCTTCCTCTTCCTCTATTGTTAAAAAGGAACTTTTGCCATGGGAAACAAGTATGTTTAATAAGGATTTGCTTGCTTTACATATTTGCCAACTGTGAAGATGTCACAAAGATATTAATCAGGCAACAGAAAAGCTAAGGAAGCACATTTAAAGAACAAAGCAGCATTTGATGAGAAGCATAGGTTGAGGCCTCATGTTATAAAAGATGGTGATTGGGTGCTTGTCTATTATGACATCTTGAAAAATCAATATTCTGCTATGTGTAAAATGGTTAAGAGATGGTTTGGACCTTATGTTGTGATTCATGTTTACGATAATGGGACTTACAAGCTTAGTGAACTTGATGGCGCCAAGATTAGGGTGCCTATTGCAGGGAAAAGGATTGAACTGTTTAAGATGCATGACGAACACGTGGCTGTTGATAATCAAGGCTCACAAGAATGGCTAGAGGACAATGACACGTATGCGCTAGAAGATATTTTTGGTGATTCCTTTAATTATTAAGATTGAGAGGTTGAGATGGTTGGCACATACCAATGGATATGCAGGTTCAGAGGGGGTGGATGACGTGACTCTCCACATCTACTGGAAGAAACAAAAAATAATAAGGGTTTTGTTAGTTTTTTTTGGTAAAGAACTGTCATTTGAAAATGTATGTTTGAAGGTAATGCCAATTTGAAAAAAGAATTTTAGCTAATTTTTGGCATTGAAATTGTCTACAGATTGTGTATGGTGAATTTTTTTGGTTGATATTTAATCCAAATCTGATCACTTAAGCTTCTTGAGGACCTTCTCTCTTGGAGTACGTTGTTTGAAGTATTTGTGCTTAGATGCAATGCTTGGATGAGTTATGGGATAAACGTCAAGCTTGTATGAAAGCCTAGAAAGTTCTTCATGGGAATTCCACGACTAGCTAGAAATGCATTAGATTTGTAAGACATATACTCCCCTCCTCTATCTGAATAGAGGGTGTCCATAGTACATTTAAAGAGAATTTCATCCATAAACAAAAATTTCTTGAAACACATAAATACTTTAGACTTAAATTTAAGTGGATACACCCATGCATACTTGGAGTTATCATGAATGAAAGTCACAAAGTATAGGTAATTAGTTTGCATAGGCTCATAAACATCATTGTTCACAAGTTACAACCTACATGTAGCCCTTATTGAACCATCCTTTAGAAATGCTGAATGCAACACCATATTAGAGAGTTTGAGACTTTAGAGCCAATTTGGGAATCACCAATGCCTTAAAATATTTGGCCAAATGGACAAATCTCAAACTATTTTCTAAGCTTAACTTCTTCCACTGTGTATTACTTGAAAAGCTCTTTTGAACCATCCTCTCAAAACTTTATTTAAGATTTTTTGGCCATGTGGTCAAATCTTTAGCTCATTTTGAAAGTGGAAATTGGAAAAATCCCAAAATCACTAATATAGTTATGCTGCATCTTACCTAAAATATAGAACATGCTTAGAGGTACTTCAAGTGGCAATAAATAAGTGACCATATCATTTTTTTACAAACGTAGCAAATTGGCAAACTTTAGATGCCCAAAACATGCATGCCAAAGTTTTGCATCTAAGAATAGCCTTTGAATCCACAATTGCAGTTACAAAATTTTGCCCACACTTCTCATAGACACAAAACAACAATTTCATCACCAAAACTAAGATCATGAATTGTACATATGTCATCCATAAATTTGACAACAAGACCAAGTCTTGTACGTGGAGATATAGAAAAAGGTTTTTTTTTAATCCATAGTACAGAAAGTGCATTAACAAGTGTGAAATAACTCCCATTCATAGACATTAGTGCAATCTTTTCAAGTCCCTTCATTGAATAAGAGGCATTATTGACACAAATGACTGTGTTCCCATGAGGGACAACTTGGAGAGATGCAAACAAGTCATGATGCAAGCAATGTGCTATGTAGCACCATTATCAAAGTACCAAACATGTGACTCTACAACAATTTACATACATGCATCATGGACATAAGGATCATAACTACACTTTGCACAAAATGCCCACTCTACATCTACATAAATATCACAATCTCTATTTCTAGAAGATTCTACAATAGCTACAATGGTAGTAGATCCAACCTCTTTCTTCTTGGCATCTTTTGTCCTCAACTTAGGACATTGCTTTATCAAGTGATCATTAGCCTTGCAATAATGGCAACATATCTTCTTCTTGCCTTTTTCACCAAAATTTCTAGATGATTTGTTGCGAGCAAAAGCATTAGATACAGGTCCTCTACTACTCATTGAGGAACCGTGAAAAGTGGTTGCACTATTATTACCACCTTTTCTTCGAGCAAAAATGAAAGCTTGTTCAAATGCATGGTGTTTAGTCCTGTTATTTCTTGAAAGTGACTCTTATAATAGCAATTTGCACAATGCATCAAACTTGATAGCTTGAGGGTTTCCTTAGGTCATAAGTCTTCAAGTACTAGCAAAAATCTAGTAAGAGTCTAGCAACTCATCAAGAACAATCTGCACACGTGAATTGTCAGAAATAACTTCACCTATAGAATTGAGTTTCTCATTGATATCCTTGATATGAGAAAGGAAAGTACCCATGTCATCTTTCTCTTGTATAATCCTTGACTCCAACTCTTTACATAATAATGCAACTTTAGCCTCATTGCAACTTGCATAACGACCAGCCGAAACTTTCCAAGCCTATTTTGTTGATTTTGATTAGTGAATGTGAGGAAAAATAGCATGTTTCATAGATAATGCAATCAATGCATGAGCCTATGCATGTCTTACATCCCAACAAGATTGCTCAGTTGTACGCAAAAAAAACTTTAGGTCAAGTTCCAAAATCGTGATTATTAACAGCAGTGGATTTTTTACCTAGTCGTTTTCGTCCTAGAATGCATCTAAATGCTTAGCAATGATGCCCCAATACCCCGCCTATGTTTAGTTTTCGATTTAAAAGTGTAAATTTCTAGTTATGATGAAATTAGGCCGCGGGTCGACGACGCCAAAAGCTACGAAATACTGTGAATGGCTTATGTCAATGCGTAGAGCTCTTACTTACGGTTGCAATGCAACAAACGCATTCGCAATGTGACAACCAGAGAGGGAGTAGGAAGCACAAGAAGGAGAGAAGTAAGCGCCGTTAGCTCAAGCTGTGTATTTCTTATCCCAAAAACTTACAAAAATTAGCTTTTATACCTTAGCCAAGGTTTTTCGGGTGGTCAAAACTAATAATCTGGAGTTCTACCAAAGCTAGGAATTGACTGACTGATACAATCTGGAAGCTTGTAGCCCCAGCTCATTAATTACAAAGTTTACCAAGAAAATAGGAGTTACAATATTCCTGATTTATCAAAATAATAATTGTTTTACAAGGAGAACTCCAAAAAATGGTGTCCGCGTTAGCTTGCTGCTAACATTCCCCCCCTCCTCGCCTGTGTCGTCCCTTGACAGAGCTTTATGGGCTGAAGTAGTCTTCGGGTTGACGGCGGGCGAAGCGATCTTTAAGTGCTTCCAGTGCCTTTTGGTATTTGATTCTTCGTTCTTTGTTAGGCACTTGCAGAAATTGCATGGTGACTTGATTCTTCATTTCCACCACTGAGTAGCCTACAAACCTGGATGTGAGGTTGCTTATCACTGGTGCAAATATCTTCGTTCGCTAGGTGAAGAATCCAGTGTAGAATGCTTTTTCAAAGGCTAGCATATTATGCAAGGGCAGGAACATGCATCTGGCATAGAATCCGTAAAGGATTTCTTCTGAAGGTTGCCCACTCAGATCGTAACATAAGCCTTTGTTTCCTCCCAAGAATGAGAGCCATGGGGCTCCTGTCTGCTCACACTCATTGAAAACTTGTATGCATGTGAGTAGCATCCTGCAGATCTTATATAACATTGCACAGGAGAGATCTGGCAGACTCTTGAAGAATGACATGGCGCCTGTTAGGGTTCTCACCATGTATTCCTCTATCGCTTGGCCTCTCTCTGGAGCTGGCAGCCTGGGGAAGTTGAGCCAAGTTGGCCTCTTCTTCTGTAGTGCTTCATGCGCTTGCCATGTCTTTACTCTGGGTACATTACAGAATATTGGATTGCTTTGTAAGGTTGCAGGTGCTCTTGTGAACAAAATCAAGTATCTCGGATTCTTGTTCAGCCAGCTTAACCACCACTTTGGGTGGTCTTTTCTGCGCCATCTTCTTGCATATCCTTGAACAGTCTTTCTTTTACCTATAAAAGTTCTACTTTGATGAGAGGGTACGGCAAGGATAGTTGGTGCCATTGAGCGTTGATTTGATTGGGAGTGAATTGAGTGACGTTGACAGAGTGTAAAACTCTCAACTCCCAATCCATATCGACCTTCCACTGCTTATCCACCTCTAAGGTGATCTTCTCCTTCAGTGCGTCTTCTTCATATTTTGACAGCTAGACCATTGGCATTGTATCTGCATCTGTGATGTGAATCTGAAAATGTTCATCACCACTCGGCTCTATTGTGGATTGTGTCTCAAACTCAGCAAACGAGACCGAGGGTATGTCTATTTGTGGCGGCTCTGAAGTGCCTGCCTCTTCTTGCGTGTCTGGCTTTCCATCTCAGAGGAGCTGCTTTATCCGCTTGAGTTCTGCTATCTCCTTTAGGAGCTCCTCCTCTCTTTGAACCCGCATCAATGCCAAGTCTCTGCGCTATGACTGTTCAAGCTTTAATTCCAGTTCTAAGTCCTTGTTTTTCTTTTCAAGTGCCTTGTACACTTCATCAGTTCCCTTGATCGAGGCCACGGCTGGGTTTTTTCTGATTTGTCGTAAGAAAATGGCCTGATCATTGATTCTCTGTTCAAAATATTGCAGGGAAGCATTGGCAACATCTAACTGCACTTGAATTTTCTGAGCTGACAGAGAGGTTGTAAGAAGTTCATTCGTGACTTCTGTCAACTGCTCGTCTTTTACCTTGCAGGCATCAGATACTTTGGTGAGGAGGTCACCTAACTCCTCCATTTCTTTTTGTTGTTTATCCCTGGCTATCGGATGCTGTTTCGCTTCTGCCTTCAGCTGTTGCACTTGCCTTTGGAGATCGGTGATGATAATCATTCTGTCTTCGAGCTCTCCTTGAAGAGCGTCGATCACCATTTCTAATTTCTTCGCCTTTGTGCTGCAGTTCAAAGCTGCTGAACGGAGTCTCCGTCATTTCCTGCATTTGGCGTACATATTCATTGACCCGTATTATAACTTCATCATTTGACTACCACTCCTCCTGTTTTGCCAGCTGGGATGTGCCTGCAGCCTCATGTGTTGCTTCTTGCTGCGTCGTAATTGCTAGTGGTTCTTGTGTGGAGGTAGATGGTCGGTCTTCTTCTTGGCCATCCTAAGGCTTTGATGCCTCGACAGTTTCTGGCTGAGTAGAAGTAGATGGTGTGGTCTCAACCCTTACTGTCTCTTAAGGTGCTAGCCTTTCTGCCTTCTCTGGCTCAGGCTTCGTCTCATGTGTAGTGGTAGTATCTACTTCCTTATCAGTTTCTTCCTCCTACTTTTGAGTCTCTTTTGTTGCCCGCTCTGGTTCTGGCTCGGCTAATTTTTCCTTATGTCCGTCGGTGTGGTCAGCTTTTTGTGTAGATTCTGTTCATTGGGTGGACTCAGAATCTTTCTCTTTTTCAGTCTCTACTTCTTCATTGGTACCTTTGCCTGGTGGTGATGGTGGTGGGCTAGGCATGGGATGGTCCTGTTGTTCCGGAGGCGGTGAGGGGGGTCGGGGAGATCCCTGGCTTTGCTCTTGTGTAGCCGTTTCCTCAGCTTTCTTTGCCGCTTCTTCTGCCTCTTTCAGCTTTTAGGGCTTCGGCCTCTTGGTACATTCTTTCTAAATAATATGTTGGAGCATCTGCCTCTTTTCTCATATGATGCTTTGTTCGAGGTCCTTTCAGTGTTGTGGGTACCCACTTTTCTAGGTCCTTTCCTTGTGCTTGCCTACTGCACTTGTAAGCCTGTTTTTCTCTTTCAAAACGGACTTGTATCTGAGCTGGCTCTTCTTGGTGGGCAGCCACAGATTTCCTCTTCATCTCTTCCCTCCGCGCTCTCTTTTCTTCGTTGTCAGAGCTCTCGCTCTGCTGTGCCGCTCTGGTGAGCTGTCAGCTGACTCATCATCTGATTTTTGTGACCTTTTACCTGACCTTGTAGCTCGTGGAGAGGGTTGTGCTGCCAAGATCCATGTATTCTGATCAGGTGCAGGCAGTAGATTGTCAGCCATGCCGATGGCATGATAGGCTATTCTAGTCAACACTTCTGGCGCGCCCAAGTATGTGATTTTGCCCTCCTTCTTGGTGCCCATCAAGGTTGTCAAGACATACTGCGTGTGGTCCACAGGCTGTTGTGTTGTTGACTTAAGAACCTGAGTGAAGGTGGTGGCCACGACGTGATTTGGTGTAGTGTACCTTGGTGCCTTTTTGCCAGAAAATGGAAGTGTTGATGGTACAAACGGGCTGGCTCTTCCACCTGTTTGTGGATAAGATCGGCGAATGTAGCCGTGGCTATCTCCTTGGTAAATGTGCCTGCGGTTTTCCTGTCTCTTGCCCGCATGGTCATTCCTTCAATGGGCAATCTGAGTGCCTCTGCCACTATCGATGATTACTACCTCGACCTTGTTCCCTTGGGTGTCGGATATTTGTGCGGTTTCGTCCTCTTTGATGGTGGATAGAAGCTCGTAAGCTTTCTGAAAGTCCACTCCGCATGGCTCTTGTTCGTAGAAATGCCTGAGCCCTAACCTGCGGTTAGCCTCTTTGGTTTCCGGCTTGGCAGCTACATCATAGACCTCTTTAGGCAGGAGTTGCAACTCCACCTGATGCCCTTCTTCACTCTTGAACCTGCCACTGAAGACCGTAGTGTGGTGCTCTTCCAGTTGTTCTTTAGAAAGGTAGGATGCCTTTTCCGCTTTGACTGACTTGGGGTCCAGTTGATACACAGGCAGTTCTTGTAGTTTCTCTTTTTGGTTTAACTTCTTCTTGGCACTCTCCACTACTTGCATTGCTCCTGTTCAGTGAATAGAGTGCAAAGTTAGCAAATTTGTTGGATTTTTCTCTGGAATGTCCTTTTAGACTGAAATGATGATAATCTCGTCTAAATTGCTTCAAATCAATTTTTGGACAAGCAAAGATGCATAAAATCATGCAAGGAACAAAACTGTATGGTCAAAACAAAAATTTGCAATCAAAGTAAATAATCGCGATTATTTACAACTGAGGAGAATTTCCAACTTTTTGCAAACTTGGCTTTATAAGTTTGAAGTATATACCAAATACATGCTCTGAGTGAAATATGGGCTCATTTAGATGCACAGGTTGAAAATGGTACCAGATTTTGGCTTTAGGTCTATGAAACAGTAGATATAAAGGAAATTTGAGATTTTGAACTCCAAATTGATTCAAAGTTGGCTAGTGGGCTTATCACAACATATACTTTGGATGTATGTTGGCCAAATATCAAAATTCCCCAATTTTGACTAAAAAGTAAACAATCGTGATTATTAACTTTTCTTCCAAAATTGATATTTTTTGGTACAAATTGGTTCTATGCATGGTATAGACCTTGGGTATGAGATATGAGGTGATTTGGATCAAGAAAATTTGTTCATAACCCAAATTTTGGCTTGCAAAGACTTCTTTGCGTTTTTTTGGCAATTTTACAAATAATGGGTCGTCATTTTGGCTCATACTTGATTTTTGGCATGTAATAGGTGTGTACACATGATAGGTGAGATGATTTGACAATTTCCAAGCAAAACTGATGCAAAAGTAAATAATCGCAATTATTAACTTCAGTGACAAAAACTTTGCAAAACCCCCAAATTTTGACCTAGACATGTTTCATACACCTAATACAAGTCCTAAATTGAATTTGGTCAAGTTTGGTCATGCCGGCATCACTTTGTGCTATGTCGACTCTGAAATCACCGTTTGTTGTGATTACTCTGTTTGTTGGGTTGGTCGGTCAACTTTGAGGTTTTGGACTTGTCCATAACATAGTCGTGAAGCTACCTGTCCAATTCTGGCTCATTTGGAGTCAGCTTGGCTTCGTATGTCGAATTTGATGCTTTGTAACCTTCGAGCCGTTTTTTGCTTTTCGAGGGCGTTGCTTGATGGATTCCACCAAACCAATCATATACATTGTATATGGACCTCATTAGCAAGCCATCTGTGGAGTCAGGTCGGAATTTTGGCATTTGCCAAAAACCTAATTTTTCTACTGGAGACCCCCTTGACCCCAGTCGAATGGTCATCTGATGGTATAGAAAGGTTCTATTATGTTAGGGCGTGCTATGGTTCAAATCCCATCCGATTTGGTCAAGCTGGCAGGCCGCTATGGTCAGTTTTAGGTCGTAGGTCTTCGTGCACTGCTCAATTTCTAGGTTTTTTTCTAAGGCTTTGGACTAGCTACCGGCCGTACAAAATGGATCATTATCGAGTAAAGAACTTACCCCTCATGTTTCGTGTGAGATGGCGCTGAAAATGGTCAACTGTGGGCTCCGAAAATGTCGCACGAAAGAGGCCGAAATCTCTCTCTGCAAAGGCTCCAAGTGGAAATGAGGTGGTTTTAGCCTACCATGGATATCTATACCTGGACTTCCCGAACCAAATTTCCCTAGATTTCCCCATTAGTCCTACTAGGCCGTGAAATCTATGTTAGATCAAAAATTTCTCTGATCAGATTCCTGTAGCTCATTCTGCAAGAATTTTGCAAAAGTAGGCCTGGCTGCCTAATTTAAGCTTCCTGCTTCCGTTTTCTGATTTCATTGAAAATTTTTGTGCTTGTCCTTCTGATCACCATTGTGTCTTCCATTTTTCCATCTGAGCTTCCCTGTTATTTACTATTAATTTTGACCTGTTTATTTGAGAAAATCAAAGAAAATAGCAAAATGCTCTAAAAAAGTAAAGTAAAAATCCAATAATTAAGAAAATCCCTTGAAAAACACAGCTTTATTGTTTTTTGTTGTATTTCTCCATTTTTAAGCCTCCTTATCAACAAAAATGAAAAAAAATACCCAAAAAAGGACTATTTTTTATGATTTTTTGATAGTATATACACTATTTACACTCGTCGGGAAGATATTATCATTGAATTTTTCCTTGATGATGAATTATAAGAACATTATTAGGTAATTTTGCAAAAAATCACACATTAACATGGAAATTTTTCCTCCCTCTTCAAACATTGCCCTTAATTACTTAGTACTTAGTGCCCTTCCACCCCTCCTAGGTGGCGTACTCCGGAACGACTGCGTGCATGGGTTGAACAATTGTGTCTATGCATAGCAGTGATTGTCTCTACCATGATATGAAGATCAATGCAATTCAAACCCATATGTTGTGCAAGAGCTGGGTCTTGAGTAATTGACTCAAGGGTTCCCGATGTCGAGGTTTGCTACTGATGTCTTCCAAAGAGAAAATCTTGTAGCTTGTGTGCTCTCTGTTTGATTGTACCATCAAGCTGTTTTAGCATGCTGATTGCTTGAGCTGTTGGTAGCACTTTCAATTGTTGTCGAGCTTTTTCTCTCCATTGGTAATTCGGTCGGCTTGGTGCTACATGGTGTGGTGGAGTCTGTTGAGACTTAACTCGCCACTGCTTGATGGGTTTCGCGGTTTTTGGAGAAGATAAGTGCTCTTTTTTCTTCCAAACCCTTTTCATTTTTGGTTCCTTGCTCGGAGATACTCAATTCTATGTTCGAATCCATGGAACCTTCTTTTGTTTCTTCGGTGAAGTTTTAGGCACCCAGAGATGAATCGGTTTATCCTTAAGCTGTGCTTTTGGTACCCAAATCTGCCTGACTCCTTGCATGCTACATGTAGTATTTGATTGTCAAGGAGATGGAGAAGATTGGCTTCGTGGATTGGTATGTTGATTGCTTCTTTTCCATTCCTCCTTGCTTGGTGCAATGGGAACAATGAGTTGCCCTCCTTTAGGTGATAGCTTTAGTTGATTCATATCCCAATATGGTATTGCTTTGTATGTACGCATCCAGGGAATTCCAAGAATCATGGTCTCATTCATGTGTTCATCTGGCAAGCATACAAATTGATGAGGACATGAACATCCATGTGCTACCACGTTCAAGTTGACTACCCCCAATGTTGAAGTTGGATTCTTGTTGCATCCTTTGATTGTCGCTATTCCTGTTGTCAATTCTTGACTTGTTGCCTTCTTGTATGTGGAATAATTGACTGCATTCACTCTAACTCCTGTGTTTGCCAAAGCATTGGTGCTATGATTGTTGATTTGTACTTTGATGCGCATATCCATTCCATCTAACCATTCGTCATCTGTTGAAACTGCGTCTTTAGGTAATTCCCATTGTCGATCATCTATTTCCAAAGTGTTGATGGGAATCGGTTTTGTTGATTCTTGAGAGAAGCTTTCCGCTTGAGTACCCGAAGCCTAGCTTCCTCTTGGGCGTCATCAATAACCTGTTGTCGCTTGATCTTCCTTTGTTTGGCTGCATGCATTCTCTCTAGCAATTCATTGGTTAGTGGCAAATTGTATTTCTTTAAACGACATCCACTAATCCAATTAGCCATTGGTTCACCATCTAGGGTGGACAATTTTACTACTCCACTTGGAGATACATCTTCAATGATAAATGGTCCATTTTCCTTTTTCTTAAACTTGGGAATGTGTTGCTTAAGGGAATAGACTAGAACTAAGTCCCCTTTTTTGAAGATTTTTGTGATTAAGTGGGAATCAAAAAACTATTTTTGTTTTCGCTTTTGTGCATAGATATGAGCTACAGAAGTTAGCCTTTGCTCGTCTAGTTTTCCAAGTCTTCAAGTCTTTCTGACAATTCATGTCCAGTCCACTCAAGATTATGTGCTACCCTTAATGTCAGCAATAGAAATTCTATTGGCAGTATGGCATCAAGACCATAAACAAGGTTAAAGGGTGTAGCATTTAGAGCTATTTTGAATGAAACTCGATAAACCCATAGAGCAGCATGGAGATTCATTTCCCAGTTTGTCCTTCCTGAACTAACCACTTTGGTCGGTACCAAGCTAAGAATTTTATTCGTATGCTCAGCTTGTCCGTTTTCTTGTGTGTGATAGGGAGCTGATTTGTTATGGATGACCATAAACTCATTAAGCAAATACTCTATTACCTCATTGAGGAAATGAGTTCCCCGATCACTGACAATCTCTATTGGCAGTCCATATCTTGTGAATACATACTCATATAAGAATGCAGCAGTGGTTTTGACATCATTCTTTTGAGTCGCTTTAGCCTCGGCCTAGCCTCGGCCCACTTGGTCAAATAGTCCGTAGCTACAATGATATATTGAGCTTGGGTTCTATAAGCAAGTGGCTGTATCGATCCAAAAAAATCTATACTCCATTTTGCGAAGGACAAAATCTATACCCCATTTTGCGAAGGACAAAATCTATACCCCATTTTGCGAAGGCTCTAGCCCCCATCATTGGTCTTAAGGGCATGCTGTCTACTCGTGTTGGCATTTTTGCTCATTGACAAGCATCACACCTTCGAACATATTCTTTGGCATCTGCAAAAAGTGTTGGTCCCCATATGCCTACCATCAAGATTGCTCTTGCGGTGGTCTCACTAGAAAAGTGACCTCCAGCTAATCCAGCATGTGCTTGTTCTATAATTGGAATGTACTCGTTTTTATTTGCACAAAGACGCAAATGTTGATCTTTACCTCTCCGATACAATTGGTTCCCAATAAGAGCATAGTCTCTTGCTTCAGTTTCAATTGCTTTTTGACGACGTTTACTCATATCCTCAAGAAATGTTCGGCTCGATAAGTAAGTAACCAAATAATTACTCCACTTAGAAACAAGTGACATTTGAAACAATGTTACATGAGGAATGGGTGGTTGTTTTTGACATTGAGGGCAATCTTTTTGCAAAAGATCTAATAACTCTCCTCATAGTCGGCCAAAATACTCCAAGTCTCAAGATTCGTCCCATAGTTTGGTCTTCTGCAAAGTGAAGTCCTACTATGGTAACATGTGCTTGACTTTGGTATTGTTCCTTTTCTTCATGGTTAATGCATAAAAGCAATATCACGTCCTGATTTCTTTTATATAGCCTTCCAGCTAGTAATTGATACATAGCCGATTGCTCGATTAAATCAATTGTGATAGGAAGTGGTATTTGTGAATCCACGTGAGCTATTGTCATCAATGACACAATGTTTTCTGACCATCTAGGTATCATTTCCACGGAGAACAAATAGGCATCGGGTAGATCATCGTCTACCCCTTTAGGTGATTCCCCTGAAACAACCTTGACAAATGATCTGCTCGTTGATGTGTAGTGCCTTTTTTTACAACCACAGTGAAATCAAATTCGAGAAGAATGATGAATCATCTCATTATTCTCCCTGTGTTGCATGGCTTGTTGACCAAATATAACAAAGCTTGGTGGTCCACAAAGAACACAAACTTGTTGGCTAATAGGTAATGTCTATGCTTTTTAACGGCATAGATCATTCCTAGTCCTTCTCTTTCGGTGGTGGTGTAATTCTTTTCTGCCATGTTCAATTTTCGGCTAGCATAAGAAATAGGAAAGTCAATTTTTCCATCTCCTGGTTGGGCTAGTATACGACCAACAGCAAAGTTTGAAGCATCTACATGTACGTAGAATGCCTTATCCCAATCTGGTGCTTTTAATATTGGAGTTGAGGTGAGAGCTTGCTTAAGCTTCATGAAGGATTCTTCACATGTCTCGGTCCATTCAAAATGCGTAATCAAGCTATACATGGGTTTTGCAATTATAGCATACATGTAGATGAACCGTCGGTAAAATCCACAATGTCCCATGAAGGCTTGTACCCCCTTGACTGTTGTTGGTCTAGGCAAATCAGCAATGACATGAATCTTCTCAATATCAGTAGCTATGCCATTTTTAGACACTATATGTCCAAGAATTTTCCCTTGTCTTCTCATGAATGTGCACTTTTCAAGATTTAAGCAAATCCTATAAAGTCTACATTTCTCGAATACCTTTTTGAGGTGTTCAAAATGATCCGCCCGGATTGACGAATGTACGCATAGATCATCCATGTATACTTCTAAGAATTTTCGAAGATACTCTTTGAAGGCATGGCTCATCAACCTCTGAAATGTGGCTGGAGCATTAGTTAACCCAAACGGCATAACCCGATAGGCAAATATACCCCATTCTATTGCAAAAGCAGTTTTATGCTGATCTTTTGGGTCAACCAAAAGTTGATTGTATCTCGAAAATCCGTCTAAGAAGCTGTAAGCTACTTTTTCTGCCACTCGTTCTAAAACATGCTCAGTTATCGGAAGAGGAAAGTTATCTCTAATAGTAGCTGCATTTACCTTTTTGAGATTCACACACACTCGTAATTTCCCATTCTTCTTAGGTACTACCACAATCGGAGACACCCAATCTGTGTGTTCAATTTCGTAAATGAATTTAGCTTCCTTTAGTTTTTCAATCTCTTCTTTAATCTTCCTGGAAAATGTTTTGTTATAAGTGTATGGTCTCTTTCTACTTAGTTTCGCCTCATCTCTCATGGGTATAGTATGTTGACAGATTTCTGAATCAATAGCCTTGAGATCCTTGTATGACCAAGCGAAGATATCGCGGTATTCCTTTAACAAGCTCAGCAAAAGCTTTTCTTCTTCTTCTTTTAGGTCATTCGCAATGTAAGCAGGTCTAGGCTCTTCTCCTGGTTCAGCCAAGTCTACCCTTTTAGCGTTTTTAGGCCCTTCGTAAGATTCACCTTGTTTCCGTAGTTCCCTAACAGGTTGTTCAATTATGATTTTCCAATCTTGGAGAGTATACTTTTTGTAATGGGATGGAACATGCATTACATCCTTGCCATCCTCTTCCGTGGTTTCCATTTCGATTGTGTATATCTCCTTTAGAGCTTTTTTTCGACTCTTGATATTTCTTTTTCTGCTCGACTCTGGTCATGAGTAGTTTCTTATTCTGTGATTTTTCTTGAGTACCCTTCTTTGTTTTTCTCGATGTCTGAGACATTTCTGAAATTTTTTTTGAAGGATATCTGCCAGTTATTTTGTCCTTTACACAATCATTAGCATCTATCTTCATCAGGAATTGTATTTTACTGGAGATTGATGGCATAGGTCGTGTTTTCACGATATTGGTGTCTCTCTTTCGTCTATACCATTTTTTTCTTCTTGATTTCTGGTTTGGAAAGTCAAAAAACTTTTCCTCCCCTCCCTTTAAGAATAACTGAGCTCTTGTATGCTCTTTTTCTGACCCAGAATCTTTTGAGGTAGCTGAGTGTTCATCTAACTCATCAGTTGCATCGTAATAGAGGTAAAAAAAGACTTGTTGAGCTTTCATCAAGTCCTTGGTTTCCTTATATTTGTTTTCAATGTTGAGGACTGACATCATTTGGATGGGAATTATATCATAGCCATCCTCATTGCAAAATTGAGTAGGCATAGACGTATTAACACATACATCCATTGTCGCTAAAATTTGAGTCCACTCGAATGGTTCAAATAAATGCTCTGGAAAGGGTTCAAGTATGTAGGCTTCGTCTGTACAGTCCCTTTCTAGGATACATTCCTCTCGTCTTAATCTTCTATTTTTTGAAGCTCCGCACATCCAAATAGGAGTGTCTTTGTTTAACCAGGATGGGAGTTTAGTTTCAGTCGAAGAGACTGAATCAAACTCGATGGGTGTTTTCAAAACATCTCTATAAGTGTGATCTTTTAGATTGACTCTTGCTATAGATCCCACCTACTTCAAGTACATATAGTTGTTTTCCCAATCTTGGATAAGTTGTACATGTTGCATGGAAGGTCTTCCCAATATGATTTCATAGTTGAGTTTTTTCCCAAAGTCTACTATGGCAAAAGTGTGTTGATATTCAATTCCACAGGAATTGACTATCACTTTTTCAAGTAGCTCTAGAGGTCTCTCAATGTGTCCGTCAGCCAACTGCAATTTCATTCGCGTTTGTCTTATGGCTAGCTGTCCCCAGGATTCCCATACTGCTTTAGTGGCTATGGCTATGCCAGCTCCACTATCCAGTATTGCCATGGTTTCAATGTCATTATATTTCACTGAGAGGGTGGTGTTTCCTTCTTCCCCTTCATAATATTCTTCGACCTTGTTCATAGGTACTGATCGAATCTCTTTGTTTTCCATTTCATTTTTCAATTTTCCTAAATTCTTAGAGATTAACCTCGTTATCCCCACCTTCTCTAGGGTTTTTCGTAAATCATTCCACAAGTATGGTCTGAGTTTCAACGTTTCTCCCAAAGTAAGAGTACATTGGATGGGTGTAAACATGATTGAATGAATGTTGTCTACTTCTAGGGTTTGTTTGGCTCTTTTTACTTGAGTGGTCTTGCACACGATGGATTCATCTTCGTTATCTCCCAAGGAAGAAGGTAATGTTTTTAATGTCAATGGTTTAGATATTCATGAAGCTTCCAATCCGCAATCCCCGTACAAGGATTGTAAATCCATGTTCATATCAGATGGTAGGTTATCCAACCAGACTTCCTTTATAGGCGTTGACTTTAAAGTTAGGCTCCCATCATTGATCTCTCTCACCTTTTCCCATAAGTGTCTTGGCCAGTCTTCTTCTACGAACGGAATTCCATCTAAGGCATCTTCGTTGTCCGGCACTATAAGCTCTGGTTCATTTGTTTCAAGGTGGGGTTCTACCACCACATCGGATTTTGCTTTCGTTTCTTCTATCGCCGCAAGCTCTTCAGGTTTTGCAGTACTTTCAAGCTTGGGTTTTTGTTTATCCAGCATTTCTTGCGTGATCCTTACCAAATTTTGATAACCCTCCAGCTTTGCTGCTTCCATGTCTGGAGATGGATAGTTTTTCTATTTGTTTTTCATGTTTTGCCCTGCTTTAAGTCGTACTTGGTAGGCTTCCAAGGCAGCATTAATAGGCTCAAAAATTTTATCAACCAGAATGGATCCTCTAGATTTCACGGTTGTTTCCTTGAATTCACTGCCACTTTCTTTCAACTTGTCCTGGGCTAGTATTTTTGCTTTCTCTTCGTTTTCAACTAATTGTTTCTGTTTTCTCATCTCATATCTTTTGCTTCTTCTTCTTTTGATTCTTTGAGAAGAAACTTTCGTGTTCTCCAAATCATCAAAGGAGTTGTGTTTCTTTTTCTTTGCTTGGGCTCTAGTGATTACCTTGATTGGAACAATGTTCACTCTTTGAGGAGCTACTAGGCATCACTTGGACTACGTTTACGACAGTTTTTTCCTTGTTCAAAGGATTCTTAGGACAATCTTCTGGAAAGTGTCCTCCCTTTTTGCAACATTGTATGCAATAGACTTCAATCGGTTTGAGGTTTTTGTCAGGCTCTGGACATTCGTTCTTCCAATGGTCATTAGCACAACAGTTATGACAGTTTCCTGTTCTAGGCTTCATCATGGGTCTTCCCATGGGAGGTCTGACACCTTAATTAGCTACATAATACATTGGTGCGAGCTCTAGTGGAGCATAAGTCATGGTTTCTTCCATTGATGGGGGATGTGGACTATACCAATCTCCTTCTACCATTACTGTAGATGGACTAGGCTTTGCATAGGGTGTAACAGGCACTAATGCTTGTTTATCTATGACTCCTTCCGAGTGCATGTAATTTACATGCACTGCATTATGTCCTGGATACGGAGGTTGTTGTCCCAACACAGGTTGAGGTCTTTCCATGCCCATTGGTGGTCTTTGAGCTTGGGTCATATTAAGTTGATATCTCTACATGGGTTGTCCTTGGGGCCTCATGGGCACGTACTGAACATTCCCATCATACTTTGGTCTGAAGTATCACTTGTGGGTCTCATGGTTGGTCCATTTACCCTTGATTGCACACCATTTTTGTGGCCTAATTGGTTGTCCCTAAGGAGGTATCCCTTGTCCTGGTCCTCTCATAGGTGTTTTTTGCATATTGTTCATCATGTTGTTCATCCTTTTTAGCATATCTTCTATGGCTGAGAGTGGTGTTGCAGCAACCGTTCCCACTTGTGTTGGTTTAATGGATGTTGTCTTCTCACTTTGGTTATCCTTAGGGACATCTTCTTCATTGAAGATCTCGCAATTGTCTCGTAGGTCAATCGCATCAGACACACACGCTTCTAGGGTTGTATGCTTTTACTATAGAGTATAGCATGAAGTTCTTTGTTTAACACTCCCTCCAGAAACAAAGATACAAGTCGTTCTTCTGCAGGTATCTCCATCTCTGGGCATCTGGCAATGTTTTGTTTCATTTGAGTTACACAATCTCTAACAGACTCACCATGTTTCTGTTTAAAGCTGTAGATTTGAGCTACCATATTATGTTTAATCCCCGTTTTGAAACAAGCAGCTACAAATTCTTGAGTTAATGTGTTCAAGTCCATGATTGACCTTGGTGGAATGTTTTGGAACCATGTCAAAGCTTTTCCTTCTAATGTCATTCCAAACCCCTCGAATTGAGTATGGAAATCGAATATACGCTCTGCTCTTAGCACTTGCTTAAAGCTTGCTAAGTGATCATATGGATCCCCTGATCCATTGTATTTTTTGACCCGTTTTTGAAAATTAGGTGGTTTGACACGTCTATTTGGTTCAACTCTCGGTCTTCTGGGAGTTGGTCCTGTTTCGAGTTCTTCAAACCACTATGTTGGAAATAGTGACTCATGTAGCTCTGGATTGGCCTTAGTGTCACCCGGTTTTCTACGTGATGAGGTGGTTTATGTTTCTTCACATTACTCTCAGATGATCTCTCACGGTGTTCATCCCTTGGAATTGTTTCTGGTCCTTGCCCTAATATCCAATCCCGTATGGAATACCCTTGGTATTTGGTTTGTTCTACCTCCTCATGAGTCATCATAACAAAGTTGTTGTTATAACAATCCCTAAACAGGTAGGTTGGTAGGTTTGTCGATCCCTTATCTTTGATCTTGAAGATATAGATGATCTTCATGGCCGTTAATTGTCTTGGTTCGGCATGAAAAGTCCACAAAAGATCTTTTATGTTTCTATCTTCCCAACAATAGACTCCGATCCTAGGATTATCCGTACTAAGCCGTTTCAAAGGCTTCAAGTCTACTCGATCGTATCCCTCGAATTCCAAAGTTGGTGGTCCTTCTTTTGCTGACATATCTGGGATTATAGTGTTTACTTCTAACCCCCATTTGTCTATCACGTCAGGGTTTTCAATTGTAAACCAAGTTCCGTTTCGATCCATGTACATTTTTCCTTGTTTGTTTGCCCTAACCTCTTCTTGAACTCAATACCATGGTCATCAATGCGAATAACATACTCCTCATTAGGGTCCAAGTAAACCTGGGCTCCATGACGGTTAGTCTTGTAAAAAGATAGTATATGCTTATAGCGCACTGTCGTTTCGGTTTTCGAGTCAATCGAGTAAGAAGACATTTCGGATGTTAAATCTGAAAAAGTGTCTGAGACTTCTTCATGAATTGTGTGCAAGGAATTGCCTTGATTCTTCTCTACTGGAGGTTTCTTCGAGTATGACCTGATTTCCTAGTACACGACCAGATCTAAGGTTCATATAGACTTATGAAGCGCTAGATAGAGTACTCACCTTTGGATTGACTTGTCATCAATTTTCACTCGATTCAATTGTAACTTTCTGTCAAGCCACTGATTTCTCGTCTACAATCTGCTTCCTATACAAAATTAATCAAGTTAGCTATTCTTCTATAAAGACAGTAGAGCTCTTGAGAACTCTCGTGATTGGTCTCTGTGTATCACTTCAAATCGTGCTATGGGAGTCAAAATTTGACTTTCAGATTCGACTTAGAAAAATCAAAGGTCTAATCTGCAACCTATAAACTGAGTGTATTTGTACCAATTTTGATCCGATTGAACCCAAAATTGCATTGTGGCCTTGTATTATGTTGGTCTATCACTGTATGAGTTCAAAAGTTTAAAATGATGTCTCTGGATAGCAGAAGTAAATAATCGCGAATATTTACTTTTGTCAAATTTTTGCACTTTTTTTATAGGTTTGGCAAGTATACAACTTGTTAGAGTCTCTGGGAAAATTTCAACAAGTTTGGACCAATTCTGATCAAGTTTATCAACTGTTTGGTGTCCTCCTACTCTGATTTCGAGAATCTGGCTTAAGTCTCACTTTTGGGACCCAAATTTTATCCAAATTGATTTGTGAGGTCTACTTGATGTGCTTGACCTTGTGGTATACTCAAATTTGCAAAATCATCAAGTTTTGAAGCAGATGCAAATAATCGTGATTATTTACTTCTAACAATTTTTTACAAATTTTTACCCCAACTTTGACACAGATCTGTTAAGCGCCTTAACTTAAGGTCACTAGCCAATTTCCATCCAGTTTGGACAATTTTTGGTCAAATGGTTGTCAATTATTTGTTCGCAGACTAACTTTGCAGTTTTAGTCACCAATTTCACTCCAGTGGTCCAAATCTTACCAAATTTGTTTTGTGGGCTTATTACAACATGGTGAATTCAGCTAGTGGTATGCAGACTTGGTAAAAAAAGTTGAAAAATAGGACAGATGTAAATAATCGTAATTATTTACTTTTGTCAAATTTTTATAATGTTTTTGGTCAATTGAGCATATACACATGTTTATCACATCAACATAAGCCTATGAATCAAATTTCAACAAGTTTGGATAAATTTTTTCCAAATTTATACTCAAGATTCAAAAAGTCAGTACAAACTTTAGTTTTTACTTTGTTTTTTGCCAGTTTAGTGATCCAAATCTTTTGGGCCTTTACAAAAGTTGTTTGTACACATGTAATGAGTCAATGGTATGAACCTTGGTCAATTTAGAGTAGAAGTTAATAATCGCGATTATTAACTTTAGGCTTGAAATGAGTACTTTTTTGCAATTTCTCAAAGACAGTCTTTTTATGATGTTTTGTAAACCTATAAATCAAGTCAAAACTTAATTTGGTTTAAAATGTCAAGAAAAAGTAAATAATCTGAGTTTTGGTCAACTTCTTGTAATTTTTACCTTGAAGTGTCTTTGAGCTTACCCACTGGTTCGGACAACTCTTAGGTGTACTCTCCAATCGGATTGAGTGGATTCGAGTCTTTTCAAGCTATTTCTAGTCGTAGACTTGAAATTCTGCAACTTCCAATAACAACTCACACTTGATTCTTTCAGAGAGAGCAATGTTCTGAAATCCACCTCGGATCCTACTTACTCTACTCTTAGATTTTCATGCAATGGGATTGTGGAAAGTGTCCACAAACACTCGTTTTTTTGTGTTTTTTATGTTTTTCAGAGTCTTGATCTTAAGACTTGTCTCGTCTACCAATCATTCTCCAAATCCTAATCTAAATCTACAATCCTACAGTCCTAAAGGTACTCAACAAGTACGATTACTTCCAAGCTATCTCTACACAGCAAAAGACGACAATCTTAAGCTATGCGATTTCTAAAAGAAAGTAAACGAACATAAAGGAAGTTAAAGGACAACTACACAAGACACTCGTGTTTTTCCCTAGTTTAGGTCTCTTCGATCCTTGGCAGTGGCGCCAAATGTGAGACGCATGTTTAACCTCACCATCCTATCTTATTGCAGTATTAGCGAGAACCACAATTAATTTGTCAAACCATGGGACGAAGCTGACTCGACTAGTGCATAGAGGCTACAAGAGGTTGTCAATCTCTTTGAAAACAACTAACAACTCGCATCTAACTCAAGCTATACTCAAGTGACTGAAATCACCAAAAGCCATTCGCTCATTGGCAAGCAAATCACATCCGTTACAGCATCAAATGATATCCAAACGTAACGAAACTTTTAGGACAAGTTTATAAGAGCTAAGTATACATGCTTATGACCTCAAACCCCACTTTAGGTCAAGTTCCAAAATTGCGATTATTAACAACAGTGGATTTTTGACCTAGTCGTTTTCATCCCAGTATGCATCTAAATGCTTAGCAATGATATCGCAATACCCCGCCTATGCTTAGTTTTCGATTTAAAAGTGTAACTTCCTAGTTATGATGAAATTAGGCCGCGGATCTTCAGCGACGCCAAAAGCTATGAAATACTGTGAATGGCTTACATCAATGCATAGAGCTCTTACTTGCGGTTACAATGCAACAAACGCATTCGCAATGTGACAACCGGAGAGGGAGTAGAAAGCGCGAAAAAGAGAGAAGTGAGCGCTGTTAGCTCACGCTGTGTATTTCTTATCCAAAAACTTATAAAAAACTTACAAAAATTGGCTTTTATACCTTAACCAAGGTTTTTTGGGTGGTCAAAACTAATAATCTGGAGTTCTACCAAAGCTGAGAATTGACTGACTGATACAATCTGGAAGCTTGTAGCTCTAGTTCATTAATTACAAAGTTTACCAAGAAAATAGGAGTTACAATATTCCCGATTGATCAAAATAATAATTATTTTACAAGGAGAACTCCGAAAAATGGTGTCTGCGTTACCTTGCTGCTAACATTTTAACCGATTAAAATGACAAAAATCCATGTTAGGCTTTGAGTTTGCCTTGACGAAAACCGATAAACTTTTACAAGTTTTAGTGTAAAACCGGTAAATCCTTCAAATTTTGACCTAAAAATCGAAAGAGTTTTACGTACATCCTTTTTCTCCTAAAAGCGTGCAAACATGGAGCGCAACTCACAGCAGCGCCAAGAATTAAGGACGTGGTAGTACATATTCCCCACAACGTCAAAACAATTAGAAGTAGGACTTTGCACGCACTTTGTCACTGCAGCTCGAAAATCGAGCTTGGAGCAAGTGGGGGCGAGACCGATTTTGAGGGAGGTTACACTGATCATATGCGTGAAGATGCCATGGCAGCAGTTTCCGTTACTTAGGCTGGAGTTGTTTCCCCTTGCACAAATTCTCATGTGCACACGCTTTGGGCTAGGTCGCATGGCAAGCTTTCTTGCGAATTGCTCGGTAAAGAGTTTATCGGTTCTTCTTTCTCTAAGTGTCAATTCAACGTGATAACGTGTGCAACTTTTGTCGTTTTCTGCTCATGCACTACATCGCCTTGTCTTTCGCGCGGCAGCCGTTGCCAAGGCAGTTTTTAGAGCTGTTGACTGACGTTTTACCATCATCATAACGGACTTTTACTGACTAGTGACTGGCTGCCTCAGCCGGATAGCAGGAGGGCAGTGTGCATGGGACCTAGCCCTTAGATCAGGAAAAAAGTTTTAGTGATGAGCCCTGCGCTCGACTTCAACAATGAAATTCTAATGTGGAGGCCTCCAAAAGAGAATGGTCAAACCGTGAAAGGCAACTTTCACCAACTCTCAAACAACCACAAGAGTCCCTTCTATACATGCAGAGACAAAAAGGTGCCTGCCACATGGCAAAATGGGATTTGCTATAGCCGCCCTCGAGGAAAAAGGAAAGCCCCATCTATCTGCGTTTCTGCTTGTCCATGTGGGCTTTTGGAGCTCGGTAACGGCATAGCCTAGCCTCATTTTGCTGCCCACCATGGCTCTGCGACAAGCCATCAGAAAGGGCACCTCGTTGAAGTCTCCACTTCGGAATCCATGTCGGACCTCTGCTTCTTCGTCGTCACCTTGCGCGGCGTCGCCATCACCCTGTTCCGGAATGGCTTGCTGCTCATCTTCCTCCTCATGCTGCTCTGCGGCAGTGGAACCCTCGCCCTTTTCTTCACAGAATATTCCTTTTCCTGCAACGTCTAGCTTCAGTTTGAGTCCTGGCCTCAGCCTCAACCCGAGCTGTGCCCCTGATTCTGGCCTTGGCTGGCCATCTCCTGCAGCTATTGCTGCTGATCAAGCTGTCAAAGAAGGGCCGAGGTATGACTGGGTGCGAGAGGATATTCAAGCCATCTACAATTCTCCGCTTCTGGATCTTCTCTATCATGGGGTAAGGTGAGGTTTTTGTTAAGTTATTTGGGTTCATGGGGGAGCTAAGTTATGAACAGCCGTTAAGTGTCTGCTTTATGGGATAGATCTCGCAATACAAGGTGATTTTTGCTAATCGCTTCTGTATTGGCCTACACGCAGGGGTACTGGATGCTTTCTGCATTCACAACATTTCACTGCTTGTAAATGCAGATAATTTTACTGCCTATGCTTAGTTAATTGAGCTAAATTTTCATTGTAGGCACAAGTGCACAGACATGCACATAAGTTCCGAGAAGTCCAGCAGTGCACTCTACTCTCAATCAAAACTGGTGGATGCTCGGAAGATTGTGCTTACTGCCCTCAATCATCTCGCCACAAGACAGGAGTCAAAGCAGGCAAACTTTTATCTCCAGAAGTCGTATTAGAGGCTGCAAGAAAGGTGATCTCTCTCTCTCTCTCTCTCTCTCTCTCTCTCTCTCTCTCTCTCCCCCAAACCCCTTTTTTTTGGAATATCAGAGATGGCGTTTTTTCTTTTCTTACTGCACATTCTTTGGCTACTCAGGCAAAAGAGGCTGGAAGCACACGATTTTGCATGGGTACTGCGTGGCGAGATACCCTTGGCAGGAAGACAAATTTCAATCAGATTTTGGACTACGTAAAAGAAATAAGGTAAGAGACTTTCAAACATAGGATATTGCTTCTATTATCGTTATGGGACATTTTCTGCAAATGCAGTTACCAGTTTTTTCCGGAATAAGTGTGGTTTCACCATTGCAAAGTCATGTTTCATTCATTAGAAGTTTCCCATAACATAGTCAGGCTTCATGTAAACACATGACTGTGATGTCGAAATTTTTGATTCGCTTCCAGAGTTGAAGCTGGAGTAGCAGCAAGAGATGATGTCATTAGAGAGACTTGGGCTTCTGCATGCCTGAATCTGCATGAATCCTTCGCTGTAGGGAGGTGGTTGCTAGGAAGAGCACCAGTTTGAGTGGAGAATTTGTTTTCTCATTCATGGCATTGAGTTGATACAAGCATTAATGTGGTTCTTTGTACCGTGTTCTCATGTAATGCACAACTTAGAATTGTGCACGATGAAGCTGTCGCACGAGGGGGAGAGAATGTTTAATTAACTTGCAAATGAGCAGGAAATTAAGATCTTTCAAAGTTATTTCAAGTGTATCTTATATAAGAAGATTATATGCAAAGGATCACTGAGTAGATTGTTTTGTAACCTAGTTACTATTACGCTTTGGTAAAAGCATGAAACGAATTCAGAATTTGGATATTTGTGAAAATGAATGAGGTTTGGTGGCCAAGATTAGGATAAAAGTGGAGAGTAAGTGATAAGCTTCGACAGCTAGTCATTCTATAAAATTCTGGCCGAGATCAGGATAAAAGTGGAGAGTAAGTGATAAGCTTCAATAGCTAGTCATTCTATAAAATTCTAAGCAATCGGCTTCTGTTACGAGCAAAATTAATAGGGATTGTACTTCATAAGCAAAGACCCTTGTATAGACCTAAGGGTGGTAGTATTATCTTGGACCCTTGTACAGACCTAAGGGTGGTAGCATTATCTTGGACCTCCGCATCGACAATTGACAATTGAATCATATGTCTGCTGAAAATGCTTTTTTGTTCATGGATTCCATGAAGGAAGTAGTTTTTTATAGAGTGCACGATGTGTGCTAGTTTAAGCTTTGTAACAACATTGAAGAACTTGTTAATAGCGTTATTTTCATAAGTATCTTCTTTATTCTATTAAGAGGGTATTTCTCATGAAATAAAGAGTATACTTCATGAGAAAAGAGTTGTCTTTCGTTTCGCTTCCAAAGTTGAAGCTGGAGTATACTTCATGACTCGAGCATTTTGTCTAGTCACTTGTGTTAAAAGTTATGGCATCTCAAGTGAACTGCCCAATGTGATCCCAATTTTTTTTTTTGGCTTTAGGTATTTATTTTACTTATTTGTCGAAGCTTGGGTAGGGCAATTTGCTAAGGTGACTATGTAAGTACACCTTGCTCCCAATGTATAATCATCAATTTGTTGCCAAGGTTTGTTGGTGCAACAATCTCTCTCTCTCTCGCTCTCTCTCTCTCTCTCTCTCTCTCTCTCTCTCTCTCTATTCTCCCCATTGCTCTACGCTTCCTCATTGTCGACTTTGACATGGTATTAGAGCCTTGGATTCCTTGATCACGGGAGAGAATCGGCACGAAGGAGAGCGCGTCATAGAGAAGAGAATTGGTTGAAGATTGGTGTTTTTTCCTCCCTTGCAGCGTTTTTGACCACGATGCCTAGAGGAGCCTCCATCGGCGGCGTTTTGAAACGCTAGGAGCGACGTCCTTATCGATGGCATCTGCTGCTCTACGCGTTGTGTTTTAATATGCACCCGCTAGTGGCGCTCGATGGGGGCAGCGATAACTACAGCATTCTGAGAAGCTGGCAGCAAGGGCAACTTAGCTCGTCAGAGGGTTTTGAAATGCAGGGCAAGCCAATAGCCGGCAGTTTTTTGGCAGTGTTTTGAGAAGCTGTCACTACAAGGCTAGGGTCCAACGGCCTGCAAGGTTCAGCGTTTTGAGAAGCCATCACTGCAAAGGGAATACCCAACTGTCATCGAAGTCTCTGCTTGTTTTTGCTACCCACAAGGGGCAACATTTTGAAATGCTAGAGGACTTTTTGGAGTGGCTTGGGGAAACTTTGGAGCCTTTTGGCATGCAAGAAGGAAACACCTATTCATTTCTAGATCTTGTACCTCAAGATGACTCCCCCTTGCTCAACAACCAATGACTCGAATGACCAACACCAACCATCCGCTATGGAAAGCGGATCAACCAACGCCCAGTTAGCGGCCTATGTACGGGCGAAGTTCTCAAGGAAACGATAGACTTGTTTGGCTCGACATTTTGACATCAAAAGCAGATGGACTAGTTCGCCAGAGGACAAAGGCAAAGGCAAGCTTGACAAGGACGACAATACCGGTACTCAGTTAGCTGCCTTGGTACCCACGAGGTCCGACAACCGCTGTCACATTTTCCGCTGTTATAAATGTGACAATGCTTTGTTTGGCTCGAGAGTTTGAAGCGAAAGACAAAAGTAGGAACTCACAAAGAGACAAAGGCAAAGGCAAAGGCAAAGGCAAGCTAAACAGAGATAACAGTGATAAAGATTTGACAGAGGAGATTGGCATGGCACACGTGGTGGCGACCACAGTGGCCACGACACCAGATTTCTAGTCATCAAGCAGTTGCCACCACTAGCTTCAGCCAGAGGGAGGTTGTGAGTGGCAGAGAGGGGCAAGTAATGCTCCCTATAAATAATTGGGATCCTTGCGTTGGAGTTCAAGTTATCGGATAAGGACTTTGATGATGATGACGATGTCGACGACGACGATGGTGTCAACGACGACGATGTCAAGGCTGAAAAGTGAAAACGCTATAGGCTTTGCTGGGCATCTGTTGCTGAGACGGTACTGCGGCTTGGATTTGCAAGTGCTTCGCCAGACTAGGGCTGAAATGCTAAAAAGCTGGCTGATCTAGCTGAAATTTGAAAAGGCGAGGCCAATCTATTGAATTCTGAAAACGCTAGGTTGATCTGGTACTAGATGGGGAATCCGGCGAGGATCTGCAACCAAAGGATGCGGGTTCCCGCGAGGCTAAGGCTGGAAATTGAAAACTCTGGTGGTAGTGGCTGAAAACGCTGATCTTCTTCTTCTTGAGAAAACGCTAGGACTACTGGGTTCATGGCTCCTTGTGTCCCTGCTTCTTCTGCTTCTACCGAGTGCCCAATGGGTTTCTTTTATAGATCTTTAGCAATTTGCCCTACCTACTTTTCCAACAAAACTCACTTATTAATAAATAAGTGAAAAATGTGTATTTTGGAAAAAAGGGTTCTATGCTTTGGAAAATGCTCATGATGGGTACTGAATGTCGTGCTAATGATCATGCTGTGTGCAATCCTAAGTGCCTGGACATGCATGGCCTGCGCACAGGCTCACAAGAGTGCCAGAACACTTCCTAGGCTAACCCGAACCCTAGAATTGGGATAGCTTGTCCATATGCACATAGGGTTAGATCTGCACGTGACAACCATTGCATCAAGCATACCAGAGGTATGCTTGATACAAGTTTATTCTCGTTGTTTTGCAGTTTTCTCAGAGTGTTGCTATACATCTTTACCTTGGTATCCAAGTTTATTACAGGGCTTGAACATTGAAGAAGGAATCTGGAAGTCAAGTCCAACATTGCATGAAGCATACCTTTGGCAAGGCCCAAGATAGACAACCTTGTCACCAGTAGCAATAAGTAGGGCCCACCACCGCCATCAATGTCGACTGTGAGCACATCAGTATCCTTTTCAGTTTCCTTTCCAGTATCTGTTATGGAGCGAGTACCTCCTTGCTTAGTTCTATAGTCTGTCGATCGTCCTCATTCTTGTGCCTTTTTGGGGCACCGCGCATATATATGTCCTTGTTCCCCACAATCAAAGCACTTTCCCGTTTTGATGTATTCGGCCTTCTATTCTTCTGTCAGTCTGGGTCGTGTATCTTTCTTTCCTCGTCGAATCTTGTTCGGTCCTTGGTGTTAGGTTGATTAGTTGGATAAGTCAGATTACCCGAATGCATAGCAAACCCTTGCTTAGCATGTCCCATTAGTTGCTGTATGGACTCGGATTTTTGTAATAAGCAGTAACCTTGTATCTCTTTAGGAAGTCCGCCGCAGAATCGCTTGATTTGCTCCTTAAAGGAGATCCTTTTAAAAGAAGAGGCAGGTAGGAAAGCATCCTAAAATCTCTCGCAATAAGTATCGAGAGTATGTGCTTAGCACAAGCATCAACCTGGTGTTACGTTGCATCTCCATTCATTCATACTCCGTAGGCCGCGGTGGCCCGTACTCTTTTTCTGAATCGTCAGAAGGTGGTTGTCATCCATTTGAATTTTCCGTGCTTTCACTCGATCCGGAGTTGTCGAGTGGGTTCGTTTGATTCTTTCGGGATTCGTTACTTGGATCCATGTGTAATTTGGGGTTCTTTATGGCTTATGCCTTGTAAGATAGAGCGATGAAGACGGGAGCGCGCCCAATGCGCAATGTACGAAGGGTGGGAGTCACTAATAAGTCCGGGGTCGGGGCTCGAAGATTCTTTAATAACAATCTCCAAAGTGCTTTGTCTGATCTTTGGTAGGACCGGTATGCTTTGAGAAAAGCATACTTATTGGTGAAGCTTTGATACCATTGTAACGGACTCGGACACCCCAAGTCTGAAATCTGGCACGACACACGGGAGAATCACTTAAAATACTTCACAACTTTATCACACTTTAAAAATGGAGTCGACTCGGCCCGGCATAGTTCCGTGCCCAAAGGTATTGGCCCCAAAATCTGGCGCCCCATTCGGTATTTATTTTTATATCAATGCTTGAGCAAAGTTACAACTCCCGCGGGCGCTCTCTGCTCAGAAGCTTGTCAGCTAATTAAGGGAAAGAGTAGCCTTGAGTTCTTATTTGAAGGCCCTCGGCCATTGAAAAGGAGTTACATGAAAAGTTTCAAACTCAAAAGCATTGGGCCCCAAAAAGCAACCACCACGAACCGTAGAATCTGTACAGCCTGTCACGTGGCACAAAGCAAAACGCGAAAATTCGTACTGTTGACACACCGCCAGCATGCCAACGTCATTTCTGGGTCTGTCCATATAGTTTTGCCACGTCATCAGTTTGTGACAATGGTATCCATTTGCAGGTCTTTTATGAGACCCTGATGAAGACAAAGATTGGTGAACCTAGTGTATAAAGTATGCCCTTGTTCCCCCACTTATGACATGTCACCTCCTTTTTGGGTCTTCCATAGTTCTAGAAGTATCATCCTTTTGCCCTTCCCCTTTGCCATGATTTCTTGGACGACGATTGAGCCAGGTTGTGTGAGACCCCTGGGCCCTCTAAATCCGGACCTTTGTAACTCGTCCTCCTAATCCAACACCATGGGCATTGGGAACAAGCTCCTTCCTTGTTGGGTGCAACGGAATGAATGTTGTATTTTCTCAAGATTAGTGATCTTTATTGCTCAAGGTTCCTTTTAGTCCTTAGGAAAGAGAGAGCTTTCCGTCTGTAGAGTGTTGTGGTCACGAACAAAGTGAGTGGATATTGTGCGTGCAAGTGAATGAGACTGAGAGAAGGAGAGAGAAGAGATACGACACCGAGAGGTTGTAAAACCCTCCTCCGAAGGCCCCACTCTCGTCGGCGAGAGTGGTCTACTTTGATTGCACAAAGGTGTACAATGCGAATGCAATGGGACTATGCCGATGACGACGATGGTGACGACGACGACGACTTCGTGGCTGAAAACTGGGATCTTCTATGGCTGAATTTGTGGACTGTTTTCGGGGCTGGAAATGACTGTTTTCTTGCGGTGTTTATGGCTGAAAATGATCGGCTATGTCGGGGGTCTTGCTGAGAATGGAAACGCTGATGCTGCTGCTCTTTAGGCTGCGTTTTTGGGTAGATTGGTACCTGCTGAAAACGCTGAAAGACTGCTGGCTATGGCTGCGTTTATGGCTGCAAACCTGCTGCACAAACACACCATAGGCTGCGTTTCCAAGGGCCTGAAACTGAAGGCAAATCGCTGAATATGCTGAGGGTCTGAAATTCCAAAACGCTAAGGCTTTGGGGCTGAATTGTCTGAGTCTAAACGCTGGATCTTACTGATGATGCTAGCGACCAAAACGCTAATGCTTGGGCTGCTGCAGAGAGGTAAAAACGCCAAGGGTGGGAACTTGTAGACAAGGCTTCTGTGAAGAAAACGCCAGGTATGGGAGATGGATGGCGATGGATCTTGATGCTGAGGGGGGTACTGCTGAGAAGTTGCCTGTTGAGCGGGAAGCTCCTGTTGCCTCTTCTGCCAGAAAGTACTAACTTGGGTTTGCTTATATAATTTCTTAGCAAAATTGCCCTACCTACTTTTGTTGGAAAGTCACTTAAAAATAATAAGTGAAAATAGCCAAAAATAGGAAAATAGGCTAAATGCACTGGAAAATTCCCCTAACTGATGCTAATGGATTCTGATGGGAATTCGGATGATCATGCTGTGTGCAACCGGAGGATATGCATCTATGCTAAGTGACTGGGCATGCACGGTCTACGAATAGACTCACAAAGTGCCAGATCACTGCTAATCTAAACTGACTGACTGACGGGAACCCTGCTATGGTGTAGCTTGTCCACGGACACATAGGGTTGGGATGTGTCACGTGGCATTCCTTTTCAAATCGCTTGTCCTCTGAGAAGTAACCAAGGCTGAAAAGAAAGCACTGTACTAGGAGTTAAATGTGTCATGAACATTATAACCATATCGTTCGAAGAGATTAGTTTCCCTTTCAGAAGAATCACGTGTGTATCTCTTGTATCTTCTCAATGTGATTCTTCATGGACTTGGATTGCAGAGGGTCCAAAGTTTTCAACTTCACCTCCTCTCTCTCTCTCTCTCTCTCTCTCTCTCTCTCTCTCTCTCAGTACGCTTCCTCACTGTGAAGTGTACTAGACAATGCCGTGGTAGAAGTTTGGTGTAATAGACTTGGACACTCCAATCCAAAGATCTTGTACAACACACTCGAGAGAAAACTGAAAGAATTGAACAAAATTGAGAGAGGGAGATGACACGGCATGGCACAACGGAGTCTGCGCCTAGAGGTATTGACCCCGAAGATTGGCGCCCCTTCTCGGTATACAATGTCCGGGGTCCACTCTCTTCCCAGTGCTCCCGAGCACATCTGCAAGAAGAGAGGCCTTGGCAATACTTATAAAAGCCCTTCGGCAAAAGCAGTACATGAAAAGCGAGTAGTCTAAAAGCTAGCGCCCCATGGGCTGTCTATACGGTGCGCCACTTCGGCATGTGTCAGCGCAAATCATTGCGCGATTTGCGGTGGTCCGTACAGCTTGCCACATCATCATGAGTTTACGCTTAATGGTCCTTGCTTTTATTTATAGGGTTTAGGCCCCTTGGCCGGGGTACCATAAGTTGATACAACTTATTAGGTTAGTTTCCCTTTATTTGGGCCACTGAGATAAATTTTATAATTTAGTAAAAGTCTTGAGTTTCTTTCCGAGAATCTCTAGGCCCTTCTGTCAAGGCTCTACCTTTTAGGTCATGCCACGCCATCACTTTATGACATTTGGCTCTTGGGGTTGATTAGAAGTTATGGGTCAAGCATTTCTTAAAGATTTTGAATATCTTCACCTTCCAAAAAAGGTGCATATTGCTTCCAAGTCATTGTCGTTTGCAATTCTTGAACAAGATCCACCAAATATTCATGATCAAATGGAGTTGTTGCGGAAGCCTCTGAAGCATGAGGGTTTTGTGATGCTCCAATTGGTTGCCTCTGCCGAAGTCAGATTTGGGTTAGGGTTAGCATCCATCTCAAGTGATGGTTCCTCTTGGAAGGACAAGAAAAAGGGCTTGTTTGTGCGATCGAATACAATTTGTACTCATTTACAATGGCACATTGCCCTCAACTTGATAGGCACTTGGAAGTTGGGTCTTGAAAGTCATTGGTGATTTTAAAAACAGGTTTAAGAGATTGGTTAAATCTGAAAACTTCGCTTCTTTTAAGTTTCCTAGTTGCATTTAGCAAATAGGAGCTATAAAAATGTGGCCTGTGTGCCAGTTGGAACACAGGCACAATGTGTGCTCTCTCCGAGCAGAGAGCAGTTGTAACTATCTTGAGAGAGCATTTGTACGTATCTTGCAAGAAGAAATACTGGACGGCCACCTTAGGCCCCAACCTGTCCCTGCCTCCTCTCTTACAAAGGCTGCCTGTCCTAGTACCGCCTACCAGTTTTAGCTCTACAATTGGTGAAAAAAGTGTTCTTTTGATTTTGTGAAAATCCCAAGTATCCTTGATGGTCTCATGCTCGTCACCAGGTTTTACCCCATTGTGCAAATATCTGACTAGATGTTGTGGTGCACTCACAATTTTGTTGTATGCTAGTCCTTTATGTAAAGTTCACGGTTAGGGGTTCATGTTGCAAATTATACAATCCAGTTGTCACGGTATGTTACTTGTGAAGTCCAAGTACAGAAGTTTGGTGTTTGAGTTGCCTATATTGACTAATTTAACTTGGTTGTTTGCTTTTATGCCAGGGGCATGGGTATGGAGGTGTGCTGCACATTAGGTATGCTAGAAAAGCAGCAGGCAGAGGCTTTAAAGCAGGCTGGTTTGACTGCATACAATCACAATCTTGACACCTCCCGGGAGTTTTATCCAAAAATTATTACAACTCGAACATATGATGAACGGCTTCAGACACTTCAGTTTGTGCGGGAAGCAGGGATTAGTGTCTGTTCAGGTAGGGTCAATTCCTTGCTTTGTACCCCGTTGGCCAATTGACAATGCATAATATCATATCTTGTGTCATTTCATGAAAGCTTGTTATATTGTTCAAAACAGGGGGCATCATAGGGCTTGGTGAAGCTGCAGAAGACCGCGTTGGGTTACTTCATACTCTGGCAACGCTTCCAGAGCACCCTGAAAGTGTGCCTATCAATGCATTAATTGCTGTAGAAGGAACTCCTCTGGAAGATCAGAAGGTAAGCCATGTTCTTTTACTGCAAAAATTTGTATGCCATGACTGTTCTGCGTGCCCAGGCAGAGTGAAGATCTCCTGTTTTGAGCCTTGTATGGACTTTTGACAGCCGGTCGAGATTTGGGAGATGATAAGGATGATTGCAACGGCACGCATTGTGATGCCCAAAGCTATGGTTAGACTATCAGCAGGCAGAGTAAGATTCTCGGTGCCGGAACAGGCGTTGTGCTTCATGGCTGGTGCCAATTCAATTTTCACCGGGGAGAAACTCCTGACCACTCCAAACAATGACTTTGATGCTGATCAAGAGATGTTTAGAATTCTTGGCCTGGTGCCTAAGGCGCCTAATTTTGCTCAAGGGCGTCAAGTGTCATGTGATGTGGAGCAAGCAGAGCCTGCTGTTGCGGCAGCACAATGACTAGGATCTGAAGGCAACCTGCTGCAGTTGACTACTAGGACTGCTCATACCTGTTGAAAAATGTTCTTATGCAAGCAACACGAATGTGTCATTTAATGGAGTCTGGGTTTTTCGATAGGCTACATGTGGATTTTCAAGAGGCATTTCTGCTCTTTACTCATGGCATGGGTTTGGTTTGTGTAGTTGAGTTTGGTACTGTCTATGATCTTAATAGGTCTGTGAGGTCTCTGGGGATTATTCTTCGACGTTAAAATTTCTCTCTTTCTCTTCTTGGTGAATCTCACGTTGTAGTGTGTGGTCCTCTTGATGAATAGCTGCTGGGAAATCTGGCTTGTTGAAGTGCACTTCTGTTCAAATGGTGCCTTAATGGGGGGCTTGAGGGACTCTTAATGTGTTTGTTTGTTCTTATAGATGCACATTTAAATACTGTGAATTTAACAAATTTCAGAAGCCTAGCTCCTACACGCGCTACCATCGCACCACCTTCCTCTCTCTACTCACTCACCACTTGCGATCCGGCACACTGCTCATCATCAGCAGCTACAATTTCGTTTGCCTTTACTAATTTCACTTTTTTTGGAATTCTTCTCAATAGGCCTAACAAGAACGAGATCCCCCCTCTCCTGGCGAAACCTTCAACTCCATGTAGCTCGCTATTGTGTGCTCCGCTCGCTCTCCCCATCGCCATCCTGTCTACCCTTACCCCTCTGCAGGAGTGACACAGATCGCACAGAGAGAGACCTTGTCATACCCAACCTGAGATACATTGAGAGAGAGAGAGTGTCGAACTGAATCGTGTGGGGAGAGAGAGATCTAGAGCCCTGGCCTTGTTGACATTGTCGATGGGAAAGATTTGGACACGACCCCACCCTACAGCAGCTTGTCTCCCTTGGCCTGCGTTAACTCCGAACCTGCATTTGATCCATAACTCTATCAGGACAGAGTTGCTAGATAGAGAGAGACATGGGCGGACGGGGAGAGAGAGAGAGAGAGAGAGAGAGAGAGAGAGAGAGAGAGAGAGAGAGAATTTTAACGTCGTAGGAAACTATCCCAAGAGACCTTAAAGAACGTGGAGAGTTGAACTCAACACCTGTTATCCAAGAGGGAAATGGCATAACCAATCTACCACACTTGAGAGAGAATTCCCTCTTGCAGAAGTCGCGCATGAGAGGGCCGAGAAGCCTTCGCGACAGCAAGCAGAGAGAGAGAGAGAGAGAGAGAGAGAGAGAGAGAGAGAGAGAGGTGAACAACCTCTGTGGCTGCAGGCCGAATGAGAGAGTGAGAGAGAGGAGAGATGAAAACAGGAAGGGAGGTCATGTCTTCCATTTTCTTTTGCTTGTAAAGCCCTTCCCCTTTCCTTTCCACACTAATATCTCAGCTGGTTATAGTGGCTCGTTACTTCTAAAGACTAAAGATTTCTAAAAAGACCACAGTCAAGGTATATAACAGGAGCTCAAATGTGCTATGTCGAATGGAGATGCAGTATTTCATTTCTTGGACAAAAGTATCCCAATTAAAAGTCTTCGTTCATCAAGCTTAGTACTGTTATTGTTCAACTTTTGCAAAGTTTGGAGGTCATTTGCAAAAAAATGTATGGACGTCTACTTTTGAGGGGAGGTGATGCCATAGATTTCCTCAAAAGGCCAGAATAACAATTTTTGCAAAGTTTGGAAGCCATTTGCAAAAAATGTATGGACATCTACTTTTGAAGGGAGGTGATGACATGGATTTCCTTAAAAGGGTTGATTTGAGACCCCAAAATTTGAGAGGATAAAGACATTGGTAATGTTATGGGCAATAAAGGTAGGATTGAGAACGACATTGGATGTTAGTGATCACTAGGAATACGCCTTAAAACACTTCTACGGCGCCATTAGTGTATTGAGGGGATTCTAGGTAGTAACCTTTTTGTGTGATCATTGGCGGGTTGATATGCTATTGATCGATATTTGGTGTCGTGGCTATGAAATGAAATGAGTGACACGAGGAGAACAACTTCTAATTAAAGAATGAAATCCTTATGTATTAAGAGCCATCACAAAGTACTAGGCAATGACAATTCTTTCCCTTCTTTTAGTTCATCGTGTATGCTCACTTTTTGAATATATTAGAGAAGTTCTTTCAAAGGGGGGAAAAAAAGGACTTCTCTTTCCACGGTTTATGTGAGACCATATGAATGCTCTTTTTATTGCTTAATACCAATAGAACAATTAGTCATAGGAGGATTTGGCTCTAACAAGTTTCACTGCCCTTATAAGTTTAATGTGGATGCAAGTCTGCGTGAAAGCTAGTCCTTCGAGTTTGTCTCGTTTCTGTTTTTCTTCTTCGCTTCTGTTGCTTTCATTCACTTTCCTTTTCTTTTCACTGACGTCTTTTGAGTTTTATTGTTTTGGCTTGGGTTGGGTTGCTCTCGTGGCTTGTTGGTTGCTGGTTGGTTTAGTGCACAAGAAGATTTAGAAATTCTCATGTAGGAAAACGAAGTCTTTGTCAGTGTTTTCCATACAATGCATAACATCATGAGCTTCTGATCGAGAGGCACCGCATACCTCGGGCTGGCGGTCCTTTGCTCCCAATCGTACCTAGCTAGGTATGTAAACGCCTCCCTCGCAGAAGCTCATGATGTTGAGGTAAGTCACAATGTGGGAATTATTGTGAGAATTTGTCCAAAACTTTTTGTGACGTGGTTGGCAAGGTGCTTTTCTCTCGCCTCGCTCTACCAGGATTCTTCAACCGGCTTTCACTTGGATGCTAGTTCCAATGCCTCGTGGACTATCTTCCAAATGTTCCCTCTCCAGCTATGGTCTTCAAGAGCCACCTTTAGCAAGTGGATATTTTCTATTGTGGCCGAAAGCTTCTAGATAGTTCCGGTGCAACATTTTGCTACCGGCCTTGTGCCATCCTCCTGCAATTTCTTGGTGATGGTACACAAGAAGTTTTGGACAAATTCTCACAATAATTCCCACATTGTGACTTACCTCAACATCATGAGCTTCTGCGAGGGAGGCACTCCATACCTAGCTAGGTATGCGGTGCCTCTCGAGCAGAAGCTCATGATGACAAAGAGTCCCTTTTTTTTGGGGGAGGGGACCATAGCTTGCAGCTCGTGCAATTGGACAACATGTAATACAGCTCGAAATAATTGAACATCCCCTGTAATGTCTGCTCAAGCCATAATAACATTGTACTCGTGTGACTCTCGCAAGGAGGGCTGGCCTTCCCAATGTGTTGCCGAAGATTTGAGGCGGGCAATTGAAGCTGCAACCAATAACCTGCCTACGCTTCTTGTCTCATGAAGTAGTAGGGCAGCACTCGCCATGGCCAAAGCACTATGTACAACAGCTGTGTTCACTATGCACTCAGTGGCGCATCAAGAGTGGGCACGGATTGCATACACGCCATCACCACTCTCCATCAGAGCTATCTTGGCACACTTCAGGAAGTGTATTGTATATTTGTACATAGCTTTCTTAGCATACTTTTTCCATCTTTTTCAAACATTTTAAGTGAGTTTTTCTTTCAAATTTTACAAAATCATACATAATTTCATTTTTTTTCAGAGAATTAGGGGGAGAGAGAGAGAGAGAGAGAGAGAGAGAGAGAGAGAGAGAATGTTGGGTTGAAGAAAATCTTTTATTCTACTGTGTTGTATGTCCCTTGCGTATGTCTCTGTGTAGACAATGGTTGTGTCGTACCTTATCTTATAAACGTACAAGAGGATACTTGTACATCGTTCTCGTAGAGAAATGTTACATAAATCACATCTTGACCCACCTACCTTGTACGTGACTGTACCACGGTGACTAAAATATGACACTTTGCTTGTGAGAAAACATGAATAAAAAAAATGTTTTAAGACACCAATAACTTTCTTGGTCCTTGACATAGTAGCTAGTGTTATAGCAAAATCATAAAGAGTAATGAGATGGAATTATGTTAACCTCACTAGCATTCCGTGCACATAGAGATGTAAACCCTTCGCGACAATGACGGCCCTTTACAGATTGAGCCGATACCAGAAGTGCCTTGCATTAGCAGACCTGGATACATCACAATTTTCCGTTTTCATACGTAATTTGTGCGTTTATATCCTCACATTGCCAAATTGCCTCAAGTGTGTTCCAATGTCATTGAATCAAATCAATGGTAGGATTTTGGCATGGGTTAGAAGCCTTGCTTCTCATGAATGATGTCAAAGCACTTTGCTTTGTTAAATAGGCAATCCTTAAATGTCAAAATGTAGAAAAATAAGATTGTCTAACCTGGTTGCTCTGCTCTGGCCAGTTGTCTTGAGTTTTCGAAATAGAAACTTGATTGAATCTGTCGTATGCACCATATACGCTGTCTTGGCACATAATGAAATAACCTGTAGACACTTGCCAAGCCCCCCCCCCCCCCCCTCCCCCCCCCGAAATTCGTAGGCTCATAGCATATTCCAAATGTGGAACGTCTTGTCTTTGCATGATACATTGTAGTGGTCCCCACTTTGGATTCTACCATTGCTCATAGATATGAATACTTTTGCTCACAGCCAGACGTCATATCAAAAGTGGACCTTGCGAGCATTCACAACAGATAACCGACCTTGTCAAATTGTACAATATATTGAAAAGCAAAAAACTACTAGGAAGGTACCTCGTACGTGCCTGGCTTGATTACTGATGTCATTGACCATATAGGTCTGTCTTGATCGACAAAAACTCTGATTTTTTTTGCCTAGGAATCATATCTTAGCAAAAATTCAAATCTACAACACACAAAATAGAGAAACCCTGTCGACTTCTCAGGTTGTAAAAAGTGGTCGGCCATGCTAAGTACATTTGCCTAGATTTTATGTTAGATATAATAGCAGCACCCATTGAATGGTCATGCCATACAATGGTAAAGCTTTCCCAAATCGATATGCTCCTAACATACTCTAAGCTTTGGGTAGTTATTATACCATAAACATGACAAAGGAAGCCTTGCTTTGACATTGCCCTTATAGATACGCACATGCCATGCATGATGAAAAGTCTCAAGGGTCAATTCCTGAGTGTTGTACTAAATGTAGCTATTTATACTCAATTAGTGAGCCTTGTTCAATGATCAAAACATCATCTTGGTGACCAAGTAAATTGTGCTCTAGCATAACAAATGACAATTGCCTAATTCGAGCTAACCAGACAAGGAAAATGCAAAAAATACGCATACCTCATTGTCATTAGGATTTGGAGCTTCTACTTCTTGACGATTGCTTTCAATCGCTGATGAGGTCATTGGAATGGCCCTTGTCATATGTTCAACTCTTCTTGAGGCCATTTTGTGTAAATCCTTGGATCACAGCGTTGATGTTGAGATTGTTCATGATTAATTCTTGTTTGGTGATGTTATCTGCCATACTAGTTGGAGTCCTGTCCGCTTTGTTGTATACTTTCTTTTTAATGCTTGAGACTCTTAGCTTCAAGTTTCAAACGAAGCATCAGTCATTGATTACTTTGGTCACTCGTAATTGTTAAGCCTTGCTTTTCATATAACCCTTGCTGGGATAGATTGATCGTAGTAAATAACCGTGTTCGTCTAAGTGGCTTGAATGGCGTAAAATGGTCAAGACTCATAGCCGTACTTAATGGATATTTGAATCCATGAACTAGAAGCACTGTAGTTGAAAAACCTCAAGATTTGGAGGATAGATTGATGGCATTTGTCGAGTTTGTAAGAGCTGTACCTTGGTTTCCTTGAAAGCTCTACCTTCAGAACAATTTACCTCACCTATGAGACCTAAATTCCAAGTCCCTTTCTGCCTGCAAACTCTGAAGTGATACCCGACTGGCAGCAGGCCTTACATGTGAGTGCATGCGGCTTTGCTTGAGGCCTTGCAACGTTGCACATGGGGTTGGCCCCTTAGGGTGACCTTAGGGCTCCCTTGGGCACCCAAATTGTATTCAAAAGCAAATAAAATGTGAAACTGCTTCATGAGTGATGGCAAGAGTGCTTGAGAAAGGACAAGCTCGCGGTGCTCATTGGAGGGCGTGAGAGCCAAGCATGAAGAAACTAACAATGCTCTTCTTTCTTGTGTGCTCCCAATGAGCCCGACCATGCACGATTTGGTGTAGGTCAATCTACTCTTCGTCCTGTCTTCAAGTGACTGTGCCCGCATGCTCCTCTACTATTTTCTCTGATGCTGAGCCCTTCTTGCTCGATCCAAGGGGCCATGCACACGCCATGACGGCTTGACAACCCGAGAAGAGAGAGAGAGAGAGAGAGAGAGAGAGAGAGAGAGAGAGAGAGAGAGAGAGAGAGAGAGAGAGAGAGAGAGAGAGAGAGAGAGAGAGAGAGAGAGAGAGCATGCATGCTCCATGAAAATTCTCTTGCAAGGTTTCCCCCCCCTTCTCCATAGCTCTCCCTTCTACCTTGCTTTGTTACCAGTGTAAGACTGAGAGGACTAGAGCCTGCAACTTTCCACTCAACCATGCCCTATATAGGCCCTGCCTTGCTAATAATAGGGCCCCCTTGACCACATGACTCCATCGTCCTAGCCCTTGGCCTGCCCGATCTTACCCTAGGCTTGACATTCTGAGTATGCTGTTTAATACAAGGTCTATGCTAGTTAGCATTCCTAGTATGCTGTGCCATTTAGCATAATGAGTATGCTAGCTAGCATGCCTAGTAATCTTATAGAGTATGCTGGTTAACACAATATGTATGCTAATCAATACCCTTTATGTTAGTTAACATACTTAGTATGCTCACTAGCATTCTGAGTATGCTATTTAACACAAGGTTTATGCTAGTTAGCATTCCCAGTTATCTGGGTATGCTGTTTAACATAATGAGTATGCTAGTTAGCATGCCTAGTAACGTTCTAGCATACAGAGTATGCTAGCTTACACAATATATATACTAATTAAGACCCTAGTAACATAGCTACCCTAGTAATCTTACAAAGTATGCTAGTTAACACAATATGTATGCCAATTAACACCCTTTATGATAGTTAGCATACCTAATATGATGAGTGTGATGTTTAACACAATATATATGCTAATTAACACCCTTTATGCTAGTTAGCATGTCTAGTAATCTACCTAGCATACAAAGTATGCTAGTTAACACAATTTGCATGCTAACTAACACCATTTATGCTAGTTAACATACGTAGTATGCTCACCAGCATGATGCATATGCTGTTTAACACTAGTTTATGCTAGTTATCGTTGTATATTTGTGCATAGATTTCTTAGCATACTTTTTCCATATTTTTAAAAGATTTTAAGTGATTTTTTCTTTCAAACTTTACAAAATATAAATGTAAATGGAAAAAGACCAAAGTCAAAAGCAACCTGAGACCAACCACCCTAAGCAAGACCAAACCATATATGGGATGGAGGACATGGGTGATGTACCTTGTTGTGAGCAACATGAACTATTAGTACATAGGATATAAAACATTGAATACAACTAGTGATCTTCCTTAATACTCTAGATGGTCTCAAAGATCAATTTACTAAATTGACCGAGTACGTGCAGAAGGGAAAATAGGATGTGGCACAGTCTTTTGTGCCACATGATTTAGACATGTCTTCCACCTCTAGGGATGGTAGAAACGTGTATAGAGAGACTGCTATACCTTCTCTTGAAACCCAATCCAGACCTAAAGAAAACTTTGTTGTCAAAGATATAAAACCTTCTCAATTTAATGGTGAAGAAAGGGATAGAGACAAAGATGCAATCTATACTTTATGCAAAAATGGCAAGACCTTAGGTTCAAAAGTACCCCACTTGAATATCAACCACTCGAGGATAATCTATCATTGGGGCCAAAAGCCTATAAACAGTGAATGAGTCTCAAGCAATTAGGAAAAATTCTAGGAGATTGGGCTCGATTTGATAACACTTTTGTGAAAGAATTTCTCCCTGAAAATGAACCACAAAGAGACCGAGGGGATTGGGATAAAGCTTTACAATGGGGTAGTCCTTTGTTTACTTACATTGCAAAGTATAGAGAAGTAATCCTCAAGCTTCAAGGAATAGATTTATTTCACAAAACAAGAGGGTTTATACGGGGTTGGATAGACACTTCGAGGGAGAGGTGAAAAGAGTGCACCTAAAACTTTGAAAAAAGAAATTAAATTTGCATAAATTTATTAAGATAACACTCGCTTGATGGATTCCAATCCCACTCAGACTGAGGCCAAGTCCATGGATACAAGGGTATTATGGCATTGCCATTGGAGCTGTTTTATTACAGAAGGTGGGGAAGTGCTATAAGCTTGCCTATTTTGATAGCAAGGTAAAGGAAATTTCCATATAATAAGGAGGGTAAGCCAGTGTTTAAAAAGAGGGTTGTAATACAGTCAAGAGGACTTTGCGTTTAAGGATAAAAAAGAAAACTTATGTTTCATTTGTTTGTCACTTGACCATTCTCAATAGAATTGTCCAAAGAACAAAAGAAAAGAGGTTGATGAACAAGGTAAAGGTCCTGACAAGAATCATAAAGATAGGTAAATACATGTCGTCCATATACTTGTAATAAATATAATGAAAAGTATAAATTCATAAAAGTGTTGCACAAGGATGTTACCATATACATGTGGTAGTGATGTGTGTGAACACACTAGGACCGCTTGGGCATTTTTTCCCTCTTTAGGAGGTTTTCCCCCCGAGCATTGCATATACGTCCATCACTCTAGGGCTATCTATCTTTCAATTGCACACTAAGTAACACACTCTCTATTGTGTGCCTTGAGCTTCCTTTGTCTTCTCCAAGCTGTGTGCATTTCTCTACAACCCTAATTCCAACAATTGGTATCAAAGCAGGTTACGTCCTCCCGGGCTTAGTCGCCAGCTGCTCCAGCACACGCCTGCTCACTTTCCCCGATTAGCGTGAGGTTTGGCGAGCGTTTGTAGGTTACGTCCTCCCGGGCTCATTTCGGCCTCGTTTCCACTGTAGGCAGGTCTGCACAGGCAATTTCGTCATTTTGTGCAAAATTTTTGTCAGTGCCAATTTTTGCATAACAGGTGCCTTACAATCTTCTACGGTTTGTGCTATATAGCACGTGTTGTTCCTGCTCTGTTTCTCTTATTTTTGGGCAGTTTTCACATTAGGTGCAGCATTTACCATGGCTGACAACAACATAGATGTCTTCAAGATGTTTGTTGCTGAGGACAAGTTGGATGGGGACAATTACCCTATGTGGGCTTATATCATGCAGCACGTTCTTGTGTTAAGGGCGTCTGGAATATTGTGCAGGGCATTGATGTACATCCTGGTTCTGAGGATGTAGGCGATGTTGAGGATGTTGCAGGTCTTCCTGCAAGGATTACTGCTATTAGAGTTGTTTTGCCTACGGCAGAACAAGCTCATTGGGATGTAAAGGATGCACAGGCTCATGCATTGATTGCGTTATCTCTGAAGCACACCATTGTTCCTCACATCCGTTCAGCAAAATTTTCAAAACAGGCATGGGATATTTTGGCTGGTCTTTATGCAAGTCGCAACGAGGCTAAAATTGCTTTGCTGCGTAATGAGCTAGAGTCGAAGGTTATGCATGAGAAAGATGATATGGACACTTTCCTTGCTAGTGTCAAGGATATCAATGAGCAACTTATTTTTGCAGCTGAAGTCATTTTAGACAGTTCCCTTGTGCAGATTATCCTTGATGTCTTACCAGATTCTTACCAGACTTTTGCTAGTACTTGGAGACTTATGACCCAAGGAAATCCTGAAGTTGTCAAGTTTGATGCATTATCCACATTGCTGTTGCAAGAGTCACTTTCTAGAAAAAACAGGACTAGGCAGCGTGCAGTTGAACATGATTTTATTGCTTCTTAGAGAAAGGGTAGTAAAGCAATACATCCACTTCTTATGGTTCTGCTGCGACTGGAAAAAATTCTGTTCCTAATGCTTTTGCTGACAGCAATTCCTCTGGAAATTCTGGTGATAAGGGCAAAAAGAAAATGCGTTGCCATTATTGTAAAGCTAATGGTCATTTGATCAAGTCGTGTCCTAAGTTGAAGACCAAAGATGCTAAGAAGAAAGAGGGTGGTTCCACTGCAAATGCTGGTTCCACTACAAATGCAGCCATTGTTGAGTCTTCTGTGAAAGGAGAATGTGTTGATGCAGAATGGGCTTTTATTGCAGAGTGCACTTACAATCCTGCTGTCCATGATGCATGCTTCTCAGTTGCTGCAGACTCACATGTGCGGTATTTCGACAGTGGTGCTACAAAGCACATTACCTCACATCATGAATTGTTCACCTCTCTCGAGTCTGTCCCTCATGGGAATTCAGTCACTTGTGCCAACAATGCCTCTTATCCGGTTCAGGGAGTTGGAAAGATTGTGCTTACTACTGCAAACAACAGTTCCTTCACACTTGTTGATGCACTTTATGTACCTGGGATCAAGAAGAATCTCTTGTCTGTATCCGCACTTGCTAGACTTGGACTTGTAGTCAAATTTGTGGATGACAGATGTACAATTCATGATCTCAGTTTTGGTGATGAAATTCTTGCATCTGGTCTTTTGTACCGTGGGCTGTATAAGCTCACTTTGTATGACAAGTGTGGACAAAATTTTGCAAATGCTGTTGCAGATTCAAGGGCTATTTCAAATGCAAAACTTTGGTATGGACGTTTTGGTCATCTGAATTTTGCCAGTTTGCTGCGTTTGCAGAAATCTGATATGGTTGCTTCTTTGCCGCCTCTTGAAGCACCTGCCAAACATGTTTGTGAAGGCTGTATTTTGGGTAAGATGCAGTGTTCTAAGTTTCCAAAGGATGGTTCAATTTGGGCCACATGCAGGTTGTAGCTTGTGCATAGTGATATTTGTGGGCCCATGCAAACTCCGTCCTTGGGCAATTACCTTTACTTTGTGACTTTCATTGATGATTACTCCAAGCATGCATGGGTATTTCCGCTTAAAGCGTAGTCCGAAGTTTTATGTGCTTCAAATTCTTTTTGGCTATGGCTAAAAATGTCTAGAAATGTACTATGGGCACCCTCCATTCCGATCGAGGGGGGGAGTATATGTCTCATGAATTCAATGCATTTCTGGCTAGTCATGGGATAAAACACCAATGTACCTTATACACCTCAACAAAATGGTGTTACTGAGAGGAAAAACAGGTCACTTACAGAAATGGCATGATGTATGGTCAAAAGTCAAGCTTTGCCGTATTCTTTTTGGCTTGAGGCCATCATGTGTGCCACTTATGTACTAAACAGGTGTCCTACGAAAGCTTTGTAGTCTTTTACTCCATATGAAGCATGGCATGATAGAAAGCCTTCTATTGAGCACATGGGTGTTTTTGGCTGTTTGGCATATGCTTTGGTGCCACAAACACAGCGCAGAAAATTGGATGATAAGACTGTCGAATGTATTTTTGTTGGTTATAGTGTTGAAAGCAAACAAAACATATTCTGGTTTCACGAGATGTAGTGTTTGTGGAAGATTCTGTTCAGCCCTTGCTGTCATGTACTAGAGACAGTAATGTAAGCTCACAGGACATTTATGACACTTTGTTGTCTCTTTTTAGTGGTGAAAATATGAATGTAAGTTCCAATGAGGCAAATGTACAGCCTATGGGGGTTTCTGAAAATGTTACAGATCAGCCTATTACTGATGCAAATGTACATGATGTACTTGATGAGGAAAGGGCTGAAAATGAGCAGGCTAGAGGTATGCCAAAATGGCTGGTGCACACTTTGCACGACAGTAAATTGGATGCACCTTTGTCTAGTCGTACTCGTTCAAGCTCTCGCCATGCATCTTATGCATCAGATTGTTATGCTTTGGCTGTGTCTAGCTTACATGATGTTGAGGAGCTTCTGTCTTTTGATGAAGCACAGAATTCAAAGAATTGGATGGCTGCCATGCAATCAGAATATGATGCACTTATACAAAATGACACATGGACTTTATATGATTTGCCCCCTGGCAAAAAGGCCATTGGTACGAAGTGGGTTTACAAGTTGAAACGCAAGCCGGATGATGAGATCGATCGCCATAAGGCTCGACTTGTTGCAAAGGGTTATGCACAACAAAAAGGCATAGATTATGAAGAGACTTTTGCTCCCACTTGTTGTATGACTACTGTGCGTTTTTTATGTGCATTGGCAGCTCATCTTGGTTGGGATGTACATCAATCAGACATTGTTACTGCTTTCTTGAATGGTCACATATTTGAGGAAGTTTATGTAACGCAGCCTCGCGGTTTTGTCATAAAAGGACAAGAGGACAAAGTGTGCAGATGTAAGAAGGATTTTTATGGGTTGAAACAATCTCCTCGTGCTTGGTATGAGAAAACTGACACTCATTTGGTCAAACGAGGCTTTCGTAACAGTCCAACAGAAAGGACATTGTATGTAAAGCGTGAGGGTGATGTACTTCTCATTGTGGTTCTTTATGTCGATGATTTGCTGATCACTGGACCAAATGAGAGACATATTGCTGAATTTAAGGGTGATTTGAATGCTACTTTCAAGATGAAATATTTGGGGATGTTGCATCATTACTTGGGTATACATTTTAAGCAGTGTGATGGCGGTATTGCACGGTAAAGTTACATAGAGACATTGCTATGTAAGTTTGGACTTGAGGATTGCAAACCTATTGCCACTCCCATGGAAATAGGTTTGAAGTTGAGTCTACATGATGCTGGCGATCCTGCTAATGTCACTCTTTATCAAATTGCTGTTGGCTGCCTCATTTATGTATGCAACACGAGGCCGGATATTTGGTTTGCAGTCTCACAGGTCAGCAGATTTATGCATAGCCCAGGGTCTAAGCATTGGCAGGCTGTCAAGATGATTTTCCACTTCCGTAGTGGCACTTTACATCTTGGCTTGTTTTATCCCAAGGGGGGATCATTGCCGCTAGACTTACATGCTTTTTCGGACTCAGATTGGGCTAGTTGTTTTGACACGCAACTGTCCACAAGTGGTTTTTGTTTCATGCTTGGCACTTCATGTATATCATGGTTGAGCAAGAAGCAAACTACTGTAGCCACTTTGAGTTGTAAGGTTGAGTACAAGGCAGTCTTCACAACTATGGTTGAGTGTGTATGGCTCAGACGCCTTATGGCTGATTTGGGTGTTGGACAGGACACTTCCAACACTATCTACACTGACAGTCAGAGCGCATTGGCAGTTGCGAGGAATGCAATTTTTCATGGTCGCACGAAGCACATTGAGGTGCATTACCACTATGTCAGGGAGAGGCTCTCAGCAGGAGAGATCAATTTGGCTTATGTGCCAACACAGGACAACTGCATCTTTTCACAAAGGCATTGTCTCGTGAGAAGCTTGAAGCTTTTCGCAAAGATTTGGGCTTACTCCCCTTTGTGGATTGATCATGTCCTCAAGGCATGGCACTTCCCTTTACTCATGTGCCGGCTCTCATTCACCGCATCACTCTAGGGGGGATTTGTTACCATATGCATCTGGTAGTGATGTGTGTGAACACACTATGACCGCCGGGGCATTTTTTCCCTCTTTAGGAGGTTTTTCCCCCCGAGCTTTGCATATATGCCCATCACTCTAGGGCTATCTATCTTTCCATTTCACACTAAGTAACACGCTCTCTATTGTGTGCCTTGAGCTTCCTTCGTCTTCTCCAAGATGTGTGAGTTTCTCTGCAACCCTAACTCCAACAAAGGATAAAGAGTATCATTGTTGTTTGTCAACCAACATGTAAAAAACAAGGTTTGGTCCACATGAACTTGTGAAAATGCATGGTTTTGTAAATGGAAAAAGGGACCTTAGAGTCATGATAGATGACTCCACCATACATAATTTTGTGAAATAAAATCTTGTAAAGAAACTAAAACTTTCTCAACAACCATGTGCTCAGCAATATGCCATCTCCATGATGCATGGTGAAGATAAGAAGATATGGGATCTATAATGGTATCCAATTTGGAAGTTGAGATACAAGGATATAAAGAAATTCTTAACTTCCAAATTATGAACATGGATCATGCGGTCTTGGTTTTGGAAAGGGAATGGTTATGGGGAATAGGACCTTCTTTAAAACACGATTACTAGTAAAAATTACTACAATTTGAAAATGAAGGTAAAAAAATTAATATACGAGGTGAGCAAGATGCATAGAACAGTCCTTGGTATGTTCTCTTGACTTGCAAAAGCTTGTAAATAAAAAGTCTTGTGATGTATATATGCGTTGGTGTCAGCCTATTGTAAATAAGGACCCTCATGTGAAAATAAAAGATAAAGTTTGTAAAAGCTTGTAAATAAAAAGTCTTATAATATATTTCTATATTATCATGAATATTAATTTTTAGCGTTCTAAAAATATTTTCCAATTTAGATTGGCCACTTGTATCCAAAAAAAAAAAGAACAAGTGAAATTGATTAAGTGCTAATGGACCTGACCGATCAAGGCTTGGGACTAAAATGGAAAGACTCCATACAAGAGCAAGGGTAATTGCTAATTGATAATCTCAGTCATAGGTACACGTGAAAGAAGGATAAATGTATCCCGAGCAGCCTTAATTAAAGGTACATGACAAAGGAAATGACTGAGGGTAATTATAGGAGTCTAAAAATAGAAAGTGACTGTGCTAAACTCAAGCCATTTGGATAACTTTTTAGATATCAAGTATGAATTCATAAAAGCCTCGAAGTGAAACTTGAACTTGCCACAAATTGTTTAAATTAGCAGATTTAAATTTAGTAGGTTTTGGGAGCATCTTGGCGGCACCTCCAAAGCACTATACTAAGGGTTTACACAGGATGTGAAAGTTTTAGAGCCCAAAGTATAAATTTTATTTTTAGCAAAGTTTATCCTAATTTAGCAAGTCCTAAATTAGCAGGTAGTCTATAGCTCCGTGTCAGCTTGATAAACCTCCAACATTTGTGCAAAGGTCTTGCACCCGTGCTAATTGAGAAATCAATAAGTTTATGATTTTTATTGAATGAAAGAAAACATCTAAAGACTATGGTTAGATCACTCCCTCATTTAGTAAGTGAAATCTAGTCTTTGTTTACTAAGCTTGAGTAGGTCACATATCCAAAGTAGCACACACTTGCTTTGAGTGAATTTAACAAGTGTATGTGAGTGTGTGTGGTGTCTCCAATTGCCAAGATGAGTCTCAAGAAGAAAAGGAGGGGGGGAGGGGGGGGGGGGGTTTCTAACATGCAAGGCAAGAGTGGACAAGTGTGTGGCATGCTTGAGTTGCATTATGAGGTGTTCCCATCTCATTGGTCAAGCATTTTAGCTGCATAGTTGTACGCAAGCATATAAACTCCATATAAGGAGAGGCTCGTGAGGATTTTTGGCTCTTCTTGCTCGTCTCACACACTCTCTCAAGTGCCCAAGTTGGCAAAGAAAGCTCTCTCTCTCTCTCTCTCTCTCTCTCTCTCTCTCTCTCTCTCATATGGGAGCTCTAGAAACGGACTCTAGGCTCTTGGCTATGGATGCAATTCCAAGCCAATGAAAATTTCTTCTTCTCCATCTCTATTAATTTATTACTAAGCTATGCTAAGAGATTGCCCATGAGAAAGAGCATACGAATAATCCATTCTCTTGCTTGAAAAATACTTCTTTTGAGCCTCATCTTCCTCTTTTCCCGCAATTCCTTTCTCCCCGTTGGGGTATTTAGGGTTTGGGAAGGAGGGTTATACAATGGAATCATGGAGAAAACCATATTCGTTATTCAAGAAAGGATCCACAAGAGCACAAAATTGAATTGTAACAAAGCTCTCATTTGAGAGAATTATAATACAAGTTCTTTTGGAGGGGGAACCGGCTCCAAGCAAATAAGATCCTCATCGATTTGTCAATCCTCTTTGAATTATGTGCATGATTATAGTATTTTTAATCTGTATTTTTGTAAAGAAATCAGCCCGAGATAATGTATATTGTCCTTGCTATCTTCTCTTAAGGAAAACTCTCTTCTTTCATAGCCAAATTCCGCTAAATCTAAAAGTAAGTTCTAGATTCTCTGACATTGGTATGTTTCTCTTTTCTTGCCTAAGAAGAGAGGTTCTTGAGTAATCTATGAAAAGTTTGAGTTGTTCATTGCAATAGGGTAAGTGGGACTGAGATTTATTAACTTGGTTGGTATGCATATTTACAGGGTATGGGGGACACCATCTGAATCTATGGTCTTAATAATGGAATCTTTTGAGACTTGCCTATGGATTAGCCATTATTGAGCTATTAGTCGCATGATAGGAGCTGATGCTAATCTTTTGAACCCACTCCACTACTCTTTGCAATTAACAATATTCTAAAACACGGGTGTGTTACTTGAGTGCTATTTTTCAAGGGATAAGAGAGTGGAAACCAAAGCTTTGGAAGTGCCAAGGAACGAGTTAGCATACACATATAAGAAAATTTAATCATTCCCAACATAATCAAGATATTGTAATTAATATTGGCAACTTAGATTTGGCTCATGGTGTAACATTTGATGATGGTTGTAGAGTTATCAACCACCTTGTTTAAAAGTTGCAAGAAGCAATGGGAAACCCTATTTTGCAAGCGGAGGTTCAAAGACAAATTCAAGCCTTTCAAGTTCAAGTTCCCCCAAGTGCCCAAGAAGAGAGAACTCATGCGAGACCTCTAAGTGAGAGATCCAAAAGAGGAATCTCTTTGGGTAATGAAGAGGAGATACCAGAAGGACCTCCAAAGCAAACTGTTCAAGAAGAAGAAGTATGCCCTAAACTTTCAAGGAAGAGGTATGAAAGTGATATTCCATCTACCTCTTAAAGTGATGCTCCCCCAAGAAGATGGACATGGTGGTCACCTATTCTGTCCAAAAAGAAGAGGAAGTCATCAAGCACTCCCTTCAATTCTAATTTAAAGAAGGGAGAAAGAAATCCAAGCAAGAGAAAGTGAAGAAAGAGATCACCATATTCATCTTCTTCCGTTTCTTCCTCTTCATCATCATCACCATCCTCTAACATGAAGGAAGCGACTTGCCATCCAGGAGAGATAAGAGAAGGGGTAAACAGAGGAGTTATGCAGCATGGAAGAGGTCACATAAGCTGAAGAAATTCAAAGAGGGAGGAAAGAACACCAACTTTCTTACCTATGATGAAACCTTCATAGCAGCTGATAAAGTATTGGCCTTTATCCAACAATTTGACGTGACTTTTGGAGATGAAGATTTCTTGGAATCTTCAAAGCTCCAAAATGTTTCTATGCATTTCTAAATGTCAATAGCCTATCAATGGTGAGCAAGCCTATGCACTCAATGTAAAGATCCAAAGACTTGAAAAGATTTGAGGATTGCTATTACAAAGAAATTCCTTTCAAGTGATGCCAAAGACAAAGTCCTCACGGAATGGCAAAGCTTGAAGATGGCCCCATACAAGTCTGTAATATGTGGATAAGTTTTGGGAGTTATATCTCAAAGACACCGTCCACAAAAAGATAGACTTTACAAAACAAAAGCACAATTTTGTGCTGGTCTATCTGAGGAGATGAGTAATTATGTCAACTCACAAAGACCTAAAACTATTATGAAGGTCATACATCATACTATAGCCGCTTTGAGGATTGATTTCCAACAAGGGACTAAGAAGGGCCAATGGAAGCAAAGGAATCAACTATGCCAAAGGGCAAGAACAATGCGATGCAAAATTCTCCCAAGGCTAGCAACAACAACAACAACAAAAACAAAGGACAAGGGCTACAAAGGTAAAAATAAACTTTCTCCCAAAGAGATTGAATGTTATCATAAAGATAACAAGTGTTTCAAGTGTGGAGAGCAAGGTTATGTTTCCTAGGCATGTCTTAAGAGAAATGAACGTAATGACCCTCTTAGAGCTACCATGGTGGAAGCTCTAAAAGAGGAAGGCCATTGCAAAGGAGCACCACTCTATTATTCTTGTTGAAAAGTAAGAGAGCATAATGCTTTCATATTGTTTGACCTTGGCTCTACCCACAAATTTATTTCTGTTGAGCTATCTACCAAGCTAGGAATTCAGGACTTTGAGATGGAAGATGTGGTACAAGCAGATGGAGCTTTCAAAGGGAAAGAGGTCTTAGTCACTCCCTTGATTAGGAAGATAAGGCTCCATGTGCAAAGTTATGTTGATAAAAAAGGATTCTTCATCTCTCCACTCAAGCATGAAGTTGTTATTAGGATGTTGTGCTTGATGTTAATAGTGTAGGCAACACTATACCTCTTGTATAGAATCAAACTTTAGATAAAGTAATGAAAAGAGCTCTTTCTTGCTACATGGTTTTTATCAAGGAGTCTAAGAAATATGCATGTGTTCCTTATGAAGTTAAAAATGAAACTAAAGAAGAACTAGACCTTTCTAGTTTCCTAAATGAGTTTCAAGATGTGTTTATGGATGAAATTCCAAGGGAGCTACCTCCCAAAAGGGGACAAGATAATCATTCCATATAACTTCTATCTTGTAGCTCACTTCCTAATACACCTCCTTATCGAGTCTCATTGGCTCAGCAAGAGGAGATTATGAGGCAGGTAAACAAGATTGTGGAAAAAGGGATGGTCCAGGCCTATTTCATCTCCATTTTGCTCACCCATTCTACTAGTACAAAAGAAAGATGGTACTTATAGAATGTGTGTGGACTATCGATCGCATAGTTGGATAACCATAAAGAATAGATTTCTTATTTCTACGATAGAAGATCTATTTGATAAGCTACAAGGTCTACCTAATTTAGTAGAATATATCTCAAAAGTGGCTATCACTAGGTAAGGATAGTGCCTGAAGAAATTCATAAGACAGCCCTTCGAACACCTTTTGGACTATATGAATTCTTGGTACTCCCTTTTGGAATTACCAATGTACTGGCTACCTTTAATTGAATGATGGAAAGGCTTTTTAGACCTCATCGAAGCTTCACAAGAGTGTTCTTCAATGACATTATCATCTACTCGAAGATGATTGAGCAACATAAGAAGCATCTTCAGGTAATATTTCAAGTTTTGAGAGACAATAAGTGTAACATTTATGGTCTAAATAGCTTGTAAATAGCGGAAAATAACTTAACATAGTGAGAATTTCAACTAGGGCAAGTTCCTAATGAGCATAGAAGAGTGCTTGCCTGGAAATAGCAACATTATCATAACACCTAATTAGTTTGGCATAACAATACTTGAAAGAGGGAGAGAAATAGAACAATTGAGAACTATTGAGGACCGGATCTACATGGACCGTTCCCCCCTCAATTAGGCATTTGTATTATAGCTTCTCCCATTAAGAGAGACTTTGTACAATACGATTCTTTGTGTTCCTTGGTAAAAACTCGTTGGTGCAATGAAGATGGAAGCTTCATGCACCAAACTTACACTGATAACACCTAACATCAATTCCCTCATGGTCTCAGACCCAAGACCTCACACACCTTCAAAGATGGTGAGAGCTAGCAGGGTATGAGAGTAGATCTAGAGGAAGAAGGAGTATTCTTACAAGAAAGAAGTATTTCTCCTCACATAATCACTCATAATAGCTTAGCATAGCTTAGTAATTAGCGTGATAGAGGAGATGAGCATGCATTGGAGCTTGTCTCTTGGTTGGATTTGCATCACAAGCGAGAGTTTGTTGGTGTAGGCCTCCCTTCTCACAAGCTTGGAGTAGATGAAGAGATTTCCATTAAAGCTTGAGAAGGAGATATAATTTTTTTACTTTACACATGAGCTTGTGTGAGTGTGTATGGAATAATGCCTTCACAAATCAGCCCCCTCTCTCATCTTGGTCAACCCCTATTGCAATTTACTCATGCTGGCTTCCTATTGGCCCTTGAAAAGCTTAGCCAATAGCATTTGAGCAAGCTTTTTACTCTTGCTGGCTTCCTATTGGCCTGTGAAAAGCTTAGCCAATAGCATTTGAGAGGCCCGGTCAAGAGCCTTGTGAAAAGTGTCCATCCTTTTCCCCTTTTTGTAAAAGCTCAGATAATCAATTTAAATATCTGAATTCCTATTGGACCTTTTAGTCTTTTGGCCAATATGAATTAAGCAAATTTATGGACTGCTTAATTGTCATTGGACCTTTTGACTGTCCAATAGTATTTTAGGGAGACTAATTCTTAATGGTTGTTTTTTTAAGAATTTATAAAATAGGAAATTTAATTTACACTAACTGAGCCCTCATTGGTCCACCTCTATGTCCATCCAATAGGATTCATGCAAGAATTGGGGGTTTTCCTGCATGCCTGACATGTGTCCTATTTGCTTTGTGGAAAGGTAAACTGATGTGTGGGTGTGTATGTGTGTGTGTGTGAGTGTGATGTCTCTTTCCCAGCTTGCTCACTCTTCTATCCTTTCCATGTAGCCACTTTGTTGACTTTAGCATTCAACAATTTAGTCACTACGAGCAGTTCCCATGGCTTATGACTTTTAGAGTAAAAATTTGGAACTTTAGGCTTTGGAAGTCTTTAATGGAGTTAAACCTAAGGGTCTTTTAAACTCCACTGGTACACTTTGCTCTTGAGCAGACCATCCCCATTTGTATCCCTATTTTCCTTCCTTTGGATCCCCTGTGAGACAGGTCTGACAACCTTTCCAATATCTAGCCTTTGCTCCCCTTGGTATCTCCCCATATTAAATGATCATTTTAATATGAGAAAATCATTTGGGAAAGTAGATATTAGGTTTTTATGACACTACCTCTCTCTTGATATCATAGTCGTCCTTGACTATGAGGTAGAGAAGATAAAGCCTAATCATTAGTCCGTTTGCTAGCGGGTAGAGGATCCCTATTTTACCCTACGACATCGTTCTAGAATGGATGACTAATCCATTTGGTGCTTGAGAGACTTAGCTGCCGCAAGCATGTCTGCTCATTAGTCCGTATCAATCTTCCATAGTAGAGTAACAAGCTCTACTTGGTGTTTGGGAGACGCCACAAACATGATCCTAAGCATGCATACTTCTTAATTTGTGCACAATAAAGAAAAAGAGAGTCTTATAAGACAAAAACATTGATCATTTAAAACATATTTACATTTGCTTACTCTGGGGAATCATTGTAAGCATTGACAAGGTTTAGGTTATCCTTTAATTGTATGCCTTGCATCCATCTAGCATCTTCAAAAGGATAATTCTTAAACTTAATAAGATACCATTGGATAATCTTACCGCCTCTCAATACCTTGTCTTCGTGTCAAAGAATGGACTCAGGCTGCAGGACCTCTTCTTGGTCTTCAATCTCGAGTGGGTCTTCTATGGTTGCTTCTTGGGGTGGCTCTCCTTGGTAAGGCTTTAACAGGCTCACATGGAAAACATTGTGTATGAGCCAGTGGTTGGGAAAATTGAGCTAATAATCCGTCTCATTGATTGGCTTAAGGATCTGAAAGGGGCCATGATACCTTTTTGCTAGTTTAGCATAGTACTTTTGGTGTCCAGTAGGATTCTTGCCCGTCGTGTGCCTTAACCGAGCCTTGGGAAATTTAAGCAAGACCCAAAAAATTTCTTTAAAGGTCAGGGTTATTCTGTGCTTGTTAGCAGCAGCCTTTTGCCTTTGCTGTGAGATGGATATAGCATCTTTAGTCATTTGGAAATATTCTTGTAGGTTGCGGCTATATTCATTTGCAGCGAAGATCTTCCCATGTACCTTAAGTAGCAGGGGACTTTTTGATCTTCCCTCAATTACCTCAGAATGTGATTTTCTTGTGGATCTATGTACTGTGTTATTGTAAGCATACTCCACTAAAGGTAAGTACTTCTCCCATTGGGACCTTTGATCTACTTCAGTGACATAAGCTTTTAGTAGATCAATAATTGTTAGGTTAGCTATCTCACTTTGGTCATCCGTTTGCGGATGATAGGCCGAAGAGAAATTTAGCCTTGTACCTAAATTCTCAAAGAGACCCTTGTAGAAATTGCTAGTCATTCTAGGATCTCTATCCGACACTATTGACATTGGCAAGCCGTGGTACTTAAAGATTTGTGATATAAAGAGGGTTACCATTTGATGGGCCTTAATAGCCTTTTTGACAGGTATGAAATGTGCTTGTTTGCTAAACCTGTCTACTATTGTCCATATTCTCGTATTCCCATGGATAGACTTAGGCAATCCAAAGATAAAATCCATGAATATGCTCTCCCAGGGTGAATTAGGGATTGGCAAAGGTTGAAGCAAACCAGGTTGCTTCCCTCTATCAAACTTCGTCTTTTGGAAAACCACACATTTTGAAACATACTCTTGTATGTTTGATTTCATGGTAGGCCAATAGAAGTACATTTCTATCCCTCTTAGGGTAGCTTGAATCCCTCTATGCCCCGCATATGGAGGGGCATGAGATTCATACATTAATTTCTCACATAGTGAGTTAGTAACACATAGCATATTACCATAGAGAAGATAACCATCTTGTAGGGTAAATGGTTCCTCTTTCTTTCCTAGTGCATGTCATGGATGCTTGAGAGTCAGTTGCTGCCTGCATCATTGCCTATGTCATGGCCTACATCATCGCTAGAAGGCTCTAGAAGAATCTAGAAGGTTCTAGAAGATTCTAACCTCCTCAAGAAGAACCTAGAAAGTCCTAACCTCCTCAAGTAACCTACTCAAGCACTAGTATAAATAGGGGTCTTGGGCCACAAGCCCCTCAGTCTTGCCAACACCAGTTGTGAGCCTCCTATGAGGAAATCCCTCTTCTAGTTCTTATGTTCAAGTCTTGTCCTTGCAATCAAGCCTTGTCTTGTACTCAAGTCATGTAATCCAAGTCTTGTATCAAGCTCTCTTAATAAAGTATTGAGTCTTATAATCAATATTAAGCTTATCATCAAGTCCAAGTTCTTGTACATTCTGAGCGCCTCCTCTTGCTCTCTTCTCGCTCTATATGCGCTCATAACAGTTTGGCAAGTCTACCATCTCTTAATCTTCTCAAGCCATCATGGAGCCGACGATCGAAGGTGTCATCAACGCATTGCAAAGCATCCAAGATCGATTACAAGAACTTCGCGAGAGTAACACTCAACTTCAAGCAGGGAAACCCCTAATCTTGGGACTGGCGTTGCAAAATCTTCAACGTCAAATTCAAGAGCTTCAAGAGACAAGCACACATCAAGCACAAGCTGCAAGATCTAGCTATTCTCAACAACATAAGAAGGAGCCGAAAGTCAGCATGCCTGAAAAATTTGATGGGACTAGATCAAAGTTTAGAGGTTTTCTCCAACAAGTGCGTCTCTTCATTCGAATGCAATGAGAGCGTTATCCAGATGATGCCTCTCAAGTAGGCCTTATTGGGACCCTCCTCTCGGGTACGGCTCTCTCTTGGTTTGCTCCCTTACTTGAAAAAGAATCTCCTATTCTTCATGACTTTGAAGCTTTTGTGCGGGAGTTATCTGCAACCTTTGGGGATACTGATAGAGCAAGGGTTGCTGAAACCAAACTTAGAAATATCCGTCAAGGATCAAGACCTGCATCCGTCTATGCATCCAAATTTCAACAGCTCACTTGTGATTTGACTTGGCATGAGGAATATTTCATTAACCAATTTCGGTGGGGATTAAAGGATGACATAAAAGATCTATTATTGACTATGCCAAAGGTTCACACACTAAGCGAGTTCATCTCTCAAGAAATAGAATGTGATAATCGACTATTTGAGAGGAGACAAGAGAGGCGTCTTGGGGCACCATTGCGACCCCAAACAGAAGTGACACATAATGGCTACACATCTCAACAGGGCCATGAACCAAGCATTGAGCCCATGCAAACTGATTCAACACGATTTCAACCTCTCTCAGCCCAAGAGAAGCAAAGGTGATGCATTAATGGCTTATGCATGTATTGTGGAGAGCAGGGGCACATGGCTCAACAGTGTCCAAGGAAGAGAAGGATGAAGGTTCATGGTGCAATGGCCTCAACGTGTTCGGAAAACATGGACGTCCAACCCCAATAGAGACCGACCGGTTGGACAAAAGACAAGCAAAAAAAGGTCTCTTTCTTCCCACTGATTCCACTTCAAGTTTTATGCTACCAGTCAAGATCCATATGCCGGGTAGGCACATGGATTGTGAAGCATTACTAGATTCAGGCGCAATGGCGTGCTTCATGGACAAAGAATTTACAAAAGAACAAGGCATACTACTTGTGGAGAAGTCTAATCCAGCAACTGTAGAAGTCATTGATGGTCGTCCCCTCGCTTCAGGGGATGTCAAGTATGAAACTCGCCCCATAGAAGTAACATTGCAGGAGCATGTTTCAAGAATAGCGTTCAATATTATACAAAGCCCAAGCGGTCCAATTGTTATTGGGCTACCGTGGCTTGAATTACATAATCCTGACATCGATTGGAGGGTTTGGAGAATTGAACCACAAAAAGTCCAAAAGAAGAAGGGAAGGCATAATAGGCCTATATATCTTGGAGCCAAGGTCTTCACGCTGTCAGAAGTTTTTTGGAGCAAGGGATTGCGCATATGTACATATCCATGCATGGTGCATCGAATAAAGGATTGCCCATTTTCCATAGCCAGGTGGTTACGTGGGGCCCACATGTGTACAGGTAGGACAGCATGTACATAGTGCATCGATTTTCATTGTTACCGGTACCAGTGTGTTTTGCTATAATAATGAGGAGTTGGTAGCACGTAAAACTTCTCGAGGAAGCTATCCGCGCGCCGACGACATGAGGTAAGCAGGTGCGTCGGATGGCATCTAGTGGCGTCAGGAGGCTGAATGGGGTCAATACTTGCACGTGGAGAAGTATGGACACAACGTGGATGTTTTCTTCTGATAATTATGCAGAAAGGTCATCATGAGAACCATATTTTGGGGCCACTTCACGTGGTGGCGGGATGCATTATTGAAAAAAGCTGAGTGCCAGGTGTGCGGATGGATGCAGCAGGGTGACAACTATGCACTGCGAGGTCAGTTTTTGGCCTGTTCGGGGTCCGTTTGAGGTCATCTAAAAGGCCAAGGGTGCCCAACTAATAAAGCTAAGTGTGGGAACTGAAAAAAATGAGAGAAGACCAGAAAAAACGTGGAGAAGAGAGGAGGAACAGCTGCAGGTGTGTTTTTTGGGTTTTTGGAGCCTGTTTTGGCCGTAAACTGCTCATCCGAGGTCGGATTTGAGCACTTTGACATTGCAGACTGGGGTTTTGGGCCATTCTGGACGCGATGGCACTGTCCATTTTGCCAAATTCCTCACTCTTTTCCTGCTTTTTTTCTGTGTAAGTTTCTCCTATGAGCGAAGTTTCTGCTCTAGTTTGTGATTGTATCTGGCTTATTTTACCCATATTGTGTGAGCTATTTGCCCCATTGGTGTTGGCCCAAGCTCAATTGTATCTAAACATCAGAAATTATCCTCTTTTGAGCTGAGTTATTTGGGTGTGTGTGTGTGTGTGTGTGTGTCTATGTGGAGTGGGCAAGTGGATAGTCTCTCTCCTCTCACTCTAGAGGTGTGTTCCCTGTCTCGGCCAGGTGTGTTGTCTAAGCCGAGTGGTGCCCCATAGTGTGTGTGTGTATCTTCCCAAGAGTGTGTGTCGGGTCGTTATAGAGGCGATGTGTGTGTTTTCATCCCGCTCACAACGCGTGCAACCAAAAAGTATCCAACTTTATTGATATTTGCAACACCAACCGACACGTCGACAACAAAAATCATGGAGGCATTTCCACGTCAATATCAAGATTACAAAGATGTTTTTGAGAAGAAGAATGCAGACCTCTTACCGGAGCATCGACCCTATGATTGTGCTTTAGAGCTTCAGGAGGGAACCCAACCCCCTTTTGGCCCAATATACAAGCTATCTCAAGATGAATTGGTAGAATTATGGAAAAATATTGATGATAATGTTGCTAAGGGGTTCATACGGCATTCAAAGTCCCCAGTAGGAGCTCCAATACTCTTTGTAAAGAAGAAGGACGGAACTCTCCGGATGTGCGTGGATTATAGGGGCCTAAACAAGATCACCGTCAACAGTCGCTTTCCCCTTCCCTTGATCCCAGAGCTTCTTGAGCGCCTTGACAATGCAAGAATATTTACAAAAATAGATCTTCGTGGTGCTTACAACCTCGTCAGAATCAAATAAGGTGATGAATGGAAAACAACCTTTCGGACAAGGTATGGCCACTTTGAATATACCGTCATGCCATTTGGTCTCACAAATGCCCCAGCTGTTTTTCAACATTTAATGAACGATATCTTTCGGGAGTATTTGGATTATTTTGTGGTAATATATTTGGATGATATCTTGATATTTTCCAAGGATCAAGAAGAGCATGAGCACCATGTACGATTAGTGCTTGAAAAGCTTCGTTCATCAAGGTTATATGCAAAGTTGGAGAAGTGCTCATTTCATCAATCTAAGGTGGGATTTCTTGGTTATGTAATTTCTGAAAAGGGAATCTCCATGGATCCAAAGAAGGTTCAAACCATCCTTGATTAGGAGACACCCACCTCGGTAAGAGATGTTCAATGTTTCCTCGGATTTGCAATTTTTTATCGTATCTTTATACAGGGATACTCCAAGGTGGTTACATCACTCACAAGGTTGATAGGCCATAATAAGTTTTTCGGGGACTCAGAGGCCGCAAAAGCTTTTTAGACTCTCAAGCAAGCTTTCACGACCGCACCCATTCTAATTCACGTGGATCCTACAAAGCCTTTCATCCTAGAAACAGACGCTTCAGATTTTGCCCTTGGCGCTATTCTATCCCAAGTAGGAGAGGACGGTCGAGTACATCCAGTGGCTTTTCATTCCCGCAAGTTCTCAGCTGCAGAAATCAATTATGAAATCCATGACAAAGAGCTCTTAGCAATCATCAACTCCTTCGACACTTGGCGTCACCTACTTGAAGGAGCTCCTCATAAGATCACTGTCTATATAGATCACAAGAATTTGAAATACTTCGTGACATCCCGCGTCTTGAATTGTGACCAAGCTAGGTGGAGTGGTATCCTATCAAGGTTTGATTTCCTTATCTCTTATAGACCTGGCCGTCAACAAGCTAATCCAGATGCCTTATCAAGAAGATCCTACCTTGCACCTAGAGAAGGCGGCGTAGCATGTGATCAACAAGAGTCAGTGATTTTGAAACCTGAGTAGCTTAAGCTAAACGCCACCATGAGCCAAGCTCCTGAAGATTCTACTTTTCTTTCTAAGGTGAAGACAAAAATTTCCAAAGACCCACTTACTCAGAAAATTAGACAACAACTACAAGGACAAGAGGTTAATGAGGATAATAAATCCCTATTCTACCTACCCTCATGCAATTAATAATACCAACCATTTGTAGCAAGCTTGAGGACCTCTCTTCTTGAGTAAGAAAAGAGAAACCAATAGCTCTGATACCAATGTAATATTTAACGGTCTAAATAGCTTGTAAATAGCAGAAAATAATTCAACATAGTGAGCATTTCATTAAGAGCAAGTTCCTAATGAGCATAGAAGAGTGCTTGGTTGGAGATAACAACATTATCATAACACCTAATTAGTTTGGCATAAAAATACTTGAAAGAGGGAGAAAAATAGAACAATTGACAACTATTGAGGACCGAATTTACACCGGTCCCCCCTCCATTAGACATTTGTATTATAGCTTTTCCCATTAAGAGAGACTTTGTACAATACAATTCTTTGTGTTCCTTGGTAAAAACTCATTGGTGCAATGAAGATGGAAGCTTCATGCACCAAGCTTACACATGATAGCACATAACATCAATTCCCTCACGGTCTCAGACCCAAGACCTCACACACCTTCAAAGATGGTGAAAGCTAGCGGGGTATGAGAGTAGATCTAGAGGAAGAAGGAGTATTCTTACAAGAAAGAAGTATTTCTCCTCACATAATCACTCATAATAGCTTAGCATAGCTTATTAATTAGCATGATAGAGGATATGAGCATGCATTGGAGCTTGTCTCTTGGTTGGATTTGCATCACAAGCGAGAGTTTGTTGGTGTAGGCCTCCCTTCTCACAAGCTTGGAGTAGATGAAGAGCTTTCCATTAAAGATTGAGAAGGAGATATAATTTTTTTACTTTACACATGAGCTTGTGTGAGTGTGTGTGGAATAATGCCTTCACAAATCAGCCCCCTCTCTCATCTTGGTCGACTCCTATTGCAATTTACTCATGCTGGCTTCCTATTGGCCCTTGAAAAGCTTAGCCAATAGCATTTGAGCAAGCTTTTTACTCTTGCTGGCTTCCTATTGGCATGTGAAAAGCTTAGCCAATAGCATTTGAGAGGCCCAGTCAAGAGCCTTGTGAAAAGTGTCCATCCTTTTCCCCTTTTTGTAAAAGCTCAGATAATCAATTTAAATATCTGAATTCCTATTGGACCTTTTAGTCTTTTGGCCAATATGAATTAAGCAAATTTATGGATTGCTTAATTGTCATTGGACCTTTTGACTGTCCAATAGTATTTTAGGGAGAATAATTCTTATTGGTTGTTTTTTGAAGCAATTATAAAATAGGAAATTTAGTTTACACTAGCTGAGCCCTCATTGGTCCACCTGTATGTCCATTCAATAGGATTCATACAAGTGGGGGTTTTCCTGCATGCCTGATATGTGTCCTATTTGCTTTGTGGAAAGGTAAACTGATGTCTGTGTGTGTGAGAGAGAGTGTGCTATCTCTTTCCTAGCTTTCTCAGTCTTCTGTCCTTTCCCTGTATCCACTTTGTTGACTTTAGCATTCAACACTTTAGTCATTAAGAGCAGTTCCCATGGCATAGGACTTTTAGAGTAAACATTTGGAACTTTAGGCTTTGGAAGTCTTCAATGGAGTTAAAACCTAAGGGTCTTTTAAACTCCATTGGTGCACTTTGCTCTTTAGCAGACCATCCCCAACTGGATCCCTATTTCCCCTCCTTTGGATCCCCTAGTGAGATAGGTCTGACAGCCTTTCCAATATCTAGCCTTTTCTCCCCTTTGTATCTCCCCATATTAAATGATCAGTTTAATATGAGAAAATCATTTGGGAAAGTAGATATTTGGTTTTTATGACAATAAGGTTTACATTTATTAAAAAGAAAAGTGGGTTTTTCTTAAAAGAGATTTAGTATTTAGGTCATATTATCTTGGCAGGGATCCAAATGAACCTTGCAAAATTGAAGGTAATAAAACAATGGCATATACCAATGAATCCACATGAATTGAGAAGCTTTATAGGAATGTGTGCATACTATAGATGCTTCATAGAAAAATTTTCATTTATAGCAAGCCCACTCTATGATTTGACTAAGAAGAATGTTAAATTTGTATGTTCTACAAAAGAGAATGAAGCTTTTGAAAATTTAAAGACAAATTATTTCTCAACCCGTTCTAATATTACTAGATCTTTCAAATCCTTTTGAAGTATAGTGTGATGCTTGTGGACAATGCCTTGAGCTGTTTTGCTTCAAGAAGGGCATGCCATAACATACAAAAGTAGGAGAGTGGGTGGATGACTAAGAAAAGAATCTAGGCATAAATGAAAAAGAGCTTTCAAATGTCTTACATGCCCTAGTTGCCTGAAAGTATTATCTCATAGGCAATCTGTTTATTTTGTGCATATACCATCAAAGTCTTAAAAACTTTTTGACACAAAGTAAACTAAGTGATAAGAAAATGAGGTGGGCAAACACTCTCTCACAATTTAATTTTCATATTGCTCACATAGCTGGTAAGCACAACTAAGTGACCGATGCACTTTCACGAAGGCCAAGAGTCAATGCTGTATCAATAGCTACTCACAATGATATATCCTCTATGGTAGATGAGTACGCTATGGATCTAGACTTCAAAGATGTAATGCTATCTATTGCACTAGGGAAGGAAGAGGAACCATACAATGTACAAGATGGTTATCTTCTCTATGGCAATAGGCTTTGCGTTATAGATAATCTACTTGAAAAGGTTATGTACAAATCTAACGTTCATCTTATGCGAGATATAGAGGGATTCAAGCTACACTCAAAGGAGTAGAGATTTACTTCTATTGGTGAACAATAAAGGCAGACATATCTCACCATATTGCACTGCATTGCATATCAAAAGACAAAGTATGAGAGCGGGAAGTAGCTTGCTTCAGCCATTTTCTATACCAGATTCCCCATGGGAACGCATATCCATGGATTTCATTTTTTGGATTTGTTGGACGGGTACACCGCGAAGGACGTCAGCACAGCGAGAACTCACCTAACAAGTAATGTCAGCTAAGGACGAAGCTCGACCCACAGGCGCGTGGAAGCAAGCATAAGGTGTTAACCTACACTCGACCGACTCCTAACTAATTCCTACAGAGGTCCCTACCAATTGTCTCAGTCACAGTCTTTAAGAGTGCAAAAGAGGATACTTCCTACAACGCTTGCTAGAGCCGAATACCCATCAAACACTTTCGAAACACCATAGAAATTGAAGAAGACCCTACTAATACCTATAGGCCGCTCTCTCCAAGGTCTATGAACCAAAATCACGACCCAAAACACCCGGTGCAGAAACACGTAGGATGTCTGGCCGAAATATGCAGGTCTTTGTTTCCGAAATCTGAAGTGCCTAATGTGTAGCTCTACTCAATGTGAATGCGTGGATATGCTGTAATGCGAAATCAGATAACGTATGCTCACCCAAACAACCGATGAAGCTCGTAGAAGGAGCTCACAAAGCCGGACCGTACGCGCGCAATGTTGGTATCGGCTCGTAGCTCTAGGCGGGGGCAACACGCTGCACTTCTCCGTACTCGATTCCGACCACCGTAGCACACGTAGCGTCAAGACGAAGCTCACACTCTCTCTCACGTACACAGTATGCTCACTCACAAACTTAAAACTTGTTTAAAATGACAAAAGATTTTTCATTAAGGTCAAAAAGTGGTATATATACCTTACAACTTCTCAAACCCTAAAGTTCCAAAATCAACCATCTACTCAATCTAACTATCAAAACTGGGATACAATCTGGAAACTTCTGTAAGTCCCAATATGTACAATGTGAAAAATCGGGTTTTCCTTAATGAATGAATAATTACAAAAATAATAGTTCGCCGAGTAGTTAGATGCCGTGGGGTGTGTCCAGCTTTTAACATCCCCCCCCCCCTCCTTGTTCATGTCGTCCCTGACATGGCCTTGATCCTTTGCTTCATCTTATGGTCTCCCGCATCTTTAGCAGTGATTCGTATATTGCATGTAGATTTAGCATTGTTGGGCCAAAGATATCTGTATGCATGGTGAAGAACCCAGTGTAGAATGCTTCTTCAAACGCCTGGAGGTGATAGGATGGGAGTAACATAATTCTTTGATACAACGCATGTATCACCTCCTTGGAAGGCTGACCTGACATATCATAAGCACATTTGTATGTATCCTGGAAGAAGAATATGCTGTCAGTCACCTGGCTTGGCTTGAAGGTCTCGAACACTGCTAGGATGGTTCTGCAGATCTTTCTCATCATAATGCATGTAAGGTCAGGTGAGCCAGTGAAAAACTTTATGGAGCCCGTTAGGGTTTTCACCATGTATTGTGCACTTATTCTCTCACCTGCCTTCACACTCGGTAGCTTTGGGTAGTTCAGCCAAGTGGGTTGGCTTCTTTGTAAGATTTCTTGTGCTTTCCACGTCCTAACCCTTGGTAGAGGACAAAAGCTGAGGTTGTCTCTTATGTGTTTAGGTGCCTCTACCAAGTGTATTAGGTATTGCGGGTACTTGGTAAGCCAAGCCTTCCTCCACGTTGGCTGAGAATCCTCTATGAGCTTTACTCCTTCTGGCCTCGAGGTGTCTGCATTGTAGAGAGGGACCGTTGGCTCTTCTCTGATTCGCCTGTTTATTGTTGCCGCCTCATATTTCAACAATGGATATGGGAGAGAGGGTTGAAGCCATTCATGCCTGAGATTGCTGGCATCGATTTTCTGAATTGTCATAGATTTGAAAACCCTCTGTTCCCATTCCAAGGCTTCCTTTGTGCTTTCTCTGAGCTCTGCCTCTATTGCTTTACGTAATTTTTCCTCCTCTTCTTGTGTTAGATCCTGTGGCTCTTGAGAGGATCCTGCTATGCTTTCCTCTGGCATGGGTGTGTCCACAGGTTCTGCCACATTGTCGAGGTCGATGCCCTCATTGGCAGCTGGCCCTGAGCTTTCTGCTTCTGCTTGTTGCTGGCCTTTCAACTCCTCAATTTGCTTGAGGAGTGTCTGCTTTTCCGCTTCGGCTTCTCCGCCCATAGTCACGAGGAGGTCATTGAGTTCAGCGTTTACTTTTTCAACCTCCTCGAGCTTTATCTTTATGCTCTCCAATTCTTCTTGTAGGGCTTTTTGGTTGTCCTCCATTCTGGTTTGCATTGCGATAGAACCTTCAGCCATCATCAACCTCTGCCTTTTCTCGAGAGTCAGCTCTTGCAGCTGCTCTTCATATATTTGACTCTCAGAAATGATTTGAGTTGAGCTCGTAGCTCTAACTCTAGCAGGTGATGCTTGCAGCCTCTAGATGGTTTGATCTTTGACTTTTAATTGGTCCTTGAGCTCAAGGACTTCATCCAGGCTTGCTTCTTGTTCTATCTCTGCCTTTTCCTTTGCATTCCTCATGGCCCCTACTTCTTTAGTTTCTTTTGCTAGCTGGAGTGTCAGATTATCCTGTTCTTTTTTGGCATCTCGCAATGACTTGCTGAGTTGTAGACACTCTTCTTCAGCTGCTTGTAATCTCTTTGCTGCTGCCTCATTTGCTTCTTCCTTTGCTTGGCAGTTTTGTAGAGCCATTGCCAAGCTGGCCTGGAGGCCAGCTTCTCTCTCTTTTAGCCCTTGGCTTTGTGCCTGCAGAATATCCCTTTGCACATTGGTCTTTTCTTCAGTGGCCTTTAGAGTTATCAATTCTTCGTCTGATGCCACAGATTGTGCTCTTATTCCATCTAGCATTGTCATCACCACATCCCAATCATTCGAGGGCGGGTGCAGGTCTACCGTGTCGGTAGAAATTTCCTTTAGCTCAACTAGCCGGATGCCTGGCATCTGTTCTTTATGCCCTGTCCTCGCCAAGTCGAATGCGACTGTGGCGGCTTCTTCCCTTGTATGGCCTGCAGCTAGCAGGTCCAAAAATGCATAATATGCCTCCTCTAGTTCTTTTTGCTCAGACGCAGGCTTGGACTCTTCTTTGGGCTCAGGTTCTGGCCTTTGCTCTTGCTCCTCAGCCTGGTGTTCTTCTTGATTGTCCCCAGCCTCCTTATCTTCTGGTGAAGGGCTGCTAGGAGGTGGTGATGGTGGCGGTGATGGCCGTGGGCTGGGTTTAGGGCTATCTAGTAAAGCTGCAGGTTTTCCCTTTAAGTCTCTGTTTGCTTTCGTTTTTCTTTCCCTTTCTTGGCTTTCTTGTTCATCTAGCAATGTCTGCCTTATCTGCTCCACTTCTTCCTCAGTGAAAGGGACATGGGGAATGTTTTCCGCTGCAGCATCAAGAATCTCAAAATTCTTAATATAGTCTTTAAAGCGGTCCCTCTGCACTCTTCTGGATGATCCGGACATAGACTCAAGAGATGGCTTCCATAGTTCGTTTAAATCACCCTTTAGGGCTCTTTCTGCTCAGAAACTCTCCATCAGCCTCTCGAGTCTAGCCGCTTTTTGTGATCTTGTCTCTTTGGCCGGCACTTGAGAAGATTCCTTTTTTCCTTTCTTCTGCTTAGGTTGCTCCTCTGCAACTGGCTCTAGCTGTCTCTTCAACCTTGTAGCCACCCTTGGTCCTCGTTGTGGCTCGTCTTCTTTGTCTTCCCTTATCCTTAGCCAGTCATTATGAGATGGGGGGTCAGGCCACCTTGCCTTGGCGTGTAGTGCTGCATAAATTACCTTGGTTATCATTTCTCCTGGCACTATGTAGGTTGTCTTTTTGTTGCCCAATTTTACCAAGCTGTCATGTATGTATGCCGCATAGTTGATTATCTTTGGTGTACCTTTTGTCATTGCCCAAGTAAACGTTGTGGCAATTGCACCTGGCGGAATCCTGTACTTCTGTGGCCTCTTCGTGCACATGTGGAAGTACTGGTTGTACAATTGGCTCATGATCGCCACCTTTGGGTTGGCGATGTCTTCAAAGGTGTAATTGGCCTTTTTCTCTTTGTACACCTTGACTTCATCCCTTCTTTTTGTCACACTGTCTCCCTGATTGGAAAGATCTAGTGCATGGGCTACAACCCGCTCCGTGATTATGATTTCTGTATCGGGTCTGCCGTGCAAATCTGTCACCTTGGCCACCCCATCCTCTTTGATGCTTGTTACAAACTCCCATACTCTTTTGACGTCCACCCCTGCTGGTATTGCTTCGAAGTAGTTATGGAGGTCAATTTTCTCCAAGTAGCCGGCCATTTTGCTTCGGACAAATTCATTGAGCTCTCTTGGCAACATTGGCAGCTCTATTACATTGCCTTCGTTGTCTTTGAACACCCCCTGGTTTATCTTTAGGTTGTTTGACTCTAACAGATCTTCCTGTATCCAGGTGCTGGTGGGCTTTAGTGTGCCCTCTGGAATGACAAAAGGGTCCACCTCGTCCAGATAATCTTTGATTGTCATTCTCTTCTTCTTTGCCGGTGACTTCGAGGCTGCCATAGATCCTGTTGCACTTAGCAGTCCAAAGTTAGCGTTTTTTCCATATCAGCTGCTAAACTGAGTTTTACTTAGCCAAATGACTTGAAAATTGAAATTATAGCTTAAAAGGAACTTGTGAAGCTATGCATGTGCTCACAGTGCAAATTTGGCCAAAAAAATCCCTCTAGACATCCTATGCGTAGGATGTCTTTTTCTTCAGAATTGGTTCATACTTGACATGTAGGTAGTGTAAGGCTCATGGAACATGGTTATAAGCTTGGATTTGAAGTTGGATGACAAAAAGTGGATTTTTGGGCTCATTTAGGCTTTAGGTCACAATTTGGGTAGATTGTCCATCATGGGTAGCAATTGATGTCCAAATGGGTTGAAACTTGGTATATGGGCTCAATGCATCATGGTATTGGCTCCTATGATGTCATTTCTTGCACAGAAGGCTAAATTTATGCTGAAGACATCCTACGCGTAGGATGTCTATTTCATCAGAATTGCATGAAACTTGTTATGTGGGTTGTCCTTGGCCTATGGAACATGTCCATGTTCTTGGATCTGAATTTGGATAAGATTTGATGCCTGTAGGGCTCTGTGAGGTGTTTTCGGGCTCAAAAAGTGTATCTTGAAGGTGTTGGGGGTCAAAAGTGATTAGAATGGCTTCAAACTTGACATATGGGCTCTTGCTGATGAGGTAATTAAATATGGAATGACAAAACTTCCCTTCCATGCCAAAAAGGTCCATTAGACATCCTACGCGTAGGATGTCTAATTCTTCATTTTTACTCCCTGACCACACAGAAAGTTAGCTGATGTGTATGTGAATGTGTTGTGCAAGTTTCATGAGATTTGGACAAGATTTGGACAAGATTTGGTAGGTCAATGGCCCATTAGTGCCTTTATGCCCTTAGTTTGCGTTTTTTCATGCATATGAGGTCAAACCTGGTCCAAATGTGATGAAACTTGGTGTAGGGCTTGTAAATGTCCTTCATAACATGTGCATGACAAAAATTGCTGGGTTTGGTGCCAAAAAGTGCCCTTGAGACATCCTACGCGTAGGATGTCTCTTGATGATTTTTTAAGTGTTAGTGCTCCCAGTGCTTGCCCTTTGCCCCCTTAAGTCCCTTTTGAGCCTAATTTCAACAAAAAAGTCAAATGGATAGAGTATAACTCCCTGTGTGGACTTCAGAGCCTCCGAGCCGTTTTCTGACTTTTGGAATGCTTTTTGGCGATGAAATTTCTCGATGTTGGTCTCCATAGCTTCCCAATCCCTTGGGGATCCTTGCCGTATGGTTTTTGTCGACTTTGGCTTCACCGAAGCTTCATTTGGCAATTTGTCGCTCTAGAAGCATCCGTGGTTGCGTTTACATACCTTTGATGATTTGTGGTGGTCTACCACCATAGGACTTGGTTGTTGATGGTCTAGGAAAGCCGCTCGTGAAGTTTGGTGGCAAACGGACTTGCGGTTTGGCCGCAAGTGCATTTTGACGCTTTGTGTGTCTGATGCCGTTTCTGAGGTTTAGTAACGCTTCGGGTCACTTTTTGGTCATGCGGGTCATATGGACTTGACGAGCATGTCGAGATGCTCCTACCCATAAATTTTGGTAGCATTTGGTCGCCGTTTCGCCGATTTCCCATTTGGTGGCCTCTTGCGGGTTTCTGGGAATTAGGGTTTTTTCCGATGGTCTCCCACTGCCTTTGGCTATCCAGGACTGGTCTCCTAGACTAGGGTAAGCTGCCGATGAAGTCTTGTTGCTTTCGGCCGCTGTCTCTACTTGCAGGTCTCTACCGCTCGCTTTGTGTGTGACCTCTACGCTAGTTTTCGCGACATAATGACAAACATGCGCGAAAAGCTCAAGGTGGTGAGCCTATCTCTCATGTTTGGAGCTGGTCGAGTAGACGTGCGGGTCGTAGAAGCTGCTAGAAGGTCGATCCGCTCTAGGTGGCAGAAGCTCTCTAGACAAAGTCAATAGTGAGAATGAGTTAAAAATGGGGTGAAAATTTCTTATAATAGAGGTCCCCGAACCATTTTTCATGAAATTTGACATGTGCTCCTATCTTTCTGCAAGATGCAGTTTAGGCTCAAAAATTTCTTGATTTGGACTCCATTTGCTCTGTTTACCAGAAATTTGTCATTTCGATCAAAACCTGGCCAAAACACGCTTTCCGCTCCAGTCTCATAATTGCACCCCCACTGTACCATAGGTTGTTCTTTAGTCACTGGTCATCCCCATATTTTTTGTTTTTCATTACGACTGTTTTTCACCTGCTTTTTGTATTTTTGAAGTTTTTCTGCCGAAAATTAGCAAAATTAAAAGGAAAATAGCAAATCAAACCCAAAAAATCCCCAAAATTCATAATAGATCACAAACATCACCGCAACACATTATATACACTCACATGCAATTTTTATGGCCGGATTTCTCCGTTTACCAATATTTTGCCTGAAAAATGTCTATTTCTACTTATATACACACACACCTAGGGGCTTGATTTGGCATTTGGCCCCATATACCTGTAGCTTCATGCTGTATAAGGTCATATATACTTGGGTTACTCCAGAAAATTTCGCAATCAAACGTCAACCCTTAAAATAGTCGAAAATCATGCCCTTTTTTTGTTGTTTCTGTTATTGGTTCCGCATTGAGAATGCCTCCCCCCCTCCTAGTCGGAGTCCTCCCAAACGACAAGGTTTCGCCTCGGAGTATGTGCCATGCATAGGTTGAAAAAGTTGTGCTAATGCCTGGCCGATTAATGTGGCCCTATTTTATGCATACTCGGTCAATGCATGGAAAAATTAATGTTGTGCAAGAGAAGGGAATAAGCAAGATGCTTATTGGCATTCGCCGTCGAGGCTTCCTGCTTTCTTTGCAAGTAGCTGCTGTAACTCTACTGCTCTCTGTTTAATTGTCTTTTTCGCAAGAGGCAAGTGCTTTGCCGACACTTTTGATGGAGAGATGCTTATTGGCATTCGCCGTCGAGGCTTCCTGCTTTCTTTGCAAGTAGCTGCTGTAACTCTACTGCTCTCTGTTTAATTGTCTTTTTCGCAAGAGGCAAGTGCTTTGCCGACACTTTTGATGGAGTCGTAGCTGTTTCTGAGGATAGAATTGGCTGGGATGTGATAGCTAGGGGTCTTATGGCCTTGGCTTTCCATTGGTAGTTTGTTGCTGCCAACTTTTGTAGATGGTTTGGCACTTTCTTGTTTGCCACTGGTTTGTCTGTCATCGGCATCCACATATATCGGTTCTCCTTGTTGACCTGCAGATGCTTTCCATTGTTGCTTGTACCGTAGATATTCCCTTTGGCTTTTGCTTTGGTATCCAAATGTGAGTGACATTTGGATTATGGCTAAGCATTTTCCTTGGGATCCATATCTATTTGGTTACCTTGGTTTTGGGTTGCACTTTCTGCTTTGTTGGAATCCGGTTGTTACATTGTTTTTTTCCCGCCATGGCATTTCTATCCTTCCGCATCCATACTTGTTTACCTTGTTTCGGTAACCTAGATTTGTGCATTGGGGCCAGTGACTTCAGCTGTCTGTGATAAGCAGTGTTGGCTTTTACCTGGTTGTTTGTCTCAGGTTTCATGATGTTCTTTGATGGCATTTGTTCTTTTGTCTTTGTTGCCAGTGATTGCATGGCTTGCAGTTGAGCATAATGGTATTTCTGAGCAAAAGCTATCACCTGTTGTTCATGTTCGTGCTGAATTTTGACCGCCTCTGCTTTCCAATCTATCTGGACATTGTATTCTTTTTGCCAAGGTTGCCCTAGCATCATTGGGTGTTGGGTGCTTTCATCTGTCACCACATAGAATTTGTGTGGGTAAATATATTGATGTAGCTGTACATGCAATATAATCCATCCTAATGTTTTCAATGGGTGTGATGTGCTACTTTCCAGCACTTGGGGGGTAGGATGAAGTTTTTCTGAGACTTTGAGATGTTGGTATAATCCGTAAGAGATCAAATTTGCTTGAGCACCCGAATCAAGCAAGGCTGTTGATTTAACTTGATTGTTGCCCACTTTGACTGTAATTATTGGCTCTACTGTTTCCTCCTCCAAGTTCATCAGTCGAATGGAATTGACTCTCAATGGTGGTTTACTCTATTGTTGTTGTCGCAGAAGCCGTCTTTTTGCAATGTGTGCTTGTGCTTCGGCTTGAGCCTCCTCCCATACTCTCTCTTTTTCCTTCATTCTTTGCTTTCCTTGATGAATTTGTTGGAGCATCTCCTGTGTGAGGGATAGAAGGTATCTCCTCGGACGACACCCACTAATCCAGTTTGGCATTTCTTCACCTGCTAATGTAGCAATCTTGACAGCTCCACTTTGTGATAGATCACTAATCACAAATGGTCCCATCCCTTGCTTTTTAAGTTTCTTGGCATGTTGCTTCAAGGTATAAACAAGTACGTAATCACCTGTTTTGAACTCTTTGGTACGCACATGTTTGTCAAAAAATTCCTTTTGTCTTCTCTTTTAGCATAGATTGAAGCGACATCTCGTAAGCGGAGTTCATCTAGCTTTTCAAGATCATTAATTCTTGAAGAGAGTTCATGCCCTGTCCATTCCAAGCTTGTTGCTACTCGTAGAGTTGGGATTAAAAACTCTATGGGTAGTATAGCATTTAGCCCAAACACCATGTTGTATGGTGTTGTTCCTATTGATGTTTTGTAAGCTACCCTGTATGCCCATAGTGTTGAGTGTAGCTGCTGATCCCAATCGGTTCTTGATTCTGACACTATTTTAGTGAGAACCGTGCATAGTGTTTTGTTTGTGGCCTCAGCTTGCCCATTGGCCTGTGGATGGTATGGTGCTCATTTCCTATGTATGACCATGAATTCTTCTAGTAGATATTCAATGACTTGATTGAGGAAGTGTGTTCCACGGTCACTGACAATTTCTATTGGTAACCCGTAACGTACAAAAACATTCTCATACAAAAATTGAGCCGTGGTGCGTGCATCAGCTTTTTGTGTTGCTTTGGCTTCGACCCATTTTGTGAGATAGTCGGTAGCCACAATGATATATTGGGTATGGGTGCGATATGCAGGGGGTGATATAGGTCCCACAAAATCAATGCCCCATTTTGCAAATGCTCTTGCCCCCATCATTGGCCATAATGGAATCTTATCTCTTTTTATTGGTATCTTGGTGCGTTGACATGCATCACAACGCTTTACAAAGTCATCGGCATCCATGTGCAATGTAGGCCACCAAATTCCTGCGGTTAAGACAATTTTTGCTGTCTTATCGCCCGAAAATGGCCTCCACTTACTCCGCTATGTGCATGTTCTAGAATCAGCAGGTATTTGCTTTCACTTGCACAGATTCTAAGTTGATTATCCTTTCTCCGCTTATAGAGTTGATTTCCAATTAACGGAAAGTCACGAGCTTCCAGCTCTATAGCTTTTTCCCATGCTCTTGTAATGTTTTCAGGGAACGTTCTAGTGGTTAGGAAGTCAATGATATATTGACTCCATGCAGGTGCTATGTTCACCCGAAACAAAGTTGCGTGATCCACTGGTTGTTTGGCACTACATACTGTACAATTGGTAACATAAGAATGTGTATCCGCATACATAGTTGGCCAATAAACCCCTAACTATTTCAGTCTCTGGTGTGTTTTCATTGTTGAACAATGAAGTGCACAACCCTGGACATGTGCCTCTTCAAGGTAGCACTCAAATTCTTCCAGATTTATACATAATCGTAGGATTATGTCAGATTCAAGATGATACAGCCGTCCTGCTATCAACTGGAAGTTTTTTGTTTGTCGAATTGTTTGTTGTTTGGATCTACATTCTGTATTATCAAACTCACTTCCGAAGGAGAGAATGCTAACTATTTCGTGAGACCATTTGGGTACATTTCAATGTTGAAAAGATAAGCATCTGGTATGTCATCATCTACCCCTTGAGAAGCTTCCCCGTTGTGTATTCTTGAAAGATGATCAGCTCGCAGATGGGTTTTACCCTTTTTGACCACCACTGTGAAGTCAAATTCTAGCAATATAATAAACCAGCGTACGATTCTCCCTGTATTGCAAGGTTTATTTACTAGGTACAAAAGAACTTGATGATTTGTGAAGAACACAAATTTGTTTGCAAGCAAATAATGCCAAAATTTCTTTACAGCATAAATCATTCCTAACCCTTCCCTCTCGGTGGTTTTGTGTCTGAGGTATATGTGGTTATAACCCCAATCTTGGACCATCTTCAGTTGTCGCATGAATGGTCGTCCCAATATTATCTCATAATTGTTCTTTTTGTCGAAATCAACTATTGCAAATGTATGCTCATACTCGATCCCGCACGAAGTGACAATTACTTTTTCTAAGAGTCCGAGAGGCTTCTCCATAAACCCATCTGCCAACTGCAGCTTCATTCTGGTAGCCCTCAGAGCTGGTTTTCCCCATTTTTTCTAGATTTCCTTGGTGGCGATAGCAACTTCCGCTCCACTGTCAAGAATAGCTTTGGAAACTACTCCTTGGAATTCTACCGATAGCGTCGTGTTTCCGTCTTCTCCCTCACAATATTCTCCAACCTTATTCAATGGTACCGGCCTAGTGTTTAGGATAGGTCTGTCCAACTCCCTGATTCCTTCTTGTAGCTTCGATGTGGGGTCTTTCACTCCAAATTTTTCTAGGCATTTTCCTACTGTGGTCCACATGTTTGGCCTTAACCTTAGGAGTTCTGCTAACGTGATTGTGCATGCCACCGGGGTGGATAACAGCTCAATCAATCCTTGTGAATCCATCACCTTGTTAGAAGAAAGTCTTTGAGATGGGATTGCTCTCACTTCCGACTTAGCTTCATATTCTCCTAGGTAAGAGGGTAAAGTTCTCAAAGAGTCTGGTTGGCTGTGCCCCGAACTAATAGATCCTTGGTCTCCCCCTTGTGAATGTATCTCAAAGTTCACTTGTGATCTTGCCTTGAATTCTTCAATAGGAGGTAAGATCACGTTCTTTTCTTCTCTCGTGCTATTCATGTGGTTACTCATCCTATTAGCCTCGTTGGCCTCCCTGATTTGCTTCCACAGATCATCTAGACCGTTACCGTCCTTTCCCATTTCTACCAATATTTTAGGATGGACCCCATCACTTGCCTCATCGGTGGTATTTGGCACTATGATAGGCTCTCCTCTGGACTCATAATCATTAGTGAGTCTTTCCTTTTTTTCTTCATGTTTCTCTAACGTTGGTTGGATAGGGGTTGGAGCTGGTGCGTCATGACAATTTGCCGGTTTACCCCACGGGTCTTCCATCAATGATTGAGCCGCCTCGATCATATTTTTACACATATCCAACCTTTGTTTTTCTATTTCTGCATATGGATAAGTCATCCACCTTTGCTCTTGGGTTTGGTTCTTTTTAAGTCGAGCTTCATAAGCTTTTAGAAGCGCATCCAGATGCTCGTTTACCTTGTCCGCCAGTACAGATCCTCCTGATCCTGCACTTTTGGGCTCTGCTATTTCCTTGGGTGCTATGGCTGCTATGGTGTGTGAGCTTAAGTTAGCTAGATCTTCTAACCGCTCCAATCTGTTCTTTGTATGTTTCAACTCATCAGATAGGGCTGTTTGCTCTCGTTCTTTCCTGGCTTTCCGACGCGCCTTTCTCGCTTTCCAAGTGCTTCTCTGATTTTTCGTTTCTGAACCTTGGGCATCTGTTTTTGGTTCTTCTATTATGGGTTCGTTCGTCCTTCTTTGGGCTTGTGCTCGTGTTACCGCCTGAATAGGTATGATTGTTTCATTTTCCGATCCTCCACTGGAAGGTATTGTTTCCAACAGGTTCAAGGTGGTTTTTGCTCCTTTGCTCGGGTTTTTAGGGCAATCAAGAATCAAATGAGTAATTCCACATTCTGGGCAATACGCATTGACTCTAATGATTTCATCATGAGGACAATCTCTCAGCCAATGGTCTCCGCCACACTTGTAACAGGGGCCCTTGGGTTGTTGAGGTGCTCCTTGAGCCCCTCATTGCTGGTAAGCCTGTCTCTGTCCGCCCATGCCTCCATTGGCTATGAACAACAATGTTCGTTCATCTAAGCTATATCTTCCTTCTCCTGCGGCCTGTGCAACAGTTGGAGGTCCTTGATTCCCTATCATGCTCCATGGTTCTGGTGTCGAGGGTTCTTCCGGTGGATAATAGACAAGGTTTGTCGCATATCCATTGGGATCTTCATAATATGCATGCATAGGCACCAAAGCCTTTTCTTCTGATTCCGTTACCGTTGGTGTGTATCTTATACCAACTGGTCGTAAACCTGGTAGGGGTGGTTGTTGCCCCAACACTGGTTGTGGTTTTTCTACACATACAGGGCCTGGTAAGTTGCCTGCTTGATATCTAGGCATCGGTGGAACTTGAGGGGAAGCTACTGGAGCTTGGGGAGCATAAGGCCTCTCCCTCACATATCCCTTGTTATAGTAACATTCCTCGGTCCCATGATTTGTCCATTTTTGTTCAATAGCACACCACTTGGGCTGTTTAGCCTTGGGTTTGGTGTACAAGTTGATCTTTTTTAGCACTTCATCTACGAGTTGCTCCTGGTTTACCGCTATTTCTCCTTTCAGGGTTGTCTTGGAAGACTTGCTCCCACTTTGCTGTGAAGATGAATCGTCATCAAGGTCCTTGAACTCCCCTTCTTTGTAGACTGCACAATTGTCCACAAGGTACAGAGCCTCCTTGGTCAACTCATTCAACGTCGTGCTCCTCTTCATATGTAACTCTTTCTGGAGATCTACATTCCTTAGTCCTTGGATGAATATCAGCATAAGTCTGGACTGAGTTGGTAGTTCTTCAACAGGACATAACTCAACATATCTTTTTAGTCTTAGGGCTGCCTTCCGTACAGATTCTCCATCTTTTTGTTGAATTTATGGATTTGTGAGACGATATTATGAGCTATTCCCCTTTGAGAGAATTCCTCAATAAACTCGTCAAACACTTCCTCCATCGACTCAAAGTCTCTACGCTCCACAGAGTTAAACCAAGTTGCAGCATCATCCTCTAGGGTTAGTCCAAACCCTACAAATTGGGTAGGAAAGTCTAACACCTCTTCGGCTCTAATTACGCGCACAAAGGCTGCTACATGATCTCTTGGGTCTCTGTTTCCTGTGTATTTCTTGTTTACCCATTTTTCCACTTGAGAAGGTCAAATTCTGCGATGGTTTACAAACCTCATCATTGGATCATCCCGTCCCAGTCTATACACCTCCTCAGGTCTTCTGTAATAGGCCGGTTCCTCGCCCAACGGTGCTCCTAAGCCATAATTTCTAACGGTTCTCGCTGGAGGTGGTTCTTCTCTTCGAACTCGTTCGATGGATGGTCCTCCAAGCTCGGTCGACCCTTGTGTCTTTTGTTTACTCTCTGCTTAATACCTTGAATAGTGTGGTGGTTCTTGCAAATCCTTGAGCCCTCGTGCGGCTGGATAACCATCTCGGTTTCGGTCTGATTCCATTGTTGCACTCTGCCGACGCCATGCGTGCAATGATGGCTGGTTTGCTGGTTGGTCTTGGTTGTTGAATGCTTGCGGTCTGGTGGAATGTGAGGTAGTGTCACACTCATCTGAAAATGGATTCGTTGACTTGCTTGGGGTGTGGACGGCTCTCGGCATTTCCTCAGGGGCATATGCTGATGCTCCTGGACCTGTTGCTCTTTCTACTTCCTCTGGGAGAATACGTTGGTATTCTCGCCCGTATCTATCAACAAAAACTATGCCCTTCCCCGTAGCAGTTTCATAAGAGAATACGTAAAGAACCTTGTCTTTGCTTAGTTCGTTTACGTATGGTTCTTTGCTGCGAAAGTAAGAGACAATACCCTCGCTCTCGTGTTTGTAGATTCCCACATTCTCGTTATAAGTTAGAATCCTGATTGTTTTCTTATCATACATAAAAATATTTCCGTGCCGATCAATGTTTGGTGGCGGCTCTTGAGTTTCTAAAACCATTTTCCCTTTAGCCACGTTATCTCCATATCTGTTGTAATCTTCAGGGTTGCTAACTATTAAATAGTGGTTCCCCTTTTCGTCTCAGAATCTATCTCCATCATCATACACACGGATTATCTCCAATCTTTGTGCTGGCCTCTCTTCGATACAAATGCACTTGCGGCCTCGATAGTCAGAATAGACTAGGGCTCCTCTTGAGTTCGTTCCCTTTAAGAAGATCACCATAAGCCTGGAATCATTCAAAGGATTTTGGGAGGTGCTTCCTCCTCGCATAGGTCCATCATAGGTGAAACCTCGTGGCGGTTGACTACCCATCATGAAGAAAGATTTTTCTGACGAAGTGTCAGTATCACTACCTTCCTCAATAATCGGTGCTAGCGGATCTAACCTTGCCTGAGTTACACTCTCTTCGGTGGACACTAAGCTACCTTGGTCACCTGCCACCTTCTGGTCTCTAACAATGTATCTTCCTGATCTTAAATTCATCAAACTTATCAATGCAAATTATCACAAATTCAACCACTCACCTGGCAACGGATCAGTTTCTGCACAACTTCTTGGTTTGTTGCTGGATATACCTGTACACAAGAGTTTTAATTTCGGCAATTGAATCAAAGCATTTTATCTACTATAGGTTATCTTAGTAATGATTGGTATAACTGGAGAGTTAATCTCAACCACTACTGTATTTTATACACTGTTGATGTTCTGGATTAGGTTGCTAATCTGAAACAATACTTCTCTCTGATGTTGGCCAATTTACGTGAAAAAGTCTGAATTCAGTCTTTGCTTTGTCAAATGGGCAACCAAGGTCCAAATTCACTTCTGAAAGAAGTTCTGGAACCCTTAAGCCAAATGGAACCTCACTGTCTAGGCTAGGTCAAATTTTCTCTGCAGTATGCCCCAATAGACATCCTACGCGTAGGATGTCTCCTGCTGTATTTTTCCTGGATTTTTGCACAGTTGTTTCCCCTTGTTGTGCTGAGCTTACAGCTGCTTTTAATTTTTGATTTGGACTTCTATAAGCTGGTCAATGAGTCAGAAATCTGTTCCGATGGCTTGCTGATGGTATTGATCAGTCTAATCAACTCCAGATTGGACCAAAATTGACTAGCAGGCTTGCCTTAGGCTATATAACACCTTACAATGCTCAAAGTCAACTTCTGGCTTCATTTTCTTGCATTAGACATCCTACGCGTAGGGTCTTTTTCATCAGAATGGCTTCAAACTAAAGGCTCAAGCTCCCCTTGAGTTGCTGATCACCTTGGTATACTCAGATTTCAGTTTGGAGTCCCAAATCAATCCTGCAGACATGTTTACAAAGGTGGTCAACAAGGAGAAGTTGAGCTTTTGCTCATCTTCAATCCGCATTCAAGGATAAGAAGCTAGAATGGAAAGCAGTCACAGGTTTGGTTTGGAGATCAGTCTCCAAGTGGGAGATTGTTAAGTATGGAGCTTGATTTACCCTTGTAATTTTCTGTGGTAAAAGTGCACATTTGTAAGGCCCCCATTATGAGGAGAAGCCATCGTGCGTGAAGGAAAATCACTCAGCGGAAACCAAAATTTTCACGGACAAGAATCAGGGGCAACTTTAAAGGCCTCGGGGGCGGAGGCCCCCGAGACTTTTTTTTCGCCGGAATATTATGGCTGGACGGCGGCCGGAAAGTGGTCGGAAAACAATCGGTCGGTTGGCCGGTGTCCGGTAGTCAATGGCCGATGGCCGGTGGTCGGAAGTCAATGGCCGGTGGCCGGAATATTCTTTTTCGCCGGAATAATATGTCCGGATGGCGGCCGGAAAGTGGTCGAAAAACAATCGGTCGGTTGGCCGGTGACCGGTAGTCAATGGCCGATGGCCGGTGGTCGGAAGTCAATGGCCGGTGGTCGGTGGTCAGAAGTCAATGGCCGGTGGCCGGTGGCCGAATTCAAAAGCGGACTTGTCTTCTCAAGGATGGCCACACATGGGCGGATTGGAGGGTCCGATTTGGACTTATTCGCACAAGGGCGGCTACACATGGCTGTCTCTCATAAGAGAGGGCAGCCCTTTTGGCCTATAAAAGGAGGCCATTTCTACACACATTTCATAGTGTGAAGTTGATGCAACAAGGTGAGTGTGAGGTGGTGAGAGTGAAGCAAGGCGGGAGCTCCATTAAGGGTATAATCCCTTTGTAAACTACTTCTTGTTTTGAAGTACTAAAGCCATTGAGTGGCCGCTTTCCCGTGGACGTAGCCCACATTGGGTGAACCACGTATATCGTGTGTACTCTCTCTCTACTCTATAATTTTGTGTATATAAATCTGTCTCTCTCCATTAAGTAATCTACTCAATTATCTATTTAGCTACGTCTTATTTCCTAACATATGGCGCATGGTTGATGCCCATTATACATGCATTTTGGCGAGCACTTTCAAGTGCCGGTGAGATCTCTTGAGAGCATTGTTTTTGCATTGATCAAGTTTTCGGATTGCAAATCTTTTGGTGCTTGCTTATGCACGGTCACTCTGTTGATGTACGTTGAGTGCGGATTGCCATTGTATGTGAAAATGTAGAGCCATTTTGGCATTTCTACTCATTGACATTGAGTAGTGTCATGGTTTATGGTAGAGATTGTACTTGAGTTTTTTGCTCAGTTTTCAGGGAAAATTCTGTCGGATTTTTCCCAGATTCTCGCCATAGTTTGTGATCGAGTGTTTACTCTCACTTTGACAAGTTTTGTCAGTTTGGACACAGTTTTGTGTTTTTTTATCCACTCTCGCAAGAGTGAGGAGTTGTGTATCTTTCTTTGCTTGAGACAGTGGTTTGCTCTCGGGTGGGAGAGTCTTATGATCTCGAGCATTGTTTGCCATAGTTTTGCAGAGCTTATGCATGTATGTTGAGTGTAGTTTGATGCGCATTGATTGCTCATTGTATTGAGCTTGCAGGACAATGGTTATTTTGTGCTGATAGCCATTGTGCGTCGAGACTCTGGCGAAATTTTCCCAGGAGTTTTATGCGTATCATTTATACGATCTAGGTAGAGATTGCAGGTTGCACTCAGCATTTGCGTGCGGTGTTCTCTGCAGGTGGGAGATTTTTGCGTGTGTATGCATCGATACCGCACAGTGTGGGCTTGGTGATTAGCTCACAGATTGCAGTGTGATACTAGAGCATGCGAGGCTTGTATTGACATTGCGGGAGCTCTATTTTGGAGTGTGTCTCACAGGTTTTACATTGTGTTTCTGGCCATATTTGTAGACAATTTCCAGGTGTTGTTGGTGAGGTGGTTTTGCTTTCTAGTTTGCTACATTGTGCTCATGGCAGAGACAGGTGATCGCTCAGATTATGATCTCTCCGAAATGTGCATGTTTGATGGGTCAGACTTTGCAGTATGGAGAGAGTGTATGCTTGATGCACTGACGCAGCGAGGGTTGCATCGACCATTGAGTGGTGATGCAGGTAGACCTTCAAACATGTCTAACGATCAGTGGAAGGAGCTAGAGGAGATGGCACTATCTACACTCTCTTTGCACCTTGCGAAATCTGTATATGCTCTTGTTATGTATGAGACTACTTCGAGAGCACTTTGGCGCAGATTACATGATATGTATGATAGATCTGAGTCATCAAGGACTCGTGTGAGACATGTACATTCACGAGCATGCCGACAGGTGACATGTTGGTATTGTGGTCATTCTGGACACGTTAGACGGCGCTGTTTTTGTCGTATGCGACATCGTAGGAGACATGGCAGTCTCAGAGATGTATGTAATGATGCCATGGACTCAGTTGCTTTGACAGTTGAGGCAGATGTAGTGTCGGAGTATACTAGTGACGGGGATGTCACTTTTACCTCGAGCTATGCACGAGATTCTATACATGTTAATAGTGCACTCCCTTCGCAGTGGTTGCTAGACGTAGATGCTATGTTTCATGTCACGCCGCATCATGAATGGTTTTGTAGCTATTCTAGCGGGATGCTTGGCAGTGTACGTTTGACCGATGGATCGGTGCATGCGATAGCAGGTGCAAGAGATGTGAGACTGTCATTACGGAGTGGTGCATCTTACTTGTTACGACATGTGCGGTATATACCAAATTTGACAGTGAGTTTGATCTCAATTGGTTAGCTTAGAGATTGTGGATGTTAGATTTCGCTACGAGAGCGAGATTTTGTGATGCATTTGGGTTCGCTAGTGATTGCGAGAGGTGCCAGGAGTGGTACAGGTTACCCATTGCATGTGGATCACGGGAGAGATGGTGTTCTCTCTGTGATCATGCAGCCAGGTAGAGAGCGAGAGAGCAGGCGAGTCTCTTTTGCTTGTGGGTTGTAGGATGCTTTGCATGGAGTGCAGAGCAGTGACCTTGTTGTGCAGGTTGCGTCTACGGATGCACAGGTAGAGCGGGACAGCTCTAGTGAGTCACAGCACGATGAGTCATCAGAGGTGATGACAGAGATGACTCACATGGATGCTGAGATGTCGGCTATTGTGGAGTCATTTCTTGATATGCTTATGCCAGAGCTTGATGCAGATTCAGGACAGATGGATACTCCTTGGTACACATATGATATGTGGTGGGCACGAGGAGTCACTCCAGAGCTCGGAGTCAGAGTGCCATGGTCTCTATGATAGGGGACAGGATTGCCATGAGTTGAGTTCTAAGTTGGAGGTGACAGAGATTACCAGGGTTGCATCAACGTTCGGTGTCCTCATGTACGAGATGCTGATCTTGAGGCCTGACATAGCAGCTGCAGTGGGAGCATTTGTAGCAGGGTTGATTAGTTGTTCGATGACTGATCTCGGCATAGAGCATAGGGGAGGTTTGCAAGTATTGGACCGATACTTGCAGGAGTGCATGAGCTCTTGTAGACTCTTTGCAGAGCTTGTAGCTAGCTCTGTGTGGCTTCCGCAGCGGGATGTTTGTCTATCAGTAGAGCCAGATGCACTAGCTCATCGAAAGTCAGTGGGCATAGGTTGAGAGAATATCTCACCTTCTATTAGTTGTACACTAGTAGATCTTGCTTAAAGGCACATTGTCCTTTAAGTGGGAGGTTGTTGGGGTTAAGGCCTATGTGCCTTGACCAGTCGCCTAGGTCATGGGCGCGCGCCCACTGCTACCCTATACTTATAGTGAGTATACTGTATAGGGGGAGCTGCCACTTCACAGTCTCCCCACCCACATCGTGTGTGTGTCTCCTTCTCCATCTGTGGTGCTCCCCAATCCCCTTCAGGAAAAACAAAACTACAGTATCCAGTTGGGCTAATCTGGGTATACTCCCACCATAGCATCAGCGGTGCCATCCTGGGTGTCATCTCACGCCTCGACAACTGCCACATAATGCTAGCGCTAATAAGTAGAGAGACTTGACAGAAACCATACCGAAGGTTTTGAACAAACATTCTTCCCTATAGCAACCAGTCTAACCAGACATTCTTTCCTATATTTTGTCAAATATATGTCGAGTTTCTTGGGGTTAAGCCCCTTAGTTTCGGTCCGTGTTTTCTTTTCATAAGGTAAATAATATATTTCTATGCTCTCACATATGCAATGATGCATAACTTGAAACTGCATTACTAACCTGTACCATAGCTCCGATTGATCAGATTGGTGGATCGAAACATAGCATGTTCCACAGGAGTTCCCCCGTTACTTGTACCGGCTTCATGATCATTAGCGCCTTGGCTTCGAGCACGCTTTGGATCCATTTTTTTTTTGTACTACGCTTAGGTTATACACTTAGAACTTTAAATTGGTCAATTTTCCTAGTAATCTCCTTGAAATCTAAGGTCATTTTTACATATAAGTAACCTTGTTATTTTTCTTGAATATTACTTTACTAAAATTTTCCAAAGAGAATCTGTAATTTTAAACCCTCACACTTAGTGTTGTTGTACTACATTTAGTTTCTATATATCAAAATATTTTCTAATCTTAATTAATCAAAAATTAAGTTTGTAAACTATGAGTGAAAGTTTAAAAATACATTACTTTTATGCATGACATTTCTAATCCAATTCTAACTTTAATTTCTATACTTCAACTAAATCAATTTTTAGTATTATTCAAAATACTAATTAATCTAATTGACAATAAAATTGGTGAATGAGAATTTCATCATGCATAATAAGAATGTGATGAGTACTCTTATGTATTAACTTTCAATTAACTATGTATAAGTTAATAGTGAAGATGTACTAACTAGAGAGAGTAGGTATACTTAGAGAGATTAGAGTAAGAAAAAACATACACACACATCTTTTCTAAAGCTAATTAATACTTATTAATCCATTAGAAAGATTAGAGTAAAAGAGAGTACACACACACATCCTTTTTAAAACTAATTGAATCTAACTAATGCACTAGAGAAATGAGGATAAAAGAGAACACACACACATCCTTTCCTAAAGTTAATTGAATCTTACTTATCTATTAGAGAGATTAGAGTAAGAGATAACACACACACATCATTACTAAAGCTAATTTAATCTTACTAATCTATTAGAGAGATTAGAGTAAGAGATAGCACACACACATCATTCCTAAAGCTAATTGAATCTTACAAATCTATTAGAGAGATTTGTAAGATCCCCAACCCGCCTATACCGAGATCAGGATGGAATCCTTAATAGGTCTCTAGGCCTTATAAAAATTGGAGTCTCTAGACAAGAAAAATCCAAGGAATAAACCTTTGTCATTGACAATGGCTTGGGTCTATAGCCTTAGAAGAAGACCTAGTCCTTTCTCGCAGCGAAAATGGGATAACATATTAACAATCCCAAAAGTCTTTCGTCCCTATAACTTCCACATATTGGGCTAAGGTATCCTCAACCAACGCTTTTTTCCATCTACTAACAGATGTGAGGGCACAGCCGTTGGTGGACTCCTCTCCAAGTGAAGAAGTTTTCTAAACGTTTTAATGCGCAGGGATGGATAGTTACCTCACCAATCAAGTCCACCCGTCCATGATTGACAACCTTAGTCAATCCCCACTTACCACCCCGCACTCACACATGATTCATTTATCTTACTATCACATTGTTTTAAACATTTAAAATAATGGTTTCTTTTAACGTTCCATCACAGTAATTCCTTAAAGACAACATTGAAAGCATTCATTTAGAAAGGAGACATCTTTAAACTTAAGACAGGTACTGTCAATCAAAACATTGTCCATAATAACCATGACCAGTACTCGTCTTGTCTCAAGACCACCTAAGGGTGAAAAACGGCACCCATTCCTTATTCAAATCCGACATGGAATAAATCCCCACCCAAGGTTTCGGATGCCCATACACCAAACCAGTTGCCCATACAACCGGGCGGCTCCCCTAGGATAAAAAACGGTATCCTAACTTATGTAGAAACATCAAGACATGACACGGAGTAGAAACTCATCGTTCATGGGGGTAACCGAATTAACCGTGGCTAGAAAGCCAATCATTATCATCAATTTATACTAAGGAGTCGGAGGTGTCTTGAGACAAGCTGTCTTAAGGATGACCAAACATATCTTTCCTAATTCAACCAGTTTTAACCCAAACAATTCTTTTCTTCATTATAAATAAATGCACGTTGGAAGTTACCTTCCGTTTTCAGCCAATTTATCCTTCTTACGTATACAGTGCTAACTTATAAAAGAACTTAAACTAATTAAAGACTTAATTGAATAATGGGACACCCACCTGGGATTGATTGGCCATCTGCTGCTGCGCTGGCGCTTGAAGACTCTCCTCCGTAGGCCTACTACTAGGCCCGGCTTCGTCGTCGTGCGACGCTCTAGTTCGTTTTTGGAGCTACGTCCTCATCATCAGATGTAGGATTTTCTCGGGTTCTTTTTTGTGCCATAACTTCTTATCCTTATAAAAAGGCCGTCTAATCATTAGGTAAATAATTCAAAATCTAAACTTAACCTTTGTATTCAACCGTAACCCATCCAATGTTAAATTTATAGTCTTAATTGATAAATTCTTGACCTAGTAATTTCTTATTTGTCTATATAGGCATGATAAATTTTTCCACCGCTTCCCTAAGGGTTTTCTAAGCTCTCCTAACATTCTTATAATTTTCTATATCTTTTTCCTAATTTTCCCATCAACTTTTAAGCTAATAATCTACTTATTTTGGGCTTAATATTTATTGTATTTAATTTCTCTTAAAGATTTCATTTACTTAACTTCATATCATAGGTACACTTACTATAATTTTTCTAAAAACTTTTAACCACAAAGTCTATTTATTTTACTTAATCATTTGCTAAAAATAAGACTTTTGGTCAATTATAATTTACTAACCTCACTAATTAACTATGGTATAATTACCACAAGTAGATAAAGATGTTTTTGACTTCTGATAATTATCTTATTATTTTCCAACTTAATTATATAATTTCCATCTTCAATTTTCGGCTAAAATTAGGATAATTTAACTTAAATAGATATTTATTCTACTTTTCTAACCTTGACATGTTTATCACGGCCTCTTTATTATGTAAGCTAACTGTGATAAATAGAAAGTAATCATATAGCATGATTTACTAATTTCCCCATTGAACTTTCAATCAAAATTAGTATATTTTGACTAATATAAATATCTATACTAAGTTTCTAATTTTGAAATAATTATCATGGCCTTTTCATCATGTAATCTAGCTCTGATAAATAGCATGTCATCATATAGCATGATTTACTAATTTTCCCCTTTAGTTTATAGCTAGAAATAGTATAATTTGACTTAGATAAATAACTATACTACTTTTCTAACCTTGGAATAATTATCACAGCTTCTTTACCCTATAATAAAGCTCTGATAAATAGCATGTAATTATAGCATATGATTTACTAATTTCCCTCTTTCGTTTTTAGCTAGAAATAGTATAATTTGACCTAGAAAAATATCTATACTACTTTTCTAACCTTGGCATAATTATCACGGCCTCTTTACCCTATAATACAGCTCTGATAAATAGCATGTAATTATAGAACATGATTTACTAGTTTTCCCTTTAATTTATCCCTAAAATCAACATAATTTCACTAAGATAATTAGTTAAACTAATTATCTGATATTAGCATAATTATCATGGATTCCTAAAATCTAATTAATGTCTAATAAATAACTCAATTCAATTTGAACCCATTTTCTAATTTTCCCTATTTAAATTATCCAAAAAACAGAGTATTTTTGCTAAATTAATTAGCTAAATTGATTACCTTAGCTTCTCCTAATTATTACGAGTTTTTGATGAGTTTCTTCACACATTATCAACCAGTGATAAATATCTCACAGCATTTGAAATCAGTTTACTAATTTTTCCTATTTAATTTTCTCTAAAAACAGAGTATTTCTGCTAAAGTAATTAACTACATAAATTATCTGAGCTTCTCCTAATTATCATGGGTTTTGCACCACCTAATTAACCACTGATAAATATATCACAGCATTTGAAATCAATTTATTAATTTCCTCTATTTAAATTTCTCCAAAAACAGAGTATTTTTGCTAAAGTAATTAACTAGATTAATTATCTGATCTTCTCCTAATTATCACGGGTTCCTTAATACCTAATTAACCACTGATAAATATATCACAACATTTGAAATCAATTTACTAATTTCTCCTATTTAAATTGCTCAAAAAATAGAGTATTTTTGCTAAAGTAATTATCTAGATTAACTGTCTAAGCTTCTCGTAATTATAAAAAGTTTCTTACCACCTAATTAACCTATCACAGCATTTGAAATTAATTTACTAATTTCCCCTATTTAAATTTCTCAGAAAACAGAGTATTTCTGCTAAAGTAATTAGCTAGATTAATTATCTGAGATTATCCTCATTATCATGGGTTTCTTAACATCTAATTAACCACTGATAAATATATCACAGCATTTGAAATCAATTTACTAATTTCTCCTATTTAATTTTCTGAAAAAACAGAGTAATTCTGCATAATTAATTAAGAAAATTACTCAGTAAATTATAGGATAATTTTCCTAGCTTAATGACTGTCTAATGCAACTCTGATAATTATCTCAACTTAATCTAAGCTTAATTAATATATTTATCATTAATTCATTGTTAATTTGGCTATTTTCAGTCCTAATATGATAGGATAAATAATTAGCTTAATATTACTAAGCTTAATTACAATAATCAGCAGAGATTAATTCATTAAGAGAGGTTTTATGAGTATACATAGGCCTAATCTTTGATTTATTAACAAAATAGCTTAATCTAAACTTGCTAATTAAGAAAGATTAGGCTAATTATTGTTTAGTTAATCAATTAAAGATTAATCTCTAATGCTTTTTACGTAGTGTTCTCTCTAGATGAGAGAGAGAGAGTATCAAGGCTCTGAGTCTGTGTAAAATGTGAAGTTAGGGGTCCTATTTATAGTTTTCTGGCACTCATAAGCTCTCACCGGCTGAAAAAGGCAGTTGCTTGCAGTTCAAACAGTCCCCTACAGGTCAAAAAATGCCCCCTGCTGCTAAATGAGTCCCTGGCAGGTCAGTGATGACCCTCCCATTACCTGTCAGCTTTTAAAATATCAACTCTGCTATATTTTGACCTATTTTTGCTTAATTTGTAAATATCTAGGAGGCCTTTAATAAAGTCTATGCTTACATGATTACTGCAACCCTTCAATTTTACCTATTTTACTCAATTCACAGTGTAAACTTCCAGGGGTCATAACTATGCCAGTTTTTATCAGAATTCAATTCTGAAAATTTTTAGCCCGGGGTTTGTTGTGCTTAAGATTCCAAAAATACCAATATTTGCCATAGTCGGACAATTCTACATTGCTTTTTCAATAATAATATCTATTTGATTAAGCTTTATACAACCTTTAAGGTTTCAGAAACTGGAACCTTATAAGATTAGAGTAAGAGATAACACACACATACACCATTCCTAAAGCTAATTGAATCTTACTAATCTATTAGATAGATTAGAGTAAGAGATAACACACACACATCATTCTTAAAGTTGATTGAATATTACTAATCTATTAGAGAGATTAGAGAGAGAGATAACACACACACACATCATTCCTAAAGCTAATTGAATTTTACTAATCCATTAGAGAGATTAGAGTGAGAGATAACGCACACACATCATTCTTAAATCTAATTGAATCTTACTAATCTATTAGAGAGATAAGAGTAAGAGATAACACACACACATCATTCCTAAAGCTAATTGAATGCTTAATTAATATGTACTTTACTAATCCACTAGAGTTTTTGCTCTTGTAGTAGTTTGTGGATGCCTTTTCTCTAAGAGAAGTGACAGCACTTCGTGAGCTTTATAGAGGCAATCTCTATGTCTAAAGTGTGACTATGAATGCCCTATTTATAACAAAAAAGAAAACGTCCAACTTTTTTTCCAAAAAAATTTAATAAAACTTTTTTTATTTTATTTTTTATTTTTTTAAATTCCTACCCGCGTTTTCGGTCCCCTTGTGGTACCCATCAACTTGACCAATTTGTCCTCATCATCAAAGGATAAAGCCACACAACACCCCCCCCCCCAAATTAAGATTAGTCAAGACTAACCTCTTTTTTCCATGTGACTGTATGTCCCACTTTGTCCCCTCCTATGTGAGTACAGGTGTGTTCATGTGCCTTCATGTGTCGTCCATGTGTATCTTTTGACTTTATAATTATTTTATTTATTTCCTTAATGATAACTTTACATTTTCAAGTTAAACTTTGCTGTCTTAGACTAGCTTTACAGTAGTAAGAGAAAATTCTACAATCAGTAAATGAGTATTGTAATAAGCTAGACAGTCTTTTGTATAGCTAAACGTGTCAGAATGTTGTAGCGTAAATTTTATATTCTAGGTTTTCTTAGCCTATGATTCATAATTTGAACTCGAATATCTTAAATAATGAGTGATGGTTAAAAAATTTAAATGCGTAATAGAACTTGTGTGAAATTCGGAAGTATAGACCTTACATATCTGCATTTGTTGCACGTGTATGATCACACAGTATGATAGACGTAGTAGCAATGCAAATAAAGATAACGTAATATCAATGTATTTAAACATGAAATTCCTAACTTTTGATACCAGTGAGAGCATAGTGTGATGGCTCTACACAGGACAAAAAAATTATATTGTTAACTTTGAGGTGAGAAAATATATGCACATCAAATCGAACCTACTTAAATAAAACTGACCTCTATTCTATTACATTTTGCAGACTAATAACCTCATGTGAGAGTAGACACTGCACACAACGGCAATCTCTAAATTATATCACTAATTCACTTCCACATGTCAGAGCACGTAGCAAGTGACTCCTAAAAAATAAACACCTTGTATGAGTGAGAGTTTGAGCTCTACACAACTTACAAAGCTTACAAAAACGGAACCTAAACAAAAAGAATTAATCAAATTTTAAAAAAACATTAAATTGATTTTAACCAAAAAAAAAACTATTTTAAATTTCAATAATTTTTGAATTATAGAAAATTTCATTTTTTTACTCTATTATTGACATGGAATACCTTTGTGATGAATACTAGTCTCAACAAGGTGCACTGCTGCTATATATACTTTTTTCTAATCAATATATTTGTAAGGTCCCCAACCCGCCTATACCGAGATTGGGATGGGATCCTTGACAGGTGTCTAGGGCTTATAAAAATCGGAGTCTCTAAACAAGAAAAAAAATCCAATGAATAAACCTTTACCATTGACAATGGCTTGGCTCTATAGCCTTAGAAGCAGACCTAGTCCTGTCTCGCAGCGGAAACGGGACAAAGTATTCAAACGGCCTACAAAAAAATTCTTATTCCGGTCCTATATCTTCATCATTCAGATTATGGTTTCCTTAGCCAACGCTTTTTTCCCCCTAACATATGTGAGGGCACAGCCGTTGGTGGATTTCTCTTCCAAGTGAGAAGTTTCTAAAACGTTTTAGTGCGCGGGAATGGATAGTTACCTGACCAATCAGGTCCACCCTTCCATGATTGACAACCTTAGTCAATCCCCACTTACCACCCCGCACTCACACAAGATTCATTTATCTTATTATTACATTGTTTTAACATTTAAAATAATAGTTACTTTTAACGTTCCATCACAGTAATTCCTTGAAGACAGCATTGAAAGCATTCTTTCAGAAAACAAACATCTTTAAACTTAAAACAGGGTACTGTCAATCAAAACATTATCCATAATAACCATGACCAGTACTCTTCTTGTCTCAAGACCACCTAAGGGTTAAAAAACGGCACCCATTCCTTTTTCAAATCCGGAGTGGATAAACCCCCACCCAAGGTTCCGAGTGCCCATACACCAAACCAGTTGCCCATACAACCGGGCGGCTCCCCTATGATAAAAAAAACGGTATCCTAACTTATGTAGAAACATCAAGACATGACACGGAGTAGAAACTCATCGTTCATGGGGGTAACCGACTTAACCGTGGCTAGAAAGCGAATCATTATCATCAATTTATATCAAGGAGTCGGAGGTGTCTTGAGACAAGCTGTCTTAAAGATGATCAAACATATCTTTCCTAATTCAACCAGTTTTAACCCAAACAATTCTTTCCTACATTCTAAACAAATGCACGCTGGAAGTTACCTTCCATTTTCAGCCAATTTATCCTTCTTACGTATGCAATGCCAACTTATAAAAGAACTTAAACTAATTAAAAACTTAATTGAATAATGGAAAACCCACCTGGGATTGATTGGCCATCTGTTGTTGCGCTGGTACCCAAAGACTCTCCTCCGTAGGCCTACTACTAGACCCGGCTTCGTCGTCGTGCGACGTTCTAGTTCATTTTGGAGCTACGTCCTCATCATTAGATGTAGGATTTGCTCGGGTCCTTTTTAGTATCATAACTTATTATCCTTATAAAAAGGACGTCTAATCATTAGGTAAATAGTTCAAAATCTAAACTTAACCTTTGTATTCAACCGTAACCCATCCAAAGTTAAATATATAGTCTTAATTGGTAAATTCTTGACCTAGTAATTTCTTATTTGTCTATATAGGTATGATAACTTTTTCCACCGCTTTCCTAAGGGTTTTCTAAGCTCTCCTAATTTTATTATAATTTTCTATATCTTTTTCTCTAATTTTCCCATTGACTTTTAAGCTAATAATCTACTTATTTTGGGCTTAATATTTATTGTAATTAATTTCTCTTAAAGATTTCATTTTCTCAACTTGATATCATAGGTTTACACTTACTATAATTTTCCTAAAAACTTTTGACCACAAAGTCTATTTATTTTAATTAATCATTCGCTAAAAATAGGACTTTTGGTCAATTATGATTTACTAACCTCACTAAATTAACTATGGTATAATTACCACAAGTAAATAAGAATATTTTTGACCTCTAGTAATTATCTTATTATTTTCTAACTTAATTATATAATTTCCATCTTCAATTTTCATCTAAAAATAGTGTAACTTGACTTTGATAAATATCTATACTATTTTTCTAAGCTTGACATAATTATCACGGCCTCTTTATTCTATAATATAGCTCTGATAAATAGCATGTAATCATATAGCATGATTTACCAATTTCTCTGTTTAATTTTTAGCTAAAAATAGTGTAATTTGACTTAGATAAATATCTATACTACTTTTCTCACCTTGTCATAATTATCACGACCTTTTTATCCTATAATATAGCTCTGAAAAATAGCATGTAGTCATATAGCATGATTTACTAATTTCCATCTTCAATTTTCAGCTAAAAATAGTGTAACTTGACTTTGATAAATATCTATACTACTTTTCTAACCTTGACATAAATATCACGGCCTCTTTATCCTATAATATAGCTCTGAAAAATAGCATGTGGTCATATAGCATGATTTACTGATTTCCATCTTCAATTTTTAGCTAAAAATAGTGTAACTTGACTTTGATAAATGTCTATACTACTTTTCTAACCTTGACATAAATATCACGGCCTCTTTATCCTATAATATAGCTCTGATAAATATCATGTAATCATATAGCATGATTTACTAATTTCCCTCTTTAGTTTTTAGCTAAAATTAGTGTAATTTGACTTTGATAAATATCTATACTACTTTTTCAACCTTGTCATAATTATCACGGCCTCTTCACCCTATAATATAGCTTTCATAAATAGCATGTAATTATAGAACATGATTTACTAATTTCCCCCTTTAATTTACTCCTAAAAATAGCGTAATCTCACTAAGATAATTAGTTAAACTAATTATCTGAGAATAACATAATTATCACGGGTTTTCTAACTTCCAATTAACCTACAATAAATAACTCAATTCAATTTGACCCTATTTACTAATTTCCCTTATTTAAATTGTCCAAACAATAGAGTAATTCTGCGTAAGTAATTAGCTAGATTAATTTTCTGAGCTTATCCTAATTATCACGGGTTTTTGAACACCTAATTAACCATTGATAATTATATGGAAGTGTTTAAATTCCGATTACTAATTTCCCCTATTAAAATGTCTCAAAAATCAGAGTATTTTAGCTAAAGTAATTAGCTGAATTAACGTTCTGAAATTATCCTAATTATCACAGGTACTTGAACACTTGAATAACCACTGATAATTATATGAAAGCATTTGAATTCCATTTAGTAATTTCCCCTATTAAAATTGCTCAAAAAATAGGGTATTTTAGCTAAAATAATTAGCTAAATTAACTTTCTGAACTTCTACTAATTATCACGGGTTATTGAACACCTAATTAACTATTGATAATTATATGGGAGCATTTTAATTCCATTTACTAATTTCCCCTATTAAAATTGTTCAAGAAACACAATAATTATGCCTAATTAATTATCTAGATTAATTATCTGAGCTTCTCCTAATTATCACAGGTTCCTTAACATCTAATTAACCACCGATAAATGTATCTCAACAATTGAAGTCAATTTACTAATTTCCCCTATTTAAATTGGTCAAAAAACAGAGTAATTCTACCTAATTAATTAGCTAGATTCATTATCTCATGCACCATTAACACAAGTACTCTCACTCACTCTTTCTCTCGTGTAAAAACCTTTCAATATAGTCAATGTACCTATAAAATTTCTTATATGCAAGTTTTAAAAGTTTTGGGAAAAATTATTTCGAGCTCTCACTCTTCTTTCTCTCTTGTGTAGAAACCTTCCAATATAGTCAATTTACCTTTTGCCACAATGCTTGTACAGATCGCCTCCATGCGAGTCGTCCCTTCCCATCTATAGTTAGCTGCCACAAATTATTGATTATCGTCGAATGTGACTTGGAACCTATATGTTTGCTTCCCCCCCCCCCCCCTCTCTCTCTCTCTCTCTCTCTCTCTCTATATATATATATATATATATATATATATATATATATATATATATAAAATGGCGAGAGCACTACTGCTTAACCTCTCTTTTTCTCTTTGCCTCTCTCCCTCTCTCTGTCTTCATGCACTTGCAACACAAGTGCTTTCTCCCTCTCTTTCTCTCTTGAGTACTTCCATTGCAGTGCTTGAAAAAACCTAGGTTTAGTGTAAGCCCACCTACAGATTTTGAGTTTTACTCCTAGATTTTAAATTTGAAGGTCAAAAAACCTACAAAATTTAGAGAAATTTAGTGTAAAACCCTTTCAGTATAGTCAATTTACCTATTATCCCAATGCTAGTGTGAATCACCCCAATGTGAGTCGTCCCTTCTTGGCTTCAATCAACCACCACGAACGATTGGATGTTATCGAACGTGACCTCGAACCTTTCTCTTTGCTGCAAGACCTTGGCAAGAGATTTTTGCCTCTCTCTCTCTCTCTCTCTCTCTCTCTCTCTCTCTCTCTTGGTGAGAGCACTACTTCTTAGCCTCTCTTTGTCTGTTTGTCTCTCTCCCTCTCTCTATCTCTGTGCACTGGCAACACAAAGTGCTCTTGCCGTCTCTTTCTCACTTCAGTACTTCTAATAGTGCTTGAACAAAATCTAGGTTTAGTGTGATCCCACCTACAATTTTTGACATTTATCGCTAAATCTTAAATTTAAAGGGGAGAAAAACTACAAAATTTAGGGAAATTTAGTGTCAAAACCTTTTAATATATTCAATTTAACTATGGCCCCAATGCTTGTGCTAATTGCCTGATACCCTGATGCCGCCAAATTTTAAATTTGAAGGTGAGAAAACCTACAAAATTAATAAAAAATCAGTGTAAAAACCTTAACTATAGGCAATTTAACTATTGTCACGATACTTGTGCTAATCGCTCCGGTGTGAGCCATCCCTTCTCGATCGGCCGCCATGAACCATCGGCTATCATCAAAGGCAACTTCGAACCTTTCTCTCTACTGTCTATGCAAGCAAGATTTTGGCAGGAGATTTTTGCCTCTCTCTCTCTCTCTCTCTCTCTCTCTCTCTCTCTCTCTCTCTCTCTTTGTGAGAGAGCACTACATCTTAGCCCCTCTTCCTCTCTCTGTCTCCATGCATCAACAACACAAGTGCTCTCACTCTCTCTTTCTCTCGTGTAAAAACCTTTCAATATAGTGAAATCACCTATAAAAAAATTTATATGCAGGTTTTTGAAGTTTTGGGAAAAAATATTTCGAGCTCTCACTCTCTCTTTCTCTCACTCTCACTACTCCCTACTCGCTCCATGTTTATTTTATTCATTTCTCGAGGAGATTCCCCGAATGCTTCCCTTCAACAAATATCAGCAGCTACCAAGGAACTCATTCCTCCGACCTCTAAAAGTGTTACGCAGGAGTGTCGAACCCACATGGATAGAAACCTACGATTTGTGATGACCCTCATGATCAACCAACCTTCTACGCGATGCTTGTTGCAGTTGGCATGCATGCTAATTAAAAAAAAACTCATCACAGCAAGCGGATAGCACGCTTCACGCTCCTCTGTCCATCGCCCTCAAGCATCGTCGCCTCTTGCACCTGCTCGCCCTCTCCTGCTCTATGCTTGCTTCGACGCTCGAAAAGGGAATCCCCTCCAATTTTACTCCCTTGCTTCGCGCATCTCCTTTGATTCGGCTGCTATTTTCTTTTTTAACAATCGTAGCACCTATTCTCTTGTGTAAAAAACTTTTAATATAGTCGATTTACCCATAAATTTTATTTATATGCAATTTTTGAAGCTTTTGGGAAAAACAAATTTGAGCGCCGACTCCCAGAGTCCCAATCGCTCTCCCTCCCCTTCTCTGTCTTTTATGCGCAACAAATTTGAGCGCCGACTCTCATAGTCCCAGTTGTTCTCCCTCCCCTTCTCTGTCTCAGCTTAATATCGTGTTGTTTTCAATTTCAAAAATGCATGTTGAGAGCAAGGAGAAAATGAGAAATTCCATCCCAAAATAGAGAAAAATAGTGTAAAAACCTGAAAAATAATTGTAATTTTTAAAAATTTCCTCTTGCCAAATTCAATAAAAGGATATTTGTCCGTTTGTAAAAATGATTTTTCCTGAACACTCGAGTCTGCAACTTGTCACGCTCTCTCTCTCCCCTTCTCTGTCTTCTATGCGCGACAGATCCCGAGCGTTGTCAGTGGTCACCCTCTCTCTCTCTCTCTCTCTCTCTCTCTCTCTCTCTCTCTCTCTCTCTCTCTCTCTCTCTCTCTCTCTCTCTCTCTCTCTCTCTCTCTCAATGTTCGAGAAAAATGTGTCTCAACTTAATATCGTGCCATTTTCAATTTCAAAAATGCCGATTGAGGGAGAGGGGAAAGGAGATATTCCGCCCCAAAAGAGCGAAAAATAGTGTAAAAATCCAAAAAAAACAACCTAACTTTCTAAAATTTCCTCTTGGAAAATTTTCCCGAACAGTGCTCTCTCTCTCCAGACTTGTCACGCTCTCTCTCTCTCCCCTTCTCTGTCTTCTTCCCGAGCGTTGTCAGTGGTCGGGTACCCTCTCCCCATCGTCGCCCACACACAAAGGCTGAGTAGATGCGTGCGTGACGGTGCGCCTACTGCCGGCAGCCGGTCATCTCTCTCTTTGTTACACACACAGAGGCTGTGCGCCACAGGCTATAACTCTCTCTCTCTCTCTCTCTCTCTCTCTCTCTCTCTCTCTCTCTCTCTCTCTCTCTCTCTCGCTCACACACACACACACACACACACACACACATACACACACAGTCAGACTCCAGACGCCTGCACAATGCAAATAGTACACGCAAGGCAAAAAGGCTACAGTTTGGAACTCTGGGCAAGACTTCTCTCTCTCTCTCTCTCTCTCTCTCTCTCTCTCTCTCTCTCTCTCTCTCTCTCTCTCTCTCTCTCTCTCTCTCTCTCTCACACACACACACACACACACACACACACACACACACACACACGGCCTGTCAAGACTCACGAGGGGACCATTGCAGGCTCTCTGCTGGCAGTCTTTGTTGTTGTGGGGGTTTCTGCATGTTGGGTGTATCGACGAGCGAAAGAATGGCGCACTGCGAAGTTCATAACCGTTGGAGATTTCGATGAGAACGTCCGGAAGTCTGAAACATTGTTGCAGTCCATGCGAAGCTTTGAGGAATCGACACGTGGAGACCTTCTCCTTCCTCCAAAATCTCAAACTACATAATAGAAGTATAGATGTATGCTCCACTTGGTATTGGATACTTCGATAAGAATTCTAGCAATAGGAGGTGTATTTTTGAAAGTTTCACACATTAGAGGGCTATTTTGATCATTTTCCCTTTAAAAAAATACACTCGACTCTTTCCTGGTTGTCGGCACGTGGCAACCCTGAACTTGCCTTCATGGCTCAACACATCCCTCCCCAGTTAGGCATTTCCATCTGTGCTTACTCATCGTCATTCCATCTACCACCTTTTCGATCACGCACGGACCTACACATGGGCAAGCTTCCACTAAATGAGAAAATTATGCTCCTTTTACTTTTGGTTCAACGTTCTCAAGCTTCCAAATATCAAAATCACTACTACATCTATATCTATCTATATCTATATCTATATCTATATATATATATGTATATATATATATATATGAAGCAGCTTAAATTTTTCAAGGAAGGAGAGACCCTCCATGTGTCACTCACTCCTTCACTTAAGAGAAAGCCTTATAAAAACTTTCATTCCTCTGAAGTTTGGAATGTTGTTGGAATGTTGAAATCTGTGAACCTTTTCGATCTTTTAACTTTTAACCTTTCAAGTAATACAAAAAGGTTTAAAGGTTTGACTCTACTTTTTCAAACTTCCATTTTCCTTTTGTACATTCCCAAAATTTTATCAATTTACTCCAAGACGATCTTGAAATCTGACTAAGATTTTGCAATTAATACATTAAACACTAACTTTAATCGAACGGTGGTCTCCAATAGCCTCAAAATGGATTAGCATGTGTGTGTGTGTGTGTGTGTGAGAGAGAGAGAGAGAGAGGTCTCAAAGAGAGTGCCAAAACTTTTTTTTTTGATCAAAATAATTTTAAAGTAAATCTATACGTATATAATGGAGCTTACATTTTCCAATCAAGGAAAGGCCTCCCAAGTGGCATCCACTATAACTTGCACACCGTCCACGTTTGGAACTCCATAAAATAAC